>NW_028270151.1:4608972-4955222 GCF_037043375.1 Chiloscyllium plagiosum | reverse complement strand
AGGTATGTAACTCTGATGAACTCTGGGAGCATCTCGTTTCGAGATACTGTGATACCATAACCCCAGAAATGCAAGCGTTGGCTTTAGAGGTTGGTTGGAAAGAAATCTTCTTCACCAACAAACTCCAGCTACAGAAAAAGATCAGACGAAGACGCCAAAAGTTTGGGGATACTGAAGAGAATTTGACTTTAAGACCATGAGTTATAGACTTAAGGCTGCAAACAAATAATTTGTTTACACAAGGTTGTTGTTTGCTGGAATGTGATTTATATTTTTGTTTAACTTTCCTGAACAGTGCCTAGTTGTTAAATGCATCGATCCATGATAGATGCAACTTTTTTACTAAGTGATTATAAATGTATTACATACTGATGCTCTTTTGTTCAGAATCGCTGATGTAGAAATTGGGCAGCATAGAACTCATTTTTCAGGTACTAAATAATCCCAAATCAATGTTGGTCAAGGAAGTGGAGCGGTTTATGTACAGACAGAGGAGACTTCATTCGTGCTGGACAATCGTGCTGCTCCGCAGCAGCTAGCAAAACAAGATCTAAGAAGCCCTCTCAATAAAACTGCTGTAACTTAACTGCAGATCCAAGATTAAATGACTGATTACCACTACTTCCCCCTCACTGAAAGCAATGTTCAGGGTCCCTGATCTCTTTCTGCACTACCCAATCCTGCACCATGCAATGTGCAACTCCCATGAATGCACCCTGCTGAGTCTATGGTTTGCTGCCAGCTGCTCCTATCCTACTCATCCCAAGGCTGCCAAAACTCTGGGTAACATGTAATCGTCTAGGTGATGGGCCCATCCACTACTGGAGAGCTCTTGGCAAACACACAGCTATTTCTAAGAGCCCTTTCAGTATTAAATCCTGTTCAGGCAGTCTACTGGTTGTTAGGGTTCCCAGCACCTGCAGATTCAATCTATCACCGGCATTTCTCCTGCAGAGTGGTTCTATCAGCTCTGAGAGCTCGTTGCCAGTCGGAGGCTAGCAGCTGTCCAGTACTAGCATGCTGTGGTGCAACAGTGGGCCCATGGATGAGGATCGATCCAGAGCTCCAGTCACTGGGATGAGATTGCCATGGCCTATCAGGGAAGCCCCTAATGTCGATGAATGCAAACAGCTAGTGATGTGTGTTCCCCATCGGTCTCTGCATTGCTGTTATGTATCCCTTCACTGGACAGAACGTGTCAAAGAAGGAGTTTGCCTCACCCCCACCAGACTGCAAGAATTAGCCTGTTTGACAGCCTGTATTGGCCTCTGTGTGGTCGTACTGAATTGCAGGGGTGAGGCAGGTGTTGGGCTCTTCAAGCCAAGCCTGCCTGCCTCATTTTGTATTCCCAGATTGCTGTAAGGCAAACCATTAAATTCCATCTGCAGTTTCCCCCCAGAGGCCTGCCCCTGCAATGCTCCTGTGGCCATCTACAACATTATCAGCAGCTGGTCCACATTCCTCCCTTCTGTTGGGTATCTGCTGTCATACCACCTTCATTCTAATCAAATCTGTCACTCAAAATGCTGTCTTCCTGAGACATAATCTATTGGGGTACAGAGAACATGCCCTTGTGCAGGAGAAGCATCTACTTTTGGCAATAATTTCTGGCAATAAATTGTTGTTAATGTCACAAAATAGTTTGGCAATTGAAGTAAGAAAGTCAAATTTTGATTTTGACTGTGCACCACCAAGATTTATTTCTGTTGGTTTAAGAGCCATCAGAATTACATGCCACAATTATAAATCCCTTTGATGTGTATGGTTAGCAAGAATTTTGGGGAATTTACTCCAAAACAGATTCTGTTTCCTTTCCATTGTGCACACATTCAGAGTGGCAATCATGTTATTACAATACACAGTGGAGCCTTAGAAACTTAGGGATTTGAAATCCTAATTGCACACCCCAAAACCCCTCTAATGATTTGTGATTAAATGACCTCACGTGTGTTATATGTTTGAGGTTATTTAGGTACTTACTTCAATCAATAAACAATTCAAAATATTTTGGCACAATATTACTTTGTGAGACTTCAATGCTAAGCATCTTTTTACTTAATCATATTCTGTATCTCTATGTTCTGCACTTTAGTTCCCCCTCCCCACTTCCCAAACTGCTGCTTATTGCAACTGTAAAAATATCATGCATCATTTGTAACAAATTGTAAAACTGTTCTCTGTAAATGCAAAAAAAGATTTTTCTACAAATACCTCTCAGGTGGGTGCACTGTAGACCAACAGCTGCTGCACATTTTCAGATTGTTTGTAGCCATCTGAGCTGAAATATTTTATCCTTGCTTAGTATTCTTTATAACTGTCACTTAGAAATGTATAATTTAGCCTCGCTAAAGCAATCAATTCCAATTAACCAGGCTGAGAACTCATAAGCTGTGCTTTGAAAATAAATTTCTTAGCCACCTTTAGATCTTCATCTGGTTCGTGTTTGTCAATGAAGCAATTTTTCCTAAGTTTCAACATTGTAATGTTTTGCAAAGACATTTTCAAACAAGATTATAGCACTATTTACAGGCTCTGTAAGGAATAGAGGGATACAGACCATGTGCAGACAAATAGGATTACTTTAGAATGGTATCACGGTCAGCACAGACATGGTGGGCCGAAGGGCCTGTACCTATGCTGCACTATTCTATGTTTAATGTAACATTTGAGGGTCTGGTACAGGTTAATACAACAGTGCCTTTCGAAATTAAACTGAACAAATATCTGAAGAAAACAAAACCAGCAATGTGATGGGGAACAAGCTAAGGTCCTGGAGAAGGAAAAGATCAATGAAGGAAAAGCACCAACGCTCAAAACTGACACTTGCAGCCACCAGCTTAAATACTGAAACTGAAAATCGTTCAAAAGGCAGCATGACATTGGGATCTACACACACTGAGTTATCAGGTATGACTAATCATAGGCTGTCCCCTGATTTGTAGATAGGATCCATTCAGCGTACGAGTTTCTTCTCTGAGTCTTTGGGCAGGTGTGATGGGTCATCCCTTGAGATGTGGAGCCCAGAGTGTTAAATTCATTTCTTTTTCTTTCCTTCTCACTGCCTCATCATTAAGGATACAAAGTGTGATCCAGCTTGATGGATCAGAGTTGCCATTTTGTGCAATTTAGAGAAAGCTCCTTTCAATCATTCACCTCAATTCTGCCACATTTCAGGGAGAGCTTTGCAGCAGAATTTCCTTGATGTTTGTCATTTGAAAAATCGGTAAATAGACATGATGGAGGAGATTCTGTTCAGCTGTGCAAACTTTCATTGCCGGTTTTGTGGGAGTTTCACCTGAGTGTAGAGCTTGCTTCCCAAAGTATACAAACGTTTGTTCAACCACCCAGTGATTGAGTCTGGAAAATGCAGTGCTGCCATAATTCGTGGCATTTCTTTACTGTTCTGATATGTCACTGATACACAGTCCAGGGCTCACCTCAACACAGGAGGGTCCTGATGACAGCTGCTTTATACAGGAACATCGTGGGGAATTGTACGATTCTGATGTCTAATACTGACTGGTGTAGTTTGTAGAAAGGTGCATTTGATCCAGTGTTGGATATCCCTGTCAATGGGAGCTTTTTGAGAGGGTGGCTAAGAAGATATCGGAAGCGTGCAACATATTCCAGGTGTCTCTCCATCAACATTTTGGGGATGGGTAACTGACGAGGAGAAAGTGAGGCTGGAGTTTGGAATCGAAAAATGTGACGCTGGAAAAGCACAGCCAGTCAGGCAGCATCCGAGGAGTAGGAGAATTGACGTATCGGGCATAAACTCTTCATCACGAATGTTGGGGTGGGGGGAACAGGAGGCTGAGAGATACATAGGAAGGGAGGGGTGGGGCTGAGGGAAGGTAGCTGTGAAGGCGATAGGTAAATGCAAGTGGGTGGTGATGGTGACAAATGGGAGCAGAGAGTGGAGTGGATAGGTGGGAAGGAAGATGGGCAGTTCAAGAGAGCAGTGGCGAGTTGGAGGGTCGGATCTGGGATGTGGTGGAGGGGAGGAGAGATGAGGAAACTAGTGAACTTGACATTGATGCCGTGTACTTGGAGGGTCCCAAGGCGGAAGATGAAGCGTTCTCCCTCCAGGCTAAGATTTGGTGCTAAAGGAGGCCCAGGACTTGCATGTTCTTGGTGGAATGGGAGGGGGAGTTGAAAGTGGTTGGCCATAGGGCGGTGGGGTTGTTTAATGCATGTGTGCCGGAGATGTTCTCTGAAACGCTCCATGTGTTGGCATCCTGTCTCCCCAATGTAGAGGAGACCACATTGAGAGCAATGGACATAGGTGTTTGGTTGTGCAGCAAAGTCTCTGCCAGATGTGGAAAGATCCTTTGGGGCTTTGGATGGAGGTGAGGGGGAAGGTGTGGGAGCATGTTTTACACCTCTTTCAGTGGTGGGGGTCATGGACCTAACAAGGGAGTCACAGAGGAAATAGTCTCTTCGGACTGCTGATAGGGATGGGGAAAGAAATATATCTGTGGTGGTGGGGTCTGACTGTAGGTGGCGGAAATCGCAGAGGATGAAGCACTGTGCATGGAGATTGTTGGGGTGAAACGTGAGGACCAGGGGATTTCTATCCTTGTTGCGGTTGGAGAGGTGCAGGTAGTAGAGGAGATGCACTAGAAGGCGTTGTTGACCACATGGGAGGGGAAATTGCAGTCCTTGAAATAGGGGGCCATCTGGGATGTTCTGGAGTGGAATTGATCCTCCTGGGAGCAGATGCGGTGGAGGTGGAGGAATTGGGAGTAAGGGATAATGTTTTTACAGGAGAGGGTGTGGGAGAAGGTGTAATCCAGGTAGCTGTGGGAGTGGGTGGGTTTGAAGGAGATGGTCGTGCTGAGTCAGTCACCGGAAATGGAGACAGAAAGGTCCAGGAAGGGGAGGGGGGTATCTGAGATGGTCCAGGAGAACTTGAGGTCAGGAAGTTGATGAACTATTCTACCTCATGGGAGGATGAGGTGGTGCTGATACAATCATCAATGTAGTGGAGGAAAAGGCGGGGAATGATGCCAGTGTAATTACGGAAGATGGACTGATCTGACATATAGGCAGGCATAGCTGGGGCCCATGTGGATACCCATGGCTACCCCTTTGGTCTGAAGGATGTGGGAGGATTTGAAGAAGTTATTGAGGTTGAGGACCCGTTCAGTCAATAAAATGAGAATGTCAGTGGAAGAGTATTGGTTGGGTCAGCAGAAGAGGAAGAAACAGAGGGCTTGGAGGCCTTTGCCATGGCAGATGGATGTGTACAGGGTCCAGATGTCCATGGTGTACATGAGGCATTGGGGGTCAGGCAAACAAAAGTCATGGAGAAGGTGGAGGACATGGATGGTATCGCGAATGTATATGGGGAGATCCTGGACCAAGGGGGACAGAACAGTGTCAAGGTATGAGGAGATAAGTTCGGTGGGGCAGGAGCAAGAAGAGACGATGGGTCAACTGGAGCAGGTAGGTTGTGAATTTTGGATAGGAGGTAGAATTCGGCGGTGCAGGGTTCCCGAACTATGAGGTTGGAAGCTGTGGGTGGAAGATCCCCTGAGGTGATGAGGTTGTGGATGGTCTAGGATATGATGGTTTGGTGATGGGAGGTGAGGTCATTGTCAGAGGGGTAGTAGGAGGAGGTATCTGTGAGTTGGCGCCTCGCTTCAGCTGTGTACAGTCAGTGCGGCAAACTACCACTGCACTCCCTTGTCCGCAGGTTTGATGGTGAGGTTGGGGTTAGAGCGGAGGGAGGGGAGGACTGCATGTTGCAAGGGTGGGAAGTTGGAGTGGGTGAGAGGCATGGCAACAGATTGAGGCTGTCAATGTCATGGCAACAGTTGGAGATAAAGAGGTCGAGAGTTGATAACCCACCCTCCATTCCCAGCACCTTCCCTGCCACCATAAGAGGCATAAAATCTGTGTCCACACCTCCCCACTCACCTCCATCCAAAGCCCCAGTGGATCCTTCCGCAACTGGTAGAGATTTTCCTGCACCTCCACCAATGTCATCTACTTGTGCTGTTGCTCTCGACGTGGTCTCCTCTACATTGGGGAGACAGAACACCAATTCGTGAAATGTTTCACAGAACATGTTGGGGACACCCACAGCAACCAACCCCACCACCCTGTGGCTGACCACTTCAAATCCCTGCCCCCCTCCCACCACCACCACCACCACCACTTCACCAAGGAAATGCAAGTCCTGGGCCTCCTCTATTGCCATTCCCTAACCACCTGACGCCTGGAGGAAGAACACCTCATCTTCGGCCTTGGGACCCTTCAACCACACAACATCAACATTGATTTCACCAGTTTCCTCAGCTCCCCCCCCCATCTCGTTTCAAATACAAACCTCCAACTCGGCACCACCCTCTTGATCTTCTTTCACATCCCTCCACTCTGACTTATCACTATCAGCCCCCACCTGCATCTGCCAATTGCCTTCTCAACTACCTTCCCTCCAGCCCCACCCTCCTATTTATCTCTTAGCCCCCTTCCCCCCACCCCCACATTCCTGATGAAGGGCTTATGCCCAAAATCTCTACTTTTCTGCTCCTCAGATGCTGCCTCACCTGCTGTGCTTTTCCAGCACCATGCTTTTCGATAGTTGACTGACCAGGTGAAGATCAGGAATAGCTTAAATGTTTGGTGTAGAGTGGGCACTGACACTGCACTCATCCAAATATGGCAGGAGTGCCACGATGGCTCAGTGGTTAGCACTGCTGCCTCACAGCACCAGGGAGCCAGGTCATAGAGTCATACAGTCATAGAGATAGACAGCATAGAAACAGATCCTTCAGTCCAACCCGTCCATACCGACCAGATATCCGAACCCAGTCTAGTCCCACCTTTCAGCACCCGGCCCATATCCCTCCAAACCCTTCCTATTCATATACCCATCCAAATGCCTTTTAAATGTTGCAATTGTACCAGCCTCCACCACTTCCTCTGGCAGCTCATTCCATACACGTACCACCCTCTGCGTGAAAAAGTTGCCCCTTAGGTCTCTTTTATATACTTCCCCTCTCACCCTAAACCTATGTCCTCTAGTTCTGGACTCCTCGACCCCAAGGAAAAGACTTTGTCTATCTATCCTACCCATGCTCCTCATAATTTTGTAAACCTCTGTTAGGTCACCCCTCAGCCTCCAACGCTCCAGGGAAAACAGCTATTCAGCCTCTTCCTATAGCTCAAATCCTCCAACCCTGGCAACATCCTTGTAAATCTTTCTGAACCCTTTCAAGTTTCACAACATATTTCCAATAGGAAGAAGACCAGAATTGCATGCAATATTCCAACAGTGGCCTAACCAATGTCCTGTACAATCGCAGCATGACCTCCCAACTCCTGTACTCAATACTCTGACCAATAAAGGAAAGCATTCCAATCGCCTTCTTCACTATCCTATCTACCTGCGACTCCACTTTCAAGGAGCTATGAACTGGATGGTGTTTGCACATTCTCCCTGTGCCTGCGTGGGTTTCCTCCGGGTCCTCCAGTTTCCTCCCATAGTCCACATATGTGCATGTTAGGTGGATTAGCCATGATAAATGTGTGATTCGGGGGATAGGGTGTAGGGATGCCTCAGGGTGGAATGCTTTTTGGAGGGTCAGTGTAGACTCAATGGGCCAAACGGTCTCTTTCCACACTGTAGGGATTCGATGAAATACTGTAGGCTATGAATGTTGGTGGTCGTCAGTTTAGCTTCCTATCTAATATGCACACTAAAGGTTGGTGAGGTGATTAGTCAATGTCAAGATGTTTGGAAGCAATATGAGACTATCACACAGCCTTGCTTGAAACCAGTTTGGATTCTGAAGGCATCCATTTCAGATCTCCTACTCAAGTCAGTCATGATCATAATATCGCAGAAGATTTACTGAATGGTAATGAGATTTCATGGACATCCTAATCTTTGGACAACAATCCACAGTGTCTCATAATTTACTGATCCAGTTGCCTAGGTCAGGTAAGCAATGAAAGCTCCTGGTGTGGCTTGACTTTTTTTTTTGGTAACAAAGACCAAGTCAGACATTCTTCTGGAAAGTTCCAAACCACACTCTCTCTCTGGCAGGACTCCCTCAGCCACAGGAACTGGGTGATTCAGGAGGACGGGTGGCAGGATCCTGTCTCCATGTATGGCAGGGAAATGGTGCAATTGTTTCCAAAGCATGGTTCATCTCCCATGTTGAAGATAATTACAACTGCTGCATTTCTGAAGTGAAGGGGGAGCCTTTATCCTTCCAAATACACAGGATGACTGCCTGTACTCCCAGTGTGAGGAAAGGTCCACCAGCTCTTTAGACCTCAGCCAAAAAGCCATCAGGGCTAAAGGCTTTGTTCTTCATCATCTGTTAGATTGTTGCAGAGTTCCCATTGATAAATGATTTTACCACAGGGAGCTGGAGAGGATCCGTTCTTACTGTGGATTAATGTTTTTCCCAGCACTGATGGATGGCACTGTCATCCTTAGGAAGATGGAACCCATCCTGAAAGTGGAGGGTCCTTTTCCCCTTCGGTTTTGTACCGTTCATGGCCCTAGTGGCTTCAAAAAAGACAGGGTCATCAAGGTGTTGGATTTCTTGGGCTTTCTCTTCCCACCTCTTAAATTTTATGTTTCAGATTTGTCTTGGCCTTGAGGTGTTGGAATGCTGCCAAAAGGCCACTTGATTTTGTTCCAGGATGTCCCATTTTCATCCGACTAGCCCTGAGGATGATGATACTTGAACCCAATGGTCTGGGCCAGGGTATCAAGTATTACTGACTTAATTTGGTCTCCCTGTCCTAAAGTGGAGTTGGGTGTGTGGGGATATTCAGGGTTGGTTATAAGCTGCTTTCAGAATTCCTCCTTTTGGCCAAGTTGGTTTCGGGTTGAGGCACTGACCCTGTCCTTTTGGATCTTGAATTTGCTGGCTGGATGTTCATTCACTATTGGACAAGTTAATACTCTGTCCAGCAGGCACTAACGGTGCGTGCAGATTTACAGTCGGAGATATCACTTCAATCTTGGAGTCACACAATGGCATAAATCCAGGAGGTGTTTTTTTTTCCAATATGGCTAGCCCATTACCATCCTGTGGTCCCTTGTCCCCACCCGAGCTCATCGCTTTTGGGAGACACCAAAATCGGCAAATAAATTGGCTCACCAAATAAATAAACGAGTCAATTGTGAAATAAGTCCACAAGTCACCATGTCCCCCTTTATATACACAGGCATAGTACATGACACTGGACCAGATCGCTCAGAGCCAGCTCGCAGAGTGAACAGAACACCTAACACTCCTGTTTATCCTTTTTTGACACTTTTATCTTTGTTTTTTCTTTTTCTTCTTTCTTTTATTCTCACACTACCGCCTGAAAGTGGTAGTGCTTATTTCTCCCCAGCACCCATGTCACATGTGTGCAGGTGTCGGACACAGTGAAAAACAACAAGTGTGTAAATCTTCATTGATATTCCACCACCAGGAAGAAAGGAAACACCCGAGTGGTCAGTGACAAGCAGTGTCCTTCTCAAAGGGCAATGCTGTGTGAACAAGCAGTGAAGGGGAGGGCAGGGATTAAATCAAAATAGAGTTGGAGGGCGAAATAATACACTCTACTCCCTGCTGTGCCCACCTTTCCCTGAAAATCTCGGGGATTTTAGTGTTAGTGGACACCACGTGCTCCTTCTCCAGAGGCACCCCTGCTCTGACACCACTGCGGAAGAGGGGCAGACAGTCAGCCCTAACGACTCCCTCCACTGCCCGGTGCTGGACTCGTTTATGGTCAGTTTGGCCAGGCCCAGGAGCAGACTCACAAGGAGGTCCTCTAACCTGCATCCAGGAGGTGTTAGGGTTATGCTTTCACCTGCAATATCTTTGTGTGTTTATATTACTCTTTCTGGTGGAAGATGGTGTTGGTTAGAATGAGACTGTGCTGCAGAAACCATGTCACCATCTGCACTTGCTTTTCCCTCTTCAAACGGTAGAGCGACGGCCAACCCTGGAAGACAGATGATCATTTAGGTAGCAATGAGGATTTCATTAGAGTGAGAATAGATGATCATTAACTTAATATCTTCATCTGAGTCCAGTGTTGGGGGCATATGGGCCTTTAACTGGCCTTTTTATCATGCATTCATGACACACTGCCTGGGCCGGTATTTATTACCCGTCCCTAGTTGCCCCTTGAGAAGGTGGGGGTGAGCTGCCTTCTTAACCGCTGCAGTCCACCTGCCATGGGTTAACCCACAATGCCCTCAGGGAGGGAATTCCAGGATATTGACCCAGTGACACGAAAGGAATGGCAATGTATTTCCAAGTCAGGGTGGTGAGTGGCTTGGAGGGGAACTTGCAGGGGGTGGTGATCCCATGTACCTACTGCCCTTGTCCTTCTAGATGGAAGTGGTCATAGGGTTGGAAGGTGCTGTTTAATGATCTTTTGAGAATTTCTGCACTGCATCTTGTGGATGGTACACACTGCTGCTACTGAACATCGGTGGTGGAGGGAGTGGATGCTTATGGCTGTGGTGCCAATCAAGCGGCTGCTTTGTCCTGGAAGCTTCTTGAGTGTTGTTGGGGCTGCCGCCATTCAGGGAAGTGGGGAGTATTCCATCACACTCCTGACTTGTTCTTTGTCGATGATGGACAGGGAGAAAGTGAGGACTGCAGATGCTGGAGATCAGAGTAGAGAGTGTGTTGCTGGAAAAGCACAGCAGGTCAGGCAGCATCCAAGGAGCAGAAGAATCAACGTTTCGGGCATAAGCCCTTCATCAGGAAAACGGACAACTTTGGCGAGTCATGAGGTAAATTAGTGGCTGCAGTATTCCTAGCCTTTGATCTGCTTCTGTAACCACTGCATTTATGTGGTGAGTTCAATTGAGTTTCCAGTCAATGGTAATGTCAAGGGGCCCTGGTTAGATTGTTGCTTATTGGAAATAACCTGGCATTTGTGTGGCGCGAATGTTACTTGTCATTTGTCAGCCCCAAGCCTGGATATTGTCCAGATCTTGTTGCATTTGAACATGGACTGCTTCAGAATCTGAGGAGCGGCGAGTGGTGTTGAACATTATGCAATCATCGGTGAACATCCCCAGTTCTGAGTTTGAGGATATGGGCCATGTGGGACCAAGATGTCTTCACCCAGAGAATGGGGAGTCTGTAGAATTCTCGGTCACAGAAAGTGACTGTGGCCAAAATATTGAATGTTTTCAAGAAAGAATTAGATATAGTTCTTAGGATTAAAGGGATCAAAGGGAATGGGGAGAAAATGGGAACAGGGGACTGAGTTGGATGATCAGTCATGATCATATTGAATGGGGGAGCAGGTTTGAGGGGCCAAACCGCATATTCCCCTCCTATTTGCTATGTTTCCATGCTTCGAAGTCACCTCTGTCCCAACACAACTTCACAACCACCGCCATGCAGCTGTTGTGTGTTCAGGTTCTTGATCACGGATTCAGGTTCAAAGCCGTGACCTCGTCACCACATCTCATTCACGACTGGGTTTACAGCAAGGACCCTATTTCGAAGCTAGTACGCGACCTTGTTTAACGTGGGACCTTGGGGCGTCATTACTGCCCAGACAATGTCGGTGATCAGATTTCAGCAAAGGAGAAAGTGAGGACTGCAGATGCTGGAGATCAGAGTCGAGGGTCTGGTGCTAGAAAAACACAGCAGGTCAGGCAGCATCCGCGGAGCAGGAAAATCGATGTTTCGGGTATAAGCTTTTCATCAGGAATCAGGTTCCTGATAAAGGACTTATGCCCAAAACGTTGATTCTCCTGCTCCTTGGATGCTGCCTGGCCTGCTGTGCTTTTCTAGCACCAGACCCTCGACTCAGATTTCAGCAAAGGATCAAACTGTGTCATAGAGTCATAGTGATATATAGCATGGAAACAGACCCTTTGGTCCAACCCCTCCATGCCAACTAAATATCCTGAATTAATCTCGTCCCATTTTCCCAGCACCCGGCCCATATCCCTCCAAACCCTTCCTATTCATATACCCATCCAAATGCCATTTAAATGCTGTAATTGTACCAGCCTCCACCACTTCCTCTGGCAGCTCATTCCACACACACACACATACACCACCCTCTGAGTGAAAATGCTGTCCCTTAGGTCCCTTTTAAATCATTCCCCTCTCACCCTAAACCTATGCCCTCTAGTTCTGGACTCCCCCATGCCAGCGAAAAGACTTTGTCTATTTATCCTATCCATGCCCCTCATGATTTTATGAACCTCTATAAGGTCACCCCTCAGCCTCTGGCGCTCCAGGGAAAACAGCCTTGGCCTATTCAGCCTCTCCCTGTAGCTCAAACCCTCCAACCCTGGTAAGATTTTCATAAGTCTTGACTGATCCCTTTCAAGTTTAACAACATCCTTCCTATGGGAAGGAGACCAGAATTGCACACAATATTCCAAAAGTGGCCTAACCAATGTCCTGTACAGCCGTACCATGACCCCCCAACTCCTGTACTCAATACTCTGACCAATACAGGATAGCATACCAAATGCCTTCTTCACTATCCTATCGACCTGCGACTCTACTTTCAAGGAGCAATGAACCTGCACTCCAAGGCCTCTTTGTCCAACAACACTCCCCAGGACCTTACCATTAAGTGTATCAGTTGACCAGGACCACTTCGTTCACCTTTGCAGTCAGTGAGAGTCACAGACTTTCTTCTGCCACTGAGGAGTTTTTGCACCATACTTTGATCAGCTAAATCTTCCCACCTTGACCTGCCAAGGGAAAGGAGATTCCAACACATTGATGAAAGGATTACTGGAGCCTGCCAAGTCTCTCCATCGTATCACAGTGGTAATCCACAGAGAGACGGCTAACTATCGGACGGAATAAAATCAAACAGTTACCAGAGGGAGAATTCATGTGTGGGTTCTGCTACAAAGGACTCTGTTAAGGAACAAAGAACAAAGAACCTTACAGCACAGGAACAGGCCCTTCGGCCCTCCAAGCCTGCGCCAGTCCGGATCCGCTATCTAAACCTGCTGCCTATTTTCTAAGGATCTGTATCCTCTGCTCCCTGCCCATTCATGTCTGTCTAGATACATCTTCAATGACACTACCATTCTCGCCTCTACCCTCTCCACTGGCAATGCCTTCCAGGCACCCCCCATCCTCTGCGTAAAGAATTTTCCACCCATATCTCCCCTAAACCTTTCCCCTCTCACCTTGAACTCATGACCCCTAGTAATTGAGTTCCCCCGATCTGGGAAAAACTTTCTTGCTATCCACCCTGTCGATATCTCTCATGATTTTGTAGACCTCAATCAGGTCTCCCCTTGGGTTTTTTTTTAAAGTTGGAACAATAGAAGCAGCCTGAGTGGATGTTGTTAAGCTCCCACCCACTGAACCAGGATGTTTAGCTTTAAGGTTTTCAATAGCAGGGGTTACTAAAGTTGTGAAAAGCTGCCACATCTCTCTTTGCTACAGCAGACAGCTGCAGTTCTGTCTCTCTCAGAATTATCTTTTGATGTTTTCTTCCTCCTGGATTGGAGAACTGCATGTGAGACAATCTGTTTTCTGAATCTGCCTTTTGCCAAAGGGGTGTTTATAGGATGTTACTATATTAGAACAACTACTGTTTAGGAGTAAAATAATCTATTATTCTGTTAAGTTTTCTAATCGAGCTAAGTTATTCCAATTTCCTCTATCGTATGTCGCAGTTTAATTATAGTGTCTGAATTAATTGTGCTTTACAACTGAATTTCGTCTGGAACACAGTACGTCACAGTTACCTTTAAATTAAGAAAAGATGAGAGTCTAGGCTACCTTCTGAATATATTTTGAGGTGGGGGGGTCTGGTCTAGTCTGCTCCTTAACGAAAGGACTGAGTTTGACTTTGATGTCCTTTCTGGGTGAAAAGCTTGCTATACCCACTGCGAAGCTCACTCATGGATATTGATCATTGTGGCAGGATTACTGCTCCAAGCTAAATCAGCATAGGAATGAAGAAAGGTCTCTACAGGCAATGGTCTCAATTTCTCACAAAGACTAAAGAATGAAAGAAGATTGCCACAGGGTTCAGTATTAATCAGTGTAACAGACATCCATTCAAAGCTGTAGACTTGTTCATTGTTGCTGGCTTTTAATAAATGTTGATGTTTCCTCGACTCTCTCAGCTTTGTAAAGGAATGTAGGCAGATGGAAAGCTGAAGTATTCCCATCTCAGAATGAGATTACTTCCCAGTATGTGGGCAAGACAACGTTTCATCATTTCCTGTTGTGTGAGATGTATGTGAATGGCACCTGTTACGACTCACCAGATAAGATGCTCTTAGATAACAATAACTTTCCTCCAAGAATAAAAATAAAAAGCAATGCAGCAAGATACAGCTGAACCTGCCTGATCGCTGTCAGAAGGGTTTTAAATTCTCCATCAGATAGTTCAGGATGTTGATACTTCAGTCAGGCTCATTTCAGGGAAGGCAGATTCGAGCTCTCACCCCAGGATATCCCACCACAGGATATCCCACCACAGGAAATCCCACCACAGGAAATCCCACCACAGGAAATCCCACCACAGGATATCCCACCACAGGATATCCCACCACAGGAAATCCCACCACAGAAAATCCCACCACAGAAAATCCCACCACAGGAAATCCCAGCACAGGAAATCCCAGCACAGGAAATCCCAGCACAGAATATCCCAGCACAGAATATCCCAACACAGGAAATCCCAGCACAGGATATCTCAGCACAGGAACTCTAACAGCTCCATCATAGGGTCAAAACTGTCCTCTGGTTCCTGACTGGGGGAAAGGGGAGAGATCGGGGGAGGCAAAATTGGACTTTGCGGCAATTCACAGTTTGCAGCAGGTGTGTGTCTCCAAGGACCTTGACTCAAAGTGAGGGGCTGGGAATCGGTCTAAATATGAAACAGGGTCAGCAGCCTCACTCATTAACAGAGACACTGCGATGGTGGTGTAGTGGTAATGCCACAGGACCAGAACTCCCACTAGAGATATGGATTCAAATCCATCATGGCAGATGGTGAATTTCGACTCCAATAAAAAACTCGCAGCACAAACAGCAACCCGTTGATCATCATTAAATTCCCATACGTTCTTCAGACAGATAGCTGCTGTCATAGAGACTACAGCACATGGAAATGCCCTCTGTTTTTACACTATTCTATGCCAATTTCCCAACTCTTGATTCATAGCTATATATGCCTTGAAATCACAAGTGTACACCCTAAACACTTCTTAAGCATTCTGAGGGGTTCAGTCTCTCCCACCCCCAAAAGACAGTGAGTTCCAGATTCCCAACACCCTCTGGGTGAGAAGGTTTCTCCTCACATCCTCTCCAAACCTCCTAGTCTTGACCTTAAAAGCTAATCCATAATTTGGTTTCCAGCATCTGCAGTCATTGTTTTTACCTGAACTGCTGTGCTTTTCCAGCACCACTAATCCAGAATCCTCAAAAGCTATGGCCCCAAGTCATTGATTCCTCCATCAAGGGGAAAGGTTTCTTTCTGTCTTCCCTATCTCTGCCCCTCAATTTTATCCTTCTCACTCATGTCCCTGTCAACCTCCTCTGCTCTCAGCCTGTCCAATCTCTCTTCAGCACTGCAACTCTCCAGCCCAGGTGTTACAAAGTGGAAAGAGTGTATGGTCACTTTAAGAGAGAGGTGACTTTTCGGAGCTAAGAGATTGTGACAGGGCATGTGTCTGTCACTAGCTGATAGATGCAGAGAGCGCTGAGAACTGATAATATGTAACAATCACCTTGGGGTTGTGTTTTGATGTTAAGGCAACCGAATTGGTTGGCAAATGAATTTGACCAATTAATTTAAGTTATTCCCAGGATACCAAAAAACCAATTGAATTTGAATTTTATTGTATTGACAACATAGGAACAATGACTGGGTACGATGTTGGGGGTTTAAAAAGGAAGAGCATTTTGAAAATTAGTCAGAGCCAACTGCTCTCTGAAGAAATAAACATCTTGCTCTCAAAAGAAATCCCTCAAAAGGCATCATCTATTCAAGGTACCAAGAAATTATTAACAAACTCACTTGCAGAACAAAGAAAACCAAGGGAGATGGCAGCAGAATCAGAAACACAGAGGAAGCAGCATAAGAGACTGTATGGATTTTGAGAGATTAAGTTGATTTAGTGTTTAATAATTGTGTCATTAGAGCAGCATTTTAATAGAATTGGGGTCAGATAATAATTAGTTAAGAGAAAGGGGACTCGGATTTGTTAATAGTTTTTGTTTAGTGTTCATCGTTAGAGTTAGGAAAATAAATTGTTCGTTTTTCTTTAAAGAGTGGATATCAGGGGAATTCACACAAACTTTTAACAGATTACAAGGCAAGGTGAGCTTTTCTGGAGTGTTAGTTTTAATTCGCAGAGGGGTTTGACCTGTGTTGTAACACAGACAACATCCTGGGAAATCTCTTCTGCACCCTCTCCAGTGCAATCATATCCCTCCTACAATGTGGATTCCAGAACTGCACACAATATTCTAGCCAATGTTTTCTACAATTCTTGTCTGGTTCTAGTTATTGTACCAAGTTACTGTCCTTACCTGGTCTGGCCAACATGTGATTCCAGACCACTGTTGGGAAGCGATGGCCTCATGCTATTATCACCAGACTGTTAATTCTGAAAGCCAGGTAATGTTCTGGGGACCTGGGTTCGAATCCCACCACGACATCTGGTGGAATTTGAACTCAATAAAATTCTGGAACTCAGAGTCTAATGATGATCATAAATCCATTATCGATGGTTGGAAAAACCCATCTGGGTCACTAATGTCCGTCAGGGAAGGAAATGCCATCTTTACCTGGTCTGGATATGCGACTCCATACCCACAGCAATGTGGTTGACTCTGAAGTGCCCTCTGGGCAATTAGGGATGGGCAATAAATGCTGACCTGGCCAGCAATGTCCTCATCCTGTGAATGAATAAAAGAAAGCCCCACAGAGTCCTACCTGAGCTGTGGCCTAGCCAATGATGCCCACATCCCAAGAATGAATTAAAACTTAACACAGTTAGTTTGGTGGAGACTGGGTTGTATAAAGAAATAAACTTCTAGCAGGTAGTGTAGTAATTGTAATGAGGTCAGCCAGCTAGACATCATAGAATATGAGTTCCAAGATTGGGGCTGTTAATCTGGGTCAATAAAGTGTGGCACTGGAAAAGGAGCAGCAGGTCAGGCAGCGTCTGAGGAGCAAGAGGGTCGATGTATTGGGCATAAACCTTCATCAGGACTGGAGAGGGGGAAGGGGGCTGAAAAATAAATGGTGGAAGGGGCTTAGGGCTGAAGGTAAGGAAGCTGGGATAGTGATAAGTGGGTGATGGTAGGAGGTGATTGTGATATGATGGTGGGAAGTGTGGAGCAGATAGATGGGAAGGAAGATGCACAGGTAGGTCAGCTCAAGAGGGCAGTGCCAGGTCAGAGGTTTGGATCTGGGATGGGGTGGAGGGAGGGGAGATTTGGAAACTGGTGAATTCAGTGTTAAGGGCGTTTGGTTGTAGACTCCCAGGGTGGAAGATGAGAACATAGAAAAGTACAGCACAGAACAGGCCCTACGATGCTGTGCCAAGATTTAATCCTAATGTAAAATATAGTAACAACCTATGCACCCCTCAACTCAGTGCTATCCATGTGCACGAGGTGTTCCTCCTCCACCGTGGGGTGGTCTTGTTTAGGTGGTGGAGGAGGTCCAGAATGGACATGTCATCAGGGGAGTGGGAGGGGGAGTTGAAGTGGATGGCTACAGGAAGATGGGGTTGGTTGGTGTGTACAGACCAGAGGTGTTCCGTGAACCATTCCATGAGTTTGCCCTCGGAATCTTCCGGACACCATTAACCATGTGGCCCCTCCAGCTGCAGTTGATTACGTCATTTCCAAGGCCCCCAGTGACCATGTTACTTGCTGCAAATCCTGCTGTTAGAACATAGAACATTACAGTGCAGTACAGGTTCTTTGGCCTCTGATGTTGTACGGACCTGTGAAACCAGTCTCAACCCCATCTAACTTACACTATTCCATTCTTGTCCATATACCTTTCCAACGACCATTTAAATGCCTTTAAATTTGGCTGTTAAAATTGGCTGTTAATCTGACCAATCAGGGACCCCTGGCTGACAGATATAAACAGGGGTGTGTGTCTCACACCTGCACACACACACCATGGGTGCTGGGGATAAAATAAGCACTACCGCACTTAGGTGGTAGTGTGGGGGTTAAATTTTAAAAAAAAACAGGAGATCCCTCCCCTTCACTGTTTTTGATCACACAGCACTGCCCTTTGATGTGAAGGGCAGTGTTTGTCACTGGCCACCCGGGTGTTTTCCTAAAAAAAAAAGAAAAAAGAGAAAAAATAAATAAACAGGGGTGTGTGTCTCACACCTGCACACACACACCATGGGTGCTGGGGATAAAATAAGCACTACCGCACTTAGGTGGTAGTGTGGGGGTTAATAAAAAAAGAAAAAAAAAGAAAAAAAACACAAAAAGAAAAATAACAGAAATGTTAGCCAGCAGGGCAGCGAAGAAAAAAGATAAACAGGGGTGTCAGAGAGTCTGAGGGCTAACTCTGAACAGGCAGTACGAGAGTCAAGGATTAGTCATGTATAAATAAAAGGAGACTTGGTAACAGAATACTGGTCTCTGTGGAGTTATCTCAATAGGAGAAATTAATGAAAGGGACAGGGAATGAGATATTGAAAAAGGTGTGGAGGGGTGGAGAAAGTTTAATTGATTTGGGTTCATTAGAAAGGAAGTCATCAAACATGTGAAACTAAATAGAATTGGAGACATGATAAAAGTTTGGTTTCAGCTACGCTAAAATATCAAGAATGAAATACTCCCTTCAAAATAAATTCACAAAAGATACAAGGAAACAAATGAGATTATTTAAAAAGTACTTGCTTCACAAAAAGGAAAGTTTATTCATTCCGGTACTCGACAATAGTTTGCGTGGGCTGTGTTAAGGAATAATGTGTGTTAGCTCTATCTTATTTTTGTGTTGCTCTCTTTAACACAGCATTACCACTCTCACACTGTAATATGTGGAAAGTATCATTGGTTCGACTATGTGAAACAGGTTTATTTGCAGATAAACTGATGACTGACAGTTTCATAGCACCAAACACACTCACCATCAGTCTGACAGGCAGCTACTTGGAAACTTCAGGGTTACTGATCGTGTGACAACATTCTAGTCCTTGGCTCATTATCATAATTGTTTCTTAAAGTAAAACCTTCACAATCTTGTGAAAACATTTTGATCATTGATTCATGGGAAAAAATGAAAGATTAGATTTGGACATAATGTAGGGAGGTTTTCAACAATAATAAAGCAATAAACTCCAAAGACAAATCAGATACAAAAATCTGCATCAAATGAGGATTTATTCTGAGGTCACATTCACAGGTACTTCCTTCAATTGGGCACATGCCCAACAATGGAAAATACTGGGATCGATCCGTTCTTGCTACAGCAATAAGATCATGGTGATCTGAAGACAGACAAATTAAGGGATATAGTGGCCATTAATCAGGTTATGTTGAAAATAAATAAGGGAAAAAATCAAAGATGTTAAACGAGAAATGAGCAATTCCCATTAAGATGAAATAAAAACCAGCCCACATTGAAAAACAAAGACAGAACTGAAACAATGGGTCAGCAATGGGAGATATAGAAGTGAAAAGAAGAAGGTAAAGATGTACCATTTCTGAGTGAAAAGGATGCATTCATGGCTATGTGAATAAACAGATTAGAACAGGAAGTGTGTGTCAAAGACATGTATGTAGCTATGTAGTTCTGCTTCCTCGGGGACCACAGACTGTAACCGGAACATGCACAGCGTTGCCTGAAGTTGCTAAGTTTGTGGATGCAACACCAGGATGCTAAAACTGGTCAGCCAGTGATTCTTGGTAAAGGCTGCCTTATTCACACCTGAAACAAGTGATAGACTGTGATGGGGTTTTTTTTAAAGGGCCCTTCGGCCCTTCACCACTTCTGAATTTCTTGTGCTTGGCCAAAGTTGTTGGAAGTGATGGTGGTGACTTGCCAGAGCATATTGGAGGCATACCAGAGAAAGGTGGAGAACAATGACATTGGTGTAGTAGCTGAAATACCATTTATTCTGAAGGATGAGAAGAGGAGGCAGAGAGTGTAACTCTGCAAGAAGGGAGTCAAAGGGAAGGTCTTCAGGAAGGTCCCAACCAGAAAGAGTTTTCTGGGAACACCACACCAACATTGCAATGGCGTAATGCATCAAAAGGCCTTGCTTCATTCAGGAGATAATGATAGAGTTGTGTTACCTCCCTCATGATAATCTGGAGCCTGGATGAGGAGGCCCCCTCCCCCAGTAGCAGTGATCTTCACAACCAGTCCAGGCAAGTGCAATCAACATCAACAATGTGTTGCAGTTCACCATTTTACATTGGGGAAGTCACTGAGACATGGTACAGAAGGATGGAAGTATACTCACTGAAGGATGATGTGGATGTGATATTACTGGAGAGCTAGTACTCCACAAGATGATCCTGAAAGACTTCTGATTCAGACTACATATATCAGACATCCAGTGCAGTTTGGAACCATTTTCCAATGGACCTCTGCTGAAATTGCTAAGAAAATTTACCAAGAGTAGCAAAGGAATCACAACTCTTCACTCCATGCTGGCTACAAAAACCTTATTAAATAATATCAACTGGACTGAAGTAAAGACTAGATGGTCAGTTTGTGATCCCATGGGTTTGATGAGTCAAACATGAAGATGAGCCAAAAGTGAGTCAGAGACCTGAAAGTGCAGGTCTCAATTGTGCCCATACTGAGTAAATGAGGCTGCTGTCATTTACTTTAAATTATGGAAGTGAAATTGGCCAGAGATTCTGCTCCTGAATGTTACTCAGAAATCATGGCTCACTTTGGGCATGGTACAAGTTGAGCTCAATTGTAATCTCCCACGGCCAGCCTCTCCCACGGCCATACACTAATATTCACTGAAAAGGCCCACCCATGATTCATCATCAACTGGGCAAAGGATCAGAGTATAAACGGCGCTTTATGGAAGCAAACCAAATACTGCAAAAGTTGCTGTCAGTCTCTTGAGTAATGGTAGGGAGGTTCACCAGGAGAAAGAATGGCAACACGGGAGAAGGGTAGAAGCGAACTTTACTGCAATCTTTGTGACTAACAATGAATGCAACCGCAACTTCAAATTACTTCACAAAATGGCATTGATTTTGCTTTTCTGTCTTTTGTTGACTCTTGTGATTAGCATGTAGTCTGGTAACTCCATCAGCACTTTGCATAAACAGTAGGATAGTAGTAATGTTACTGGACCAAACAGTAATTATAGAGTCATAGAGATGTACAGCATGGAAACAGACCCTTTGGTCCAACCCATCCATGCCGACCAGATATCCCAACACAATCTAGTCCCACCTGCCAGCATCCGGCCCATATCCCTCCAAACCCTTCCTATTCATATAACCATCCAAATGCCTCTTAAATTTTGCAATTGTACCAGCCTCCACCACATCCTCTGGCAGCTCATTCCATACACGCACCACCCTCTGTGTGAAAATGTTGCCCTTTAGGTCTTTTTTCCCCTCTTTTTTAGATTTTTTTTTAGGTCTTTTTTAGATCTTACCCCTCTCACCCTTAACCTACTCCCTCTAGTTCTGGACTCCCCCACCCCAGGGAAAAGACTTTGTCTATTTATCCTATCCATGGCCCTCGTGATTTTCTAAACCTCTATAAGATCACCCCTCAGCCTCTGACTCTCCAGGGAAAAAGACCAGAGGCCTGGCCTAATGCTCTAGGGGCAAAACAGCAGATAGTGAAATTCAAATTAAATGAATACATCTTGAATTAAACAGTAACTGGGAAACTATTGTTAATTCAAAACAGAAATTTCTGGAAATATTCAGCAGGTCTGGCAGTATCTGTGGAGAGAGAAAGCAGAGTTAATGTTTCAAATCCAGAGACTTTTCTTCACTGGATCCAAAACGTTAACTCTGCTTTCTCTCACAGATACGGTCAGACCTGCTGAGGTTCAGAGTTTCTTCATCTGCAGTCCATTGCTTCATTTAACCTATTACACAAGGGATAGAATTTAGCTTGCTATTTTGTGGTACTTTGGTGGTAAATAACTTGAGTTTTGTTAAAAAAAATGTAATACTCAAATAATTTCTGTCCAGCTTATTTTCCCCACTCCAAGTATTTTTCAATATCAGTTTACTTTTCTACTGAGAACTCACTTCATTTCTCAGCAAACTGGTCGCACAGTATCAAATCCCAGCTTTCTGCTTCTTCATTAATTAGACAACGACCCATCAGAAGTTTCCTTCTGGTGAGAAAGTGTTTTCTCTCTCTGCTGACCATCACCTGGTAGCTGGCAGCACCATGAGTTTGAGAACTCATTATTGAAGATGGTATCACCACTCTGTACTGAGGCACGTCCTAGGACCTGTCGACAACATACCAGGATCTAGCATCAGTAAAGCATTCAGATCACTAATCATCTGCCAACATTAATTCAACATTTCAAAACCATTGTGTTTAGTTGGGGCACTTGTGGCATGGCGGTAGTATCCTTACTTCTGTGCCAGGAGGCCCAGGGTCAAGTCCCACCTGCTCCAGCAGTATGTCAGAACGTCTCTGAACACATTGAGAGCCATATTCTTTAAATCACAGACTTTGCGCTGGTGTGGAAGGAGGCCATTCGGCCCACAGTACCTGCAGCTGTACCTTCCCCAGAGCCAATTTCCTGCTCTTTCCCCATATCCTTGTAAGCCACTGAATGATCATCCAGTGCCCTCTTGAATGTCTCAATTGAAACAGCCTCCAGCACACTTCCAGGCAGTCCATTCCATACCCTGACTACTCACTATAATAAATGTTTTCCACCCTTGCTTCATTTGTCCATCTCTTTAAGTCTATGTCCTCTCATTCTTGTTTCTTTTACAAGTGGGTGAGTATTTGGGTGATTTAGTGAAGGGGAAAATGAAACTTTGCCAATCCAGTTCAACCTTTACACTGACTTTGTTGCTTTGTTCAATAGTTTCCAGCTGTTTATGGTTAAGTTTGGTTCAATCTTAAATAGTTGCAGTTCAAAACATTCAACTTTGGGAATTCGAATTTCATTGCCTAATCTGGCATAAGACATTGCAAAAGAGTGACATCTGTTATACTGACCACTAACTGTATGTACATCCCAGTTTAGGCCATTTGTAACAGAAGGGATCATAAGAACTTTTACCTTCTCTGGCCTTTTTCACCAAACTGAGACACCACTATTTCCTCCTTAATGAAGATGGAGAAATTGCTGTTTGCAAGTTGAATTCTAAAATGATGGACTAAACAATATTGGGAAAACAATGAGCCAGGAAGGTCAATATTTGCTTTCAAACTAACTGCTATCAATTAGAGGAGACAGAATGTTCAGGTTGAGGACGTATATTAAAGTTGAAGCATTTTAATGACACTCATAAAGTTGACTTTGCATCGCACAAGGTCACTCGAATGTCGCTTTGATCTCGCCCCTGGTTTCAGAACAATAATAAATACAACAATTTGCATTGTGATACAGTAAGAAACATTAGCCTCTCTTTGTTTCTTCAGATGCTGACAGTCTCTTTTGACATCATACTGTAGACGAATAGCATTTCCAATTACCCAATTCGGATTGTCATCCAGCTCATGAAGACTGAGTGTGGGCAGAGAGTGAAAAGCTGAAGAATAAAGAGGATTCATAAGCTGCTATTTGGATTCAAATTTAGCTCAAGCACCTTCTTTCAGGGTCATTAGTGACAATCAACCCCTCACAGGGAGAAAGTGAGCACTGCGGTTGCTGGCGATCAGATTCGAGGGTGTGGTGCTGGAAAAACACAGCAGATCAGGCAGCATCCGAGGAGTAGGAGAATTGACGTTTCAGGCATAACCTGATGAAGATCTTATGCTCGAAACATCGACTCTCCTGCTTCTCAGATGGTGTCTGACCAGCTGAGCTTTTCCAGCACCACACTTTTTGAATCAATCCCTCATGTATTTGAATATCTGACTTTATTGGAAGTTAGGACATAGAACATTACAGCGCAGTACAGGCCCTTCGGCCCTTGATGTTGCACTGCCAATCTGAAACCTATCCAACCCACACTATTCCATTTTCATCCATATGTTTATCCAATAACCATTTAAATGCCCTAAAAAGTGGTACAAAGTTAAAAATCACACAACACCAGATTATAGTCCAACAGGTTTAGTTGGAAGCACACTAGCTTTCAGAGTGACTGTTGCAGGCAGTACATTCCACATCCCTATCACTCTCTGAGTAAAGAAACTCCCTCTGACGTCTGACCTATATCCTTCGCCTGTCAATTTAAAGCTATGTCCCCTCGTGCTAGCCATCACTATCCAAGAAAATGTCCATCTCCTTATATCTATTCAATTGCATTACTTGGGAATGTAAAACAGAATGCCTTAAGTAGCTACTGGATCAACATAAATGTTGCTTTTACATCTCTTTGACATCTTTAAAGGAGGACTGACTAATATGAGATAAAGACCATATGACATAGGAACAGAAGTAGGCCATTAGCCCATCGAGTCGATACCACTATTCAAAGAGATCATGGCTGATTGAACAGAATCCCTGCAATGTGGGAACAGGCCCTTCAGCCCAACAAGTCCATATCGACCCTCCAAAGAGTAACCCATCTAGACCCATTCCCCTACCCCATAAGTACATTTACTCCTGACTAATGCACCTAACCTACACATCCCTGAACACTATGGGCAATTTAGCATGGACAATTCACCCTAACCTGCACATCTTTCGGCTGTGGGAGGAAACCCATTCACACACGGGGAGAATGTGCAAACTCCACACAGTCGCCCGAGGCTGGAATTAAACCTGGGTCCCCAAATCATCCTCAATTCTACTCTCCTGCTTTTTTCCTATAACTCTCGGTTTCCCTTAATGATTAAAATAATCTATTTCAGTTTTGAATATTCTTAATGACTAGTCTCAACAGCCCTCTACAGAAAAGAATTCCATAGACTCACAACCCTCTAAGAGAGGTGGTACCTCTGCATCTCTGTCTTAAATGTGTACCCCTTCATTCGGACATTATACTCTCTGGTCTTGGATTCTCTGACAAAGGGAACAACCCTTCTGCATCTACCATGTCAAGCTGCTGAAGAATCTTGTATATTTCAGTAAAGTCACATCCTTTTTTTCTGCATTCCAACAAACCAGGCCCAATCTACTCAACCTTTCCTCATTAGGCAGAGCCTCGATACTCAAAATCAGCCTCATCAACTTTCTCTGAACTGTCTCCGAAGCCAGGGCATGTTTCTATAGATAACGAAGTGAAGCTCAATGTCATTGGAAGCAAATATATTTAATACTTACAAGAAAAAAATAGATACACTGAGTAAAATATGTCTCTTACTTCAATTAGATTTGCATAATGATGAAAACTGAAAAATAAGTTACATGGCCCAATCAATGGCCTATCATAATCAATCTAAACAATAATATTTCAGTATTTTGTTCTTCAGTCCAGGATAAAGTGTTCTATACTCTTTCTCCGATTTATTTTTTCCAAACCCAGACTGCCCTCTTTAGTGTCTGCATTCTGATCAAAAATGTCTCTCACTGGTTTCACTTTCTGGATTAAGTTTATTTGAGTGAACAACTCCTCCAGTGCTCCCCAGCATTACAGATACCAGTCTCCAGCCAATTCCATTCACTCCACATGATATCAAGAAATGGCTAGAGACACTGGATACTGAAAAGGCAATGGGCCCTGATAACATTCCAGCAATAGTACTGAAGACTTGTGCTCCAGAACTTGCCGCTCCCCCAGCCAAGCTCTTCCAGAACAGTTACAATACAGACATCTACCCGACAATGTGGAAAATTGCCCAGCTATGTCCTGTACACAAAAAGCAGGACAAATCCAAGCCGGCCAACTACGGCCCAATCAGTCTACTTACGATCATCAGTAAAGTGATGAAAGATGTCGTCAACAGTGCTATCAAGCAGCACCTGCTCAGCAATAACCCGCTCAGTGACGCCCAGTTTGGGTTTCGCCAGAGTCACTCAGCTCCTGACCTCATTACAGCGTTGGTTCAAACTTGGACAAAAGAGCTGAATTTCAGAGGAAGGGAAGTGTTATGAAGATGTGGGTGTACTGTACCTTTAAGAGAGTTAAAAAGCTAGCAGTGATAGCACCAAGTGTTCTCAATAAGACACAATGTAATATGTGGAAACGACAAAAAAAAATCAAATTAAGCCAATCAGTTTAAATTATACCAATTTCCAATCAAGTTTGAATTGAGTATATTGGCAATCTGAAAAGCCAATGACACAACCTGATGCTCTGGGGTATAAGAGCGGGAAAAATTGAACAGTTGAAAGGAGAACTGCCAAGCCCCAGCATGTAAACAGACTGCCTGAAAAAAGCTCTCTAAAATGTACCTTTTCAATCAGCAACCTGTGATGCAGAAATTCCAAATAGAAGAACCAAAAGCTGTCTGGTTTTGAGATAAGAAGTATTGTTTTATAAATCTTAATTGGGAGTTTTATCGGACTAGTATAAGAGATGGGAAGCTAACAGATAGGTTAGAGGAAGGAGTTGTAAATAGTTGTTAGTTAATTATTCTCTGTTATACTTTAAGAAATAAAGTTGTTAATTTTTCCTTTAAATAGCTCTTGGCCACTTGAATTTTTACAGATTACTGCACGGGAGAAATCTTTTCTCTGTTGCTGGATTTAAATTAAGCAGGAGAGTTTGCCCTGTGTCTTTACATGAGAGTGACAGCTCTCCTTGACATTAAGGCTGCATTTGACTGAGTGTGACATCAAGGAGCTCTGGCAAAATTGGAATCAATGGGTATCAGGGGCAAACAGTCCGCTGGTTAGAGTCATACCCGGAACAAAGGAAGATGGTTACGGTTGTGGAGAGTCAGTCATCTCAGCTCCAGGACATCTCTGCAAGAGTCCCTCAGGGTAGTGTCCTAGGCCCAACAATCTTCAGCTGCTTCATCAATGACCTTCCCTCCATTATAAGGTCAGATGGGGGATGTTCGTCAATGATTGCACAGTGTTCAGCACCATTCGCAACTCCTCAGATACTAAAGCAGTCCATGCTCAAATGCAATGATCTGGACAATATCCAGGCTTGGGCTGACAAGTAACATTCACACCACACAATGCCAGACAATGACCATCACCAATAAGAAACACTCTAACCACTGCCCCTTGACATTCAATGGTATTACCATCACCGAATCCCACACTGTCAACATCCTTGGGGTTACCATTGACCAGAAACTCAACTGGACTCACCACATAAACACAGTGGCTACAAGTGCAAGTCAGAGACTAGGGATACTGCGGCAAGTAACTCACTTCCTGACTCTCCAAAGTCTGTCCACCATCTACAAGGCACAAGTCAGGAGTGTGATGGAATACTCCCCACTTGCCTGGATGGGCACAGCTCCTAAATCACTCAAGAAGCTTGACACCATCCAGGACAAAGCAACCCGCTTGATTGGTACCACATCCACAAACATTCAATCCCTCTGGCAATTAGTAGCACCAGTGTGTACTATCAACAAGATGCACTGCAGAAATTCACCAAAGATCTTCGACCACACTTTCCAAACCCACAACCACTTCCATCTAGAAGGACAAGGGCAGCAGGTACTTGGGAACACCAGCGCTGCAAGTTCCCCTCCAAGCCACTCACCATCCTGGCTTGGAAATATATCACTGTTACTTCACTGTCACTGGGTCAAAATCCTGGAAATCCCTCCCGACCGGCATTGTGGGTCAACCCACAGCAAGTGGTCTGCAGCGATTCAAGGCAGCTCATCACCACCTTCTCAAGGGCAAATTAATGAATAACCCACGACAACCCACAAATCAAAATATTGCAATGTTTCACACCCAGAAGTCATTTTGAAATACAGTGGCTATTACTTCAAAGGAGAAAATGTTGTATTAATCAGCTGTATTTTAACGTTGACGAACAGAAAACATCAATAGTAGTGAGAAGTTGCTTTAGCAAAGCATTTAGTTGTGTCAATCATAATATCACAATTAATGACTACCTGCAGATGGCAGTGAGTCTGTCAAACATACACTGGATCTCAACAATGTTTGAACAATTGGCAACCATGTGTTTGATACAAACTGAGTACTTTTGCTTCACATTATCTCCTGGAGTCCCAGGAATAGCAAAATGAGGCCATATTATGTGTCAACAGCAACAAAACGGCATAGCTATCATTAAACCAGTTCAAAATGACATTACCCCCTTCAAGTGTTATAATCAAGGCAACAGATCTCACAAACAAGGGACACACATTTATTCAATAAATAAGTGTACACTCCCAAAGATGTGAGGCATTGGAATTGTACTTCTGGTACAACTCTCCTTATCCCCCTCTCATCAGCTTGGATAATGCTGAGATTGTGTAACAAACTTGGATTCAACTATTAGGAATTACTATCCATCTCATTGAATGGCAGAACAAACCCAATGGGCTGAATGATCTACTTCATCAAGAGTGTCTTCTCGCATTACGGAATCTATATTTAAAGTATTTCCAGATGGAAATACCATGTGCATGAAATGCTTAAGCAAACAAATGAAAATTTCACATGCTGCACTTTCTCAAATGATTCATTTCCCAACTACACAAAATACTTGTTGAAGATGGAGCACCTGTTTTGACTTACCAAAGAACATGTGAACAAGCTGGAAACAGTCACATGACTGCAGCGAGTACCACATTTACTCCGAAACAATCAACTAATACCTTGGAGCTATTTATATTCAAAACATTTCATGACTGTGCAATAATTTTAGTATTTTATTCTAATGGTTGTCTACAACTATGCTATGAATGATGATTACTTATTTGTCTGTAATATCATAGAGTCTCAAAGTCATACAGCACAGAAACAGACTCTTCAGTAGAACCAGTTCATGCCAAACATAATCTGAAACTAAACTAGTCCCGCCTGCTTGCGTTTGGCCCATATCCCTTCAAACTTTTTCTGTGCATGAACTTATCTAAATGTCTTTTAAACGTTGTAATTGTACCCACATCCACCACTTCCTCAGGAAGCTCATTCCACACCCAAACCACCTTTTGTGCAAAAAATTTGGTCCTCATGTCTTTTTTACTCTGTCTACTCTTACATTAAAAATGTGCCTCTTCATCTTGAAATCCCCCATCCTAAGGAAACGTCACCTCCCATTAACCCTATCTATACCCCTCATGATTTTATAAATTTCTATAATGTCACCTCATGACTTCCTACGCCCCAGTGAAAAATGTTTCAGCCAATCCAGCCTTCCTTTATAACTCAAGCCTTCCGTACCTGGCGACATCTCTTCTGAACCCTCTCCAACTTGACTATATTGTCCCTGTAACTGGATGACCAAAACTGAGCACAGGACTCCAGAAGGAGCCTCACCAATGTCCTACAGTCATAGAGTCATAGAGATGTACAGCACGGAAACAGACCCTTCGGTCCAACCCATCCATGCCAACCAGATATCCCAACCCAATCTAGTCCCACCTGCCAGCACCCGGCCCATATCCCTCCAAACCCTTCCTATTCATATACCCATCCAAATGCCTCTTAAATGTTGCAATTGTACCAGCCTCCACCACATCCTCTGGCAGTTCATTCCATATACGTACCACTCTCTGCGTGAAAAAGTTGCCCCTTAGGTCTCTTTTATATCTTTCCCCTCTCACCCTAAACCTATGCCCTCCAGTTTTGGACTCCCCGATCCCAGGGAAAATACTTTGTCAATTTATCCTATCCATGCCCCTCATAATTTTGTAAACCTCTATAAGGTCACCCCTCAGTCTCCGAGGCTCCAGGGAAAACAGCCCCAGCCTCTTCAGCCTCTCTCGATAGCTCAAATTCTCCAACCCTGGCAACATACGTTGTAAATCTTTTCTGAACCTTTTCAAGTTTCACAACATCTTTCCGATAGGAAGGAGACCAGAATTGCACGCAATATTCCAACAGTGGCCCATCCAATGCCCTGTACAGCTGAAACATGACCTCCCAACTCCTGTACTCAATACTCTGACCAATAAGGGAAAGCATACCAAACGCCTTCTTCATTATCCTATTTACCTGCGACTCCACTTTCAAGGAGCTATGAACCTGCACTCCAAAGTCTCTTTGTTCAGCAACACTCCCTAGGAGCTTACCATTAAGCGTATAAGTCCTGCTAAGATTTGTTTTCCCAAAATGCAGCACCTCTCATTTATCTGAATTAAACTCCATCTGCCACTTCTCAGCCCATTGGCCCATCTGGTCCAGATCCTGTTGTAATCTGAGGTAAGCGCTGAAAATGTGTTGCTGGAAAAGCGCAGCAGGTCAGGCAGCAACCAAGGAGCAGGAGAATCGACGTTTCCGGCATGAGCTGTTCTTCAGCTCATGCCCGAAACGTCGATTCTCCTGCTCCTTAGATGCTGCCTGACCTGCTGCGCTTTTCCAGCAACACATTTTCAGCTCTGATCTCCAGCATCTGCAGTCCTCACTTTCTCCTCATAATCTGAGGTAACCCTCTTTGCTGTCCACTACACCTCCAATTTTGGTGTCATCTGCAAACTTACTAACTGTACCTCTTATGCTCGCATCCAAATCCCTGGCTTGTCTTTACCGCCCTTCTTAAACAGTGGCACCACGTTTGCCAACCTCCAGTCTTCTGTCACCTCACTTGTGACTATCGATGATATAAATATCTCTGCAAGAGGCCCAGCAATCACTTCTCTAGCTTCCCAGAGTTCTCGGGTACACCTGATCAGGTCTTGGGGATTTATCAACCTTTACCCATTTCAAGGCATCCAGCACTTCCTCCTCTGTAATCTGGACATTTTGCAAGATGTCACCATCTATTTTCCTACAGTCTAGATCTTCCATATCGTTTTCCACAGTAAATACTGATGCAAAATATTAATTTAGTATCTCCCCCACTTACTGTGGCTCCACACAAAGGCTGCCTTGCTGATAGGTCATATTCTCTGAAAAAGCGCAGCAGGTCAGGCAGCATCCAAGGAGGAAGAGAATCAACGTTTCGGGCATGAGCCCTTCTTCAGGAATGAGGCAGGCTAAGCAGGCTAAGATAAAAGGTAGGGAGGAGGGACTTGGGGGAGGGGCATTGGAAATGCGATAAGTGGAAGGAGGTTAAGGTGAGGGTGATAGGCCGGAGTGGGGGTTGGGGTGGGGGCGGAGAGGAAGAAGATTGCAGGTTAGGAAGGCGGTGCTGAGTTCGAGGGTTGGGACTGAGACAAGGTGGGGGGAGGGGAAATGAGGAAACTGGAGAAATCTGAGTTCATCCCTTGTGGTTGGAGGGCTCCTAGGTGGAAGATGAGGTGCCCTTCATCCAGCCGTCGTGTTGCTATGGTCTGGCGATGAAGGAGTTCAAGGACCTGCATGTCCTTGGTGGAGTGGGAGGGGGAGTTGAAGTGTTGAGCCACGGGGTGGTTGGGTTGATTGGTCCGGGTGTCCCAGAGGTGTTCTCTGAAACTTTCCACAAGTAGGCGGCCTGTTTCCCCAATATAGAGGAGGCCACATCGGGTGCAGTGGATGCAGTAAATGGTGTGTGTGGAGGTGCAGGTGAATTTGTGGTGGATATGGAAGGATCCCTTGGGGCCTTGGAGGGAAGTAAGGGGGAGTTGTGGGCGCAAGTTTTGCATTTCTTGTGGTTGCAGGGGAAGGTGCCAGGAGTGGAGGTTGGGTTGGTGGGGGGTGTGGACCTGACAAGGGAGTCACAGAGGGAGTGGTCTTTTTGGAACGCTGATAGGGGAGGGGAGGGAAATATATCCCTGGTGGTGGGGTCCGTTTGGAGGTGGCGGAAATGACGACGGATGATATGATGTATATGGAGGTTGGTGGGGTGGTAGGTGAGGACCAATGGGGTTCTGTCCTGGTGGCGGTTGGAGGGGCGGGGCTCAAGGGCGGAGGAGCGGGAAGTGGAAGAGATGCGGTGGAGGGCATCGTCGACTACGTCTGGCGGGAAATTGTGGTCTTTGAAGAAGGAGGCCATCTGGGTTGTACGGTTTTGGAACTGGTCCTCCTGGGAGCAGATGCGGCGGAGACGAAGGAATTGGGAATATATTTCCCAATAGGGGAGGGGAGGGATATATTTCCCTCCCCTCCCCTATCAGTGGTCCTAAAAGACCACTCCCTCCATGACTCCCTTGTCAGGTCCACACCCCCCACCAACCCAAAATCCAATCCCGGCACCTTCCCCTGCAACCGCAAGAAATGCAAAACTTGCGCCCACACCTCCCCCCTAACTTCCCTCCAAGGCCCCAAGGGATCCTTCCATATCCGCCACAAATTCACCTGCACCTCCACACACATCATTTAATGCATCCGCTGCACCCGATGTGGCCTCCTCTATATTGGGGAGACAGGCCGCCTACCTGCGGAACGTTTCAGAGAACACCTCTGGGACACCCGCACCAACCAACCCAACAACCCCATGGCTCAACACTTCAACTCCCCCTCCCACTCCACCAAGGACATGCAGGTCCTTGGACTCCTCCATCACCAGACCATAGCAACACGACGGTTGGAGGAAGAGCGCCTCATCTTCTGCCTAGGAACCCTCCAACCACAAGGGATGAACTCAGATTTCTCCGGTTTCCTCATTTCCCCTCCCGCCACCTTGTCTCAATCCCAACCCTTGAACTCAGCACCACCTTCCTAACCTGCAATCTTCTTCCTGACCTCTCCGCCCCCACCCCCACTCCGGCCTATCACCCTCACCTTAACCTCCTACCACCTATCACATTTCCAACGCCCCTCCCTCAAGTCCCTCCTCCCTACCTTTATCTTAGCCTGCTTGGCACACTTTCCTCATTCCTGAAGAAGGGCTCATGCCCGAAACGTCGATTCTCCTGCTCTTTGGATGCTGCCTGACCTGCTGCGCTTTTCCAGCAACACATTTTCAGCTCTGATCTCCAGCATCTGCAGTCCTCACTTTCTCCTTTAGGCCCAATTCTCTCCCTAGATACCCTTTTGTCCTTAATATATTTGTAAAAACCCTTTGGATTCTCCTTAATTCTATTTGTCAAAGCTGTCTCATGTCCCCGTTATGCCCTCCTGATTTCCCTCTTAAGTATACTCCTACTTCCTTTAGACTCTTCTAAGGATTCACTCGATCTATCTTGTCTATACCTGACATATGCTTCCTTCTTTTTCTTAACCAAACCCTCAATTTCTTTAGTCATCCAGCATTCCCTATACCTACTAGCCTTCCCTTTCACCCTGACAGGAATATATTTTCTCTGGATTCTTGTTATCTCATTTCTGAAGGCTTCCCATTTTCCATCCGTCCCTTTACCTGCGAACACCTGCCTCCAATCAGCTTTCGAAAGTTCTTGCCTAGTACCGTCAAAATTGGCCTTTCTCCAACTTAGAACTTCAACTTTTAGATCTGGTCTATCCTTTTCCATCACTATTTTAAATCTAATAAAATTATGGTCACTAGCCCCAAAGTGCTCCCCCACTGACACCTCAGTCACCTGCCCTGCCTTATTTCCCAAGAGTAGGTCAAGTTTTGCACCTTCTCTAGTAGGTAGAGCTACATACTGAATCAGAAAATTGTCTTGTACACACTTAAGAAATTCCTCTCCATCTAAACCTTTAACACTATGGCAGTCCCAGTCAATGTTTGGAAAGTTAAAATCCCCTACCATAACTACCCTATTATTCTTACAGATAGCTGAGATCTCCTTACAAGTTTGTTTCTCAATTTCCCTCTGACTATTGGGGGGTCACCAATAAGGTGATCATCTCTTTCTTATTTCTCAGTTCCACCCAAATAACTTCCCTGGATGTATTTCCAGGAATATCCTCCCTCAGCACGGCTGCAATGCTATCCCTGATCAAAAATGCCACTCCCCCTCCTCTTTTGCCTCCCTTTCTATCTTTCCTGTAGCATTTGTATCCTGGAACATTAAGCTGCCTGTCCTGCCCATCCCTGAGCCATGTTTCTGTAATTGCTACGATATCCCTGTCCCATGTTCCTAACCATGCCCTGAGTTCATCTGCCTTCCCTGTTAAGCCTCTTGCATTGAAATAAATGCAGTTTAATTTATTAGTCCTACCTTGTCCCTGCCTGTCCTGACTGTTTGACTCACGTCTGTTCTCAGCTGTACCCATCTCAGATCGATGTCTTTCCTCACTATCTCCCTGGGTCCCACGCCCCCACCTTACTAGTTTAAATCCTCCCGAGCAGTTCTAGCAAATCTCCCTGCCAGTATATTAGTCCCCTTCCAATTTAGGTGCAATCTGTCCTTCTTGTACAGGTCACTTCTACCCCAAAAGAGATTCCAATGATCCAAAAATATGAATTCTTCTCCCATACACCAGCTCCTCAGCCATGCATTCATCTGCTCTATCCTCCTATTCCTGCCCTCACTAACTCGTAGCACTGGGAGTAATCCAGATATTACTACCCTTGAGGACCTCCTTTTTAAATTTCTGCCTAACTCTCTGTAATCTCCCTTCAGAGTCTCAACCTTTTCCCTTCCAATGTCATTGGTTTCAATGTGAACAATGACCTCCTGCTGGCCCCTCTCCCCCGTGAGAACATTCTGCGCCCTCTCTGAGACATCCTTGATCCTGGCACTAGGGAAGCAACACACCATTCTGATTTTTCTCTGCTGGCCAGAGAAACGTCTGTCTGTACCTCTGACTACAGAATCCCCTAACACAATTGATCTGTTGGAAGCCGACGTACTCCTCGTTGCATTAGAGCCAGTCTCAATACCAGAAACTTGGCTGTTCGTGCTACGTTCCCCAGAGAATCCATCACCCCCTACATTTTCCAAAACAACATACCTGTTTGAAATGGGTATAACCACTAGCTGCCTACGTGTCTTACCTTTCCTGGAGCTAACCCATCTATGTGACTGTATCTGAGACTTTTCCCCCTTCCTATCACTGCCATCCATCACATACTGTTGCTGTTGCAAATTCCTCATCGCTTATATCTGTCTCTTCAACTGATCCACTCGATCTGATAAGATTCGCATCCAACAGCATTTATGGCAGATATAAACTGTAGTAACCCTTTAACTCTCTTTAAACTCCCACATCTGACAAGAAGTACATATCACTGCAAAGGCCATTTTTGCTCCTTCACAATCTACAGAAAATAACACTGTTTATTCCTCTACAAACACTGCCCCAGATTAAATTAATAGCTATGGCTTATATTTTAAGTTTAATCAAGAGACTTATCTCCAAAAAATATGATCAAGAAATAACCCACTCTACTCACTACTGCAGCCTTTCTCTTGGACAGACTTAAAACAACCATTAACTTTTATCTGATTCTGTGCTGTGAACTTCACCCAACAGTTCCTCCAAGATTAGTTGTGAATTTCACTGTTTGTCAATTTTCCCAGATGCACTCTGATGTCCAGCGATACACAAATTCAGACAGCAAAGGCTGTAACTGTGCAGGTGTGTTCTTTCTTTCTTTTTCTCTTTCTTTCTTTTTCTCTCTCTCTCTCTCTCTCTCTCTCTCTCCTGCACTGACCTCACCATATGCTTCCTTTGTCTGTTCTTCTCCCTTTTAAAACTGGTGTTGTTTTGACTTTTTTTTTCCAAAGTTCCAAAACAATGCAACAGCTTATGAAACAGTAATTGCTGCTCTTAGAATTCGAGGAAATCACCTCCAGCTCCTAAAATACCTCAAAAAAAGGAGCAGCCCTTACAGCCAGAAATGTTTCCCCTCCTCCATCTTGGATTACCCAGAATCCTCCTGTACAATCTCAACATGATTTCTGTGATGATGCTGCTCCTTTACCAATTTTATGTTGTCCTTGGCTTTTTTTTTTCAACGGGACCATAAAGTCATGGGTTCCAAGATGTCTGGGTTTATCTACTTGAAGAAGCATTTAGGTTAAAAAAAACTTGTATGTTGAAAAGGGAGTGGCCAGTTCTCCCAGTTCAGCTTTTCTCTGGTTTGGTTTGGTTTGAGCAGTCTGGCTGTTCAGAACTGCTGGGGAATCCAAAGAAGCAGCTGCAGTGGAAAGAGGTTCCATGCTAAATCTCTCTGCCACCTCTCTCCTGTGAAAACATGTATCTGTTTTTACCTTTTATGCCAAGGGGGTGTTAATGGGGATGTTGCAAGTATTTGGAACGACATAAGGTGTAATAGAGTCGATTGGGTTTTCAAATAGTCATGTTATTCCAGACTCGATTTTCTTTTCTCCATGTATAAATAAATACTGTTTTGTTTAAAACTGAGCGGTTGGGACAGCCGCATCACTCCCAGAATATCCACTCCACTCCTGCTTAAAACAACTAGCAAGGCTAGGGTCTGCGCTTCCTTCTTGAAATGTTTTGAGAGGGTCTGGCTTGGTCCATAACATTTCCCAACTCCTATACTCAAAGGTCTGAGCAATGAAAACATGGTTGCTAAACGCTTTTTTAAACACCATGTCTATACGTGATGCAAATATCAAAGAATTATATACCTGAAACCCTAGCCACTCTGTTCTACAACACTACCCAAGGTCCGACCCCTGTTTAATGTACCAAAATGCAATACCCAACATTTATCCAGATTTAACCCCATCTGTCATTTTTCAGCCCAATGACCCATTTGATCAAGATCCCTTTATAATTTTGGATATCCTTCTTCACTGTCCACAATACCACCAATTTTGGTGTCCTCCCCAAACTTACCAACTATGCCTCTATGACATAGAACATAGAACACAGAACGTTGCAGCGTAGTAGAGGCCCTTCAGCCCTCTATGTTCCGTTGACCTGTGAAACCAATCTGAACCCCATATAACCTACACCATTCTATTATCATCCATACACCCATCCAATGACCATTTAATACCCTTAAAGTTGGCAAGTCCATTACTGTTGCAGGTAGGGTATTCTATGCCCTTATTACTCTCTGAGTAAAGAAACTACCTCTGACATCTGTCTTATATCTATCACCCCTCAATTTAAAGCTTTGTCCCTTCATGCTAGCCATCACCATCCAAAGAAAAAGGCTCTCACTGTCCACCCTATCGAACCCTCTGATTATCTTATATGTCTCTATTAAGTCACCTCTCAACCTTCTTCTCTCTAACGAAAACAGCCTCAAATCTCTCAGCCTTGCCTCATAAGACCTTCCCTCCATTCCAGGCAACATCCTAATAAATCTCCCATGAACCCTTTCCAAAGCTTCCACATCCTTCCTATATAATATGGTGACCAGAACAGCACACAATACTCCAAGTGTGGCCGCACCAGAGTTTTGTACAGCTGTAGTATGACCTCATGTCTTCGAAACTCAATCCCTCTACCAATAAAAGCTAACACACCGTATGCCTTCTTAACAACCCTATCAACCTGGGTGGCAACTTTCAGGGATCTATATACTTCGAGATCTCTGCTCATCTACACTACCAAGAATCTGCCTTACTGTTACTCCTTCCAAAGTGAATCACCCCATACTTTTCTGCATTAAACTCTATTTGTCACCTCTCAGCCCAGCTCTGCAGTTTATCTATGTCCCTCTGTAACCTGCAACATCCTTCCACACTGTTCACAACTCCACCAACTTTCGTGTCATCTGCAAATTTACTAACCCATCCTTCTACGCCCTCATCCAGATCATTTATAAAAATGACAAACAGCAGTGGTCCAAAAACAGATCCTTGCAGTACACCACTAGTAACTGAATTCCAGGATGAACATTTCCCATCAACCCCTGCCCTCTGCCTACTTACATCAAGTCAATTTCTGATCCAAACTACTAACTCACCCTCAATCCTGTGCCTCTGTATTTTCTGCAATAGCCTACAATGGGGAATTTTATCAAACCCCTTACTGAAATCTATATACACCACATCAACCACTTTACCCTCATCCACCTGATTTGGTCACCTTCTCAAAAACTACCCTTCACAAAACTGTGTTGACTATCCCAATTCAAATAATTCATTCCTAGATGATTATAAATCCTATCTCTTAAAACGTTTTCCAACATTTTACCCACAATTAAAGTAAGGCTCACTGGTCTATAATTACCAGGGTTGTCTCTACTCCCCTTCTTGAACAAGGAAACAACACTTGCTATCCTCCAGTCTTCTGGCACTACTCCTGTAGACAATGACGACATAAAGATCAAAACCAAAGGCTCTGCAATCTCCTCACTAGCTTCCCAGAAAATCCTAGGATAAAGCCATCTGGCCCAGGGACTTATCTATTTTCACACTTTCCAGAATTGTTAACACCTCCTCCTTGTGAACCACAATCCCATCCAGTCTAGTAGCCTGTACCTCAGTATTCTCCTCGACAACATTGTCTTTTTCCAGTGTGAATACTGATGAAAAATATCCATTTAGTGCCTCTCCTATATCTTTGGACTCCAAACACAACTGCCTCCTACTTTCCTTGACAGGCCCTAATCTTACGTCATTCCTGAAGAAGGGCTAATGCCCGAAACGTCGATTCTCCTGTTCCCTAGATGCTGCCTGACCTGCTGCGCTTTTCCAGCAACACATTTCCATCCCTAATCTTACTCTGGTCATTCTTTTATTCCTGATAAACCCATAGAAAGTTTTAGGGTTTTCCTTGATCCTCCCTGCCAAAGACTTCTCATGACCCCTCCTGGCTCTTCTTAGCTCTCTCTTTAGATCTTTCCTGGCGAACTTGTAACTCTCAAGCTCCCTAACTGAGCCTTCATGTCTCATCCTAACATAAGTCTACTTCTTCCTCATGCCAAGAGATTTAATTTCTTTAGTAAACCACAGCTCCCTCAGAGTAGCAAGGAGGGATTTAAAGAGAGAATTAAAAAGATTAAGGAGGGGATATGAGCAGTCTTTAGCAGTTAGAATAAAGGAGAACCCTAAAGCTTTCTGTAGGTATGTGAGGAATAAAAGGATAACTAGGGTAGGAATTGGGCCAGTCAAAATGTGGTCTCTGTGGAGGTCAGAGAGGTGCTAAATGAATATTTCTCATCTGTTTTCATTCAGGAAAAGGAGAATATCGTAGAGGAGATGACTGAGATATGAGGTATTAGACTAGAAAAGATTGAGGTTAGTATAGAGGAGGTGTTATTAATTCTAGAAGAAGTGAAAGTAGATAAGTCCCCTGGGCCGGATGGGATTTATCCGAGGATTCTCTGGGAAGCTAGGGAGGAGATGGTGGAGCCTTTGGCCTTGATCTTCGAGTTGTCATTGTCTACAGGTTTAGTACCAGAAAATTGGAGGATTGCAAATGTTGTGCCCTTGTTCAAGAAAGGCAGTAGTGATGACCCAGGTAATTATGGACCAGTGAGCCTTACATCTGTTGTAGGAAGTCAGATAGTCAACATGGTTTTGTCAAGGGCAGGTCGTGTCTCACAAACCTCATTGAGTTTTTTGAGATGGTGACCAAGCATGTGGAAGAAGATAGGGCGGTTGATGTGATCTACATGGACTTCAATAAAGCCTTTGATAAGGTTCCACATTGTAGGCTGTTGGAGAAAATGCAGAGGCATGGGATTGAGGGTGATTCAGCAGTTTGGATTAGAAACTGGCATTCTGTAACAAGGCAGTGAGTGGTGGTTGATGGAAAATATTCAGCCTGGAGTCCGGTTACTAGTGGTATGCCACAAGGACATGTTTTAGGACCACTGCTGTTTGTTAGTTTTATAAATGATTTGGATGCAGGCATAGATGGATGGTTTAGTAAGTTTGCAGATGACACTAAAGTCGGTCGAGTGCTGTACAGTGTGGAGCAATGTTGTAGGTTGCAGGGGGACTTGGATAAATTGCAGAATTGGGCTGAGAGGTGGCAAATGGAGTTCGGTGCAGCTAAATGTGAGGTGATGCACTTTGGGAAGGCAGAATACTTGGTCAATGGAAAGATTCTTGGTAGTGTGGATGTGCAGAGGGATCTTGGAGTCCATGTACATAGATCCCTGAAAGTTGTCACCCAGGTTGATAGTGCTGTTAGCAAGGTATACGGTGTGTTAGGTTTAATTCATAGAGGGATTGAGTTCCAGAGCTGTAATGTCACGCTGCGACTATACAAAACGCTGGTGCGGCCGCACTTGGAATATTGTGTACAGTTCTGGTCACCCCATTACAGGAAGGATGTGGAAGCGTGGAAAAGGTGCAGAGGAGATTTACCAGGATGTTGCCTGGTCTGGAGGGAAGGTCTTATGAGGAAAGGCTGAGAGACTTGGGTCTGTTCTCATTGGAAAGAAGAAGGCTAAAAGGGGATTTAATAGAGATATATGAGATGATCAGAGGATTAGATAAGGTGGACAATGACAGTCTTTTTCCTCGGATGATGACATCGGCTTGTACAAGAGGGCATAGCTGCAAATTGAGGGGTGATAGATTTAAGACAGATGTCAGAGGCCGGTTCTTTACTCAGAGAGTGGTAAGGGCGTGGAATCCCGTGCCGGCCAATATAGTTAACTCAGCCACATTAGGGAGATTTAAACAGTCCTTGGATTAGCATATGGATGATGATGGGATTGTGTAGGAGGATGGGCTTCAATTAGTTCACAGGTCAGTGCAACACCAAGGGCTGAAGGGCTTGTTTTGCACTATACTGTTCTATGTTCTAAGACGGAAGACACAGAGGAAAACAGTGACTGTGTGGTTTTGAAATTAAGTTGTAATTTTAATAAGTGTCTTATTGGAACAGCATATTGTTATAGAGTTGGAGGCAGAGAGTAAGCAGTTAAGAGAAAGGGGGGGCTTAGAGTTGTGAATACTTTTTTTGTTTAATGTTCACTTTCGAGTAATAAGATAAATTGATGTTGTTTTCTTTACATAATGGAATTTGGGAGATCTCTGAACATTTCTATCTTTAACTCTATCTCTATATTTTAACAGATTACGAGGTGAAGTGAGCTTTTCTGGGGCTTTGGTTTAATTAACAGTAAAAGTCTGCCTCTGTGTTGAAACACCTTAAAGCTATTCCCTCTAGTTTTGGACTCCCTTACCCTAGGATAAAATCTTTGGCTATTCACCCTCTCTATGTCCCTCATGATTTTATAAATATCTATATGGTCACCCCTCAGCCTTTCATGCTCCAGGGAAAATAGCCCTAGCTTATTAAGCCTCTCCCTATATCTCAAAGCCTCCAACCCTGATAATATTTTGTAAATCTTTTCCATTTATCTGTCAGCACCCTCCACCCTGCCACCATCCCACCCCCCCAGCCCCCAACATTCCTGATGATGGATTTATGCCTGAAACGTCAATTCTCCTGCTCCTCGGATGCTGCCTGCTTTTCCAGCACCACACATTTTGACAGCGATACCCTCATGCCACACTGAGCTCTCTTATAAAGCTCTTTCCAACAAGTAATGTTTATATGCACATAAATAATATGTGCATATAAAAAGATGCCAATATAATGTGAAATAATTACGAGGGCAATTTAAAGTTGAAAAACCCATCTGTGCCCAACAATCTTCTTTTAATACCACTGCAGTTGGTGAGGAGAACCATCCCTGTGTTAAAGAGCTTCCCTGTTTGATGGGGCTGCCTCTGATTACCAGCTGGTATTATCAGATGATGGCAGGTTTCATCACTGAAACACTTGCCCCTGCTGTATCATTGTACGTGGCTCATGTACACACCACAAACACTTTACGTGTTCAATATAATCATGTGAAAACCAACAAAAGGCCAAAGAGCAGAAGTGTCACCCACATCCTGTTCAGGAACTTCACGTTCCAGCTTGGATTCAGCCCAGAGTTACAGCAGCTTCTACATAAAGGATTTTAATCTTTAATATTCAAGTTCAAAGAAACCAATGAACATTTGTTTAGTCACCTTTAAATGTCTTTTTGGGGATATCATCAGTCACTGAGGGTTAGCTGACAGCAAACAAACACATCATCACTACAATGGACTTCTCCAATATTAACAGGTGAAATAACATTCATGATGTAAAATAAATGAGGTGTAATAAATACTGGCAGCAGCTTGTCAATTGAGCCTTTAATAATAGAGGATTTTTTAAAATTTAGTCAGAATTAACTTTGTACTCATCAGGTGACAGATGGCAAGTCAATGCAAAATGTTCCCAGCAACAATAAAAGAATTATGCAGCACATTCAAACCAGTAACATTTCTGAAGGCACTTCACAGGATAAAATAAAAATGAGCATTGTTGGAGCTGCACCCATCCAGGTAAGTGAGGAATGTTTCATCACGAGAATTCCCAAAAGCATGGCATTCCAACTGGAACTCTATCAACAAACACATTGACTTGGATCCCATCTACCACCCCCTGAGAAAAGGAACAGGAAATGACATCACCATAGGAAATGATGTCACAACAGGAAATGACATCACCAAACCAAGAACACCTAAACATATAAATAGAAAGCAGGAAATAACAGCAGAGCTTCACCCGGAGGCTCACTGAAGATGTTATCTAGTATGGTGACAAAACATCTGAAAATGAACCTTCCAGCTCAGTGAGCAAACCTACATCCAGAACCTCAACCTGAACTACAAATCTTCTCAAAACTTGCTAATTTGTGTGGTATGAATGCTACTTGCCACTAGTCAGCCCAAACCTGGATATTGTCCAGATTTTGTTGCATCTGGGCATGAACTGGTTCAGTTTCTGTGGTGTTGCGAATGGTGCTGAACATTGTTCATTCACAGGTGAACATCCCCACTTCTGACCTTATGATGGAGCGAAACAGCTGAAGATGGTTGGGCCTAAAATACGACCCTGAGGAACTCCTACAGAGATATCCTGAAGATGAGATGACTGACCTCCAACAACCACAACCATCTTCCTGTGTGCCTGGTATGACTCCAACCATTGTTGTTTGGAGAGTTTGCCCCAATTCACAATTACTCCCGTTTCACTCGGGCATGTTGATGTGGAGACAGTTACCTGGACCTAACTCTGGCGAACAGTTTTTTTTAATCCATGTTTGGACCAATGCCTATGTAAGACCATAACGTATAAGAGCAGCAGTAGGCCATCCAGTCCATCATATCTGCTCCACCATTCAATGAGATTATGGTCAATCTGATAATCCTCAAATCTACTTTCCAGAGTTTTCCCCATAAACATTCACAGGATCACAGGATTGTTATGGTGGAAAAGTAGATAATTCAGCCCATCATGCCTATACTGACTCTTCAAACAAGCATCATTACCAAGTGCCAATCTCCTGCTTTTACCCCTTCCCCTTGCAGACCAGTTCTATCCAAATAATTTCCAAAGTTCTCTTGAATGCCTCATTAAAACTGCCTCCACTATATTTCAGGCAGTGAATTCCAGACTCTAACTACTCACCATATGAAAATGTTTCTTTCACTTCCCCCTTGATTTTTTTTTTGCAGATCATTTTAAACCTATGTCCTCTTGTTCCTTTTATGAGTGGGAACAAACAAATTCTGCCTATCCACACTCTCCATGATTTTGAAAACCTTGATCAGATGTCCTCAAGAAAAACAGTCCAGTTTCTTCAATCTCTCCTCATAGCTATAACCCCTCATCCTTGGAGCAATCCTTCCTATAATCGTTCCTATAATGTTGCACCCATAACTCTACACAATCCTTCAGCCAAGGTATAACAAGTGCCTTACACAAGTTCAACAGCACCTCCTTGCTCTTGTACTCTATGCCCCTGTTAATAAAACAGACAACCCTGTGTGCTTTATTAACTGCTCTTTCAATTGTCCAGTGACCTTCAATGATAAACACCCAGGTACTTCTGCCCCAACACCTCCTTTGGATCTGTACTCCCTATTTTATATTGTCTTCTTCCAATCAGACTGCATCACCTCATGTTTCCCAGCATTGAACGTCATTTGCCATCCACCCACTCCACCAACTAGCCAATGTCCTTCTGGATTTTGACACACACCTCCTCAGTTTGCATATCTTCCAGATTTTGTGTCATCTACAAATTTTGAAATTGGTCCCTGCTCACCAAGATCAAGATCATTACTATCTATCAGGAAAAGCACGGGTCCCAATACTGACCCCTGGAGATCTCCATGACAAACCTTCCTTCGGGTCAAACGATACCTCTCTGTTTCCTGTCACTCAGCCAAATTTGTATCCAGGTGGCTTTGTCTCTCTTATTCCATGGCCTATAACTTTCCTCACAAGTCTGTTGTGTGCTACTGTATTAAACACATTCTGAAAGTCTGTGTACACCATATCAACACTGTCAGCATCATCTTGCCTTTCTGTTACCTCTTCAAACAAAAACCCTTGATGGCCTTACCAATTAACAATCTGCCTGCCTGCAAAATATCTGAGGTAAATCCAATTTACCAGCATGGGCACCGTGCCAAGCGAAATAACCTTACTGAAAAGTAGGATGTCCATGAATATTAAACTTGATAAGGAACACAACAAGTCAAGTATTTTTGAGAAGTTCATGGATTTACACTTTGCACAATCTGGACATTATATACCTTAAACAAGAAACTACAGACCAATTGGTTTGACCTCTGTAGTGGAAAGGTTGCTGGAGTCAATCATAAAGAATGAGATAACTGAATCCTTCGAAAGACAAAGCTCAATTCCCCAGTGTCAGCAAGAAGGACACTGTTGTAGCTCTTTGAGAATGTAACCAGCAAGATGGATAATGGGGATCCGATGGATGAGGTATACATAGACTTCCAGAAGGTAAAAACAATGACTGCAGATGTGGAAACCATATTCTGGATCAGTGGTGCTGGAAGAGCACAGCAGTTCAGGCAGCATCTGAGGAGCAGGAAAATCGACGTTTCGGGCAAAAGCCCTTCATCAGGAATACAGGCAGAGAGCCTGAAGGGTGGAGAGATAAATGAGAGGAGGGTGGGGGTGGGGAGAAAGTAGCATAGAGTACAATAGGTGAGTGGGGGAGGGGATGAAGGTGATAGGTCAGGGGGGAGGGTGGAGTGGATAGGTGGAAAAGAAGATAGGCAGGTAGGACAAGTCATGGGGACAGTGCTGAGCTGGAAGTTTGGAACTGGGGTGAGGTGGGGGAAGGGGAAATGAGGAAACTGTTGAAATCCACATTGATGCCCTGGGGTTGAAGTGTTCCGAGGCGGAAGATGAGGCGTTCTTCCTCCAGGCGTCGGGTGGTGAGGGAGCGGCGGTGAAGGAGGCCCAGGACCTCCATGTCCTGGTAGTTCATTCCACACACGAACCACTCTCTGTGTAAAAATGTTGCCCCGGTCCTTTTTAAATCTTTCTCCTCTCACCTTACAAATGTGCCCCCGAGGCTTGAAATCCCACCCCTCCCATGGAAAAGAGACACCTGCCATTCACCTCATCTATGCCGCCTCATATTTTATAACCCTCGATAAGGTCAACCCTCAACCTTCTATGCTCCAGTGAAAAGAAGCCCCAGCCTACCTAACCTCTCCTTATAACTCAAACCCTCCCTTCATGGCAACATCCTGGTAAATCTTTTCTGAGCCAGCTCCAGCTTAATAAAATCCTTCCTATAACTCAGTTTATCAATGAGCTTCACTCCATCATAAGGTCAGAACTCAGGACATTCGATGATAATTGCACAACGTTCAGCATCATTTGCGATCCCACAAATACTGAAGCAGTCCATGTTCATGATCCTGGCTTGGGCTAACAAGTGACAAGTAATATTCACACTTCACAAACACCTGGTAATGGCTATTTCCCACAAGAGATCCAAATTATCACCCCTTTTGACATTCAACAGGATTGTCATCACTCAATCCCCCACTATCAACATCATGAGGGTTACCATCGAGCAGAAACTGAACTAAACCAGCCGTGTAACTACTGGGGCTATCAGCATTGTTCAGTGGCTGAGAAATCTACAGCGAGTAACTCATCTCATCAAGGTCTACACATCATGAACAAGGCACAAGTCAGGATTGTATCAGAATACTCTCCACTCAACTGGGTGAGTGAAGCTCCAAGAACTCTCAAGAAATCTGATTCTGCATAAAGTACCCTGATTATTTGGTTCTCCATCCATCAGTTTAAACATTCAAATCATCCAACAGTCATACATAGAAGCACTGCAGCAATTCACCTCGACTCCATGGAAAGCACTTTTCAAACTTGTGACTTCTAGCATCCAGAATGACAAAGACAGCAGAGACATCAATCCGTCACCATGTGCAGGTTCCCCCTCTAAGACACAAACCATCCTGACTTGAAGTTACATTACTGTTTCTTCACTGTCATTAGTTCAAATTCCTGGAACGCCCTTCCTAATGATACTGTGGGTGGACCTGCACAAGAGGGTCCACCACATTCGAAAGGGAAATTAGTAATGAGCAACAAATCTGATCATGTCTGCAATGGCCACATTCTCTGAAAGAATAAAGAATTCCAGTCTGCTTTATGCACACTGTCTGAACTAATGGCACAGATCATCGTGAATGACTATGATGTGGTAGGCATCACAGAGACGTGGTTACAGGGGGGTCAGGACTGGCAGCTAAACATACAAGGGTTTTCAACTTATCGAAAAGACAGGGAGGTGGGCAGAGGGGGCGGGGTTGCCTTGTTAGTTAAAAACAAAATTAAATCTATGGCACTGAATGACATAGCGTCGGATGATGTGGAGTCTGTGTGGGTGGAATTGAGGAACCACAAAGGAAAAAAAACCATAATGGGAGTTATGTACAGACCTCCTAACAGTGGTCAGGACCAGGGGCGCAACATGTACCGGGAAATAGAGAAGGCGTGTCAGAAAGGCAAGGTCACGGTGATCATGGGAGACATCAATATGCAGGTGGACTGGGTAAATAATGTTGCCAGTGGATCCAAAGAAAGGAAATTCATGGAATGCTTACAGGATGGCTTTTTGGAACAGCTTCTCATGGAGCCCACAAGGGAGCAGGCTATTCTGGACCTAGTGCTATGTAATGAACCAGACTTTATAAAAAATCTTAAAGTAAGAGAACACTTAGGAAGCAGCGATCATAATATGGTAGAGTTCAGTCTGCAGTTTGAAAGAGAGAAGGCAAAATCGGATGTAATGGTGTTGCAGTTAAATAAAGGTAAATATGAGGGCATGAGAGAGGAACTGACAAAAATAGACTGGAAGCAGAGCCTAGCGGGGAAGACAGTAGAGCAAAAATGGCAGGAGTTTGTGGGTATAATTGAGGACACTGTACAGAGGTTCATCCCCAAGAAGAGAAAGATTATCTGGGGAGGGATTAGACAGCCATGGCTGACAAAGGAAGTCAGGAAATGTACTAAAGATAAAGAGAGAGCCTATAAAGTGGCCAAGAGCACTGGGAAATCAGAAGATTGGGAAGGCTACAAAAACAAACAGAGGATAACAAAGAGAGAAATAAGGAAGGAGAGGATCAAATATGAAGGTAGGCTAGCCAGTAATATGAGAAATGATAGTAAAAGTTTCTTTCAATACATAAGAAACAAACGACAGGCAAAAGTAGACATTGGGCCACTTCAAACTGATGCTGGAAGCCGAGTGATGGGAGATAAGGAAATAGCAGGAGAACTTAATAAGTACTTTGCGTCAGTCTTCACAGTGGAAGACATGAGTAATATCCCAACAATTAAAGAGAGTCAGGAAGCTGAGTTGAGTATGGTTGCCATTACAAAAGAGAAAGTGCTAGAAAAGCTAAAAGGTCTGAAAAATGATAAATCTCCTGGCCCCGATGGGCTACATCCTAGAGTTCTGAGGGAGGTGGCTGAGGAAATAGCCGAGGCGTTGGTTGAGATCTTTCAAAAGTCACTGGAGTCAGGGAAAGTCCCGGATGATTGGAAGATCGCTGTTGTAACCCCCTTGTTCAAGAAAGGATGAAGATAAAAGATGGAAAATTATAGGCCAATTAGCCTAACCTCGGTTGTTGGTAAAATTCTAGAATCCATCATTAAGGATGAGGTTTCTAAATTCTTGGAAGAGAAGGGTCGGATTAGAACAAGTCAACATGGATTTAGTAAGGGGAGGTCGTGCCTGACAAACCTGTTGGAGTTCTTTGAAGAAGTGACAAGTAGGTTAGACCAGGGAAACCCAGTGGATGTGGTCTACCTAGACTTCCAAAAGGCCTTTGATAAGGTGCCACACGGGAGGCTGCTGAGCAAGGTGAGGGCCCATGCTGTTCGAGGTGAGCTATTGGTATGGATCAAGGATTGGCTGTCTGACAGAAGGCAGAGAGTTGGGATAAAAGGTTCTTTTTCGGAATGGCAGTCAGTAACAAGCGGTGTCCCGCAGGGTTCAGTGTTGGGGCCGCAGCTGTTCACGTTATATACTAATGATCTGGATGAAGAGACTGGGGACATTCTAGCGAAGTTCGCTGATGATACGAAGTTAGGTGGACAGGCAGGTAGTACTGAGGAAGTGGGGAGGCTGCAGAAGGATCTAGTCAGTTTGGAAGAGTGGTCCAGGAAATGGCTGATGGAATTCAATGTGAGCAAATGCAAGGTCTTGCACTTTGGAAAAAAGAATACAAGCATTGACTACTTTCTAAACGGTGAGAAAATTCGTAAAGCCAAAGTACAGAGGGATCTGGGAGTGCTAGTTGAGGATTCTCTAAAGGTAAACATGCAGGTTGAGTCTGTGATTAAGAAAGCAATGTTGTCAATTATCTCAAGAGGGTTGGAATATAAAAGCACCGTTGTGCTACTGAGACTTTATAAAGCTCTGGTTAGGCCCCATTTGGAGTACTGTATCCAGTTTTGTTCCCCACACCTCAGGAAGGACATACTGGCACTGGAGCGTGTCCAGCAGAGATTCACATGGATGATCCCTGGAATGGTAGGTCTAACATATGAGGAACGGCTGAGGATCCTGGGATTGTATTCATTGGAGTTTAGAAGATTAAGGGGAGATCTAAGAGAAACTTACAAGATAATACATGGCTTGGAAAGGGTAGACACTAGGAAATTGTTTCCGTTAGGCGAGGAGACTAGGACCCGTGGACACAGCCTTAGAATTAGAGGGGGTAAATTCAGAACAGAAATGTGGAGACATTTCTTCAGCCAGAGAATGGTGGGCCTGAGGAATTCATTGCCACAGAGTGCAGTGGAGGCTGGGACACTAAATGTCTTCAAGGCAGAAATTGATAAATTCTTGATGTCACAAGGAATTTAGGGCTATGGGGAGAATGCAGGTAAGTGGAGTTGAAATGCCCATCAGCCATGATTGAATGGCGGAGTGGACTCGATGGGCCGAATGGCCTTACTTCCGCTCCTATGTCTTATGGCCTTATGGTTTTATGATTTGTGCAGTCTTATTTGCACACTGTCTGCTTTATGCACACTGTCTGCTTTATGCACACTGTCTGATTTTGCAGTCTTATTTACAGCAGTCTGATTTATGCACAGTTCAATTTTTGGACAGTTCAATTTACACAGTCCAATGTTTTTACCATTTGGTTTATATTCTGTCCAATTTGCTGCACTGCCTGGTATCGAAGTAGTGGCTGAAGATGTGATTCTGCTCAAATGAGTCAGCACATTTTACCCTTTAGAAAGGAATAATGATTTCATGTTGATTTTGTTTTGTGGTTAAAACGTTTTGGAAACATATTCTTTCCCCTTTTATAGAAACAATGTGTGGAAAATCCAAAATTTCTTCATTCATCTTTTATTTACTTATTCTAGATTAGTGCTACATGAAGAAATGTTTTAGCAACAGCTGTCATGAAGATAGCGTCAAAAATGATGCAATTAGATTGAGATACAGCAGCAATGATTCAAATCTCAACATTTTTAATCTTGCTCAACAAGTTTGCTTGTAGTATCATGGTACTGATCAACTCGTTTTGTAAAACAGTGGCCCTGATTTTAACCCCCTGTGTACCAGTTAATAACAAGATTAAAGTGGAACAGGGATGATTCACCCAATCTGTGTCTGCCTCACTGTGTTTTGCTACAATTTTAAACAACAGGCTGCAACTATCCCAATAGTCAGGTCAGACTGGGATGAGGACTGCACAGTGATCAGTTTCACATTTTAGTCTGAGGTCGAAACAACACAGCACCTTCAGATAAGATAATGTTTGGCAAGGAGTAAGTTTAGGAAGACTCTAAAGGCGCCCACTCCAACTAGTTTTGTCTGAACACACACTGCTCCAGAAAATTCAAATCATGCTGAGTTCCACCCTCGATGGCTGCACTGTCTTTACTCATGTGAGAAACAAAGCTCACTCACTTCAATAATTTCAAACCGAGACAAGATCTGAAGCAATCAGTATGTTTATTATACGCTTGCAAGCGTGGTGCCTGGAATAGGGCACCCAGAGTTTAGCAAGTACATATCTTATATAGGATTCACTACTCCCAACCCGATGCCCATTACTATGGTTTATCTCCTGCCTTATCCGGCCTTGTGCATAACAAAGTACAAGTTTTACTTGACCATTCCACCACATCCTGCTGTGGCCCATTGTTAGGTATATCCTTCTTCATGATTATCTACTTCCTCCACCTGTGACATTTCCTCCCTTTCCCCAACCATATTGATCCTTATGACCTTTTAATTGGGGTTTGTTTTTGTGTTTTTGCAAAAGGGGAAACAGTTGCTTATAACTACTGCTTGTACAAGCATATCTGGCTTAACCTACATCCTCACAGCACCTTATCTATTTGTCTACAATTGTTTGCAGCCATGTCTCATTCTTGCATTCACATTTTAGCTAATACAAAAACAATTGTATATTTCCTCCACATAGTTTTCATTCTTGTTGACTCAGCTCTTGGTTGAAACAACTATACACTGGTGTGAGTGCATTTACCTTGCATAAGTAATTATAATTGCAGAAGTAACACTACTTTACCTATATTCCACAATTTCCCCCTTTTTCTTTAATTACCATTTGTTATCTTCTGCATTTTTCTTTTAAGCATCGCCCCCAAAATTCGCAAGCATCATTCCAGAGATTTCATCCATCTTGGTCTCACTCATCCCCTCATTATTTAATTGATAAAGTTCCTCTGCCTGATTCCCTTTTAGGGGCATCTGTTTCATTAAGGCTGTCTCAATCAGTCTTTGGGTGAGCCTTCGTATACAGGGAATGATACAACAGCCAATGGCTACCAATACCCCAACTACTACTATCAGGGAAGTAAGGATGGAAACCACCACCCCCTTCCATTTTCCAAACCAGGATTCAAGCCATCCTGTGAAAGATGTGTCTACTCCTGAATTCTCAGCCAGTTCCTCTGCTAAGGTAGTCAATCCCCCTAAGGCACGAGTAATTGAACCATCAGGCGCAGTGTTATTAGGAATAAAGGTACAACAGCTTTCTCCTAACATCACACACACACACCCTTTTTCCGCTAAAATCATATCAAGGGCTATTCTGTTTTCCCATGCCATCCTACTTGTCGCATCAAGCTGTTCTGATATTCCTTTAACTGCATCTCTTGTATAATTTATAAATTGCTGTTGATTATAGAAAATGTAATTTATCCAATCTACATTTTTATTAATTGTTACCCATGAAAAGAGAGCTGACTCAAAGCCTGCTGCAATCTGGTTACGAGCCTTGAATTCATCAGGCACTCCCCTAGGGACTCCTACCGAATTGAGATAAATCCTGTCATCGAAAGAAGTGTCTAACAGTGATCTCTTACCCCTTCCCTTTTTCCCTACTATCTTTTCCTTCTCAAAAGCCAGGGTGAATGGAATTGCCAATTGTACAATTGCACATATCCCTCTCCAATCCGGAGGGAGAGTGGGTCTCAGTATTTTGCCTCCACAGTACCACCACAGATCCGTTCGGGGAACCTTTAGTGCTGAATAGTTCCCTCCCTTGTCCGTTTCGGTGACATTCTTAATCTCTGTACATAATTTCAGCTCCCCCAAATCTCTAGACCGATTTGTACCTCGTCTACGCACGCACAGTGTGTGATTTCCGACTGCGGCTGAAAACGTAGGAGGGGCTTTTGGATCTTTCTTCTCCAAGGAAGGGAACATCAGAGATAGGGAGGTACAGTTCCTATCATTCCATGCAGTCTCATCCTGATACAGGGCTATCATAAATCTCATGCCCGAGCGGAAAGGGAACCACCTGGGCCCCTGGCCTACCGGAGGCACATGAATAGCATTTGCTTTTGTTCAGAATTTTTACAGTATACTTTACCCATTCAACCCAGGCATTTGCATCCCCGTACCCAGTTTCTATCTCGATGGTCTGTTTCATGTCCTTTACCTCTATAATTTTTTACTACTTTAGGGTCATCGGGAGGGGTGAAAGGTTGTACCTTATTATCCAGTAGTTCTACCCGTTTTCCTTGTCCTACACTAATTCGAAAACAACAGCCTGAGAAATCGTTCCCGTTTGCTTTCATTTCTATTCCAAATGTTTCATTTAATTGTATCTTATAGGTGCCCCCCCCCCCCCCCCCCCAGAATTGCTCCGTGCCATGTGGTTTTCCTTATCGTTAAGTATATTGGGTTACACTTTTTATCGGGACAATCGCGAGCTGGTCGGAAGGGGGCCCGGTGTACTGTGACGAGACCATTATACCAAGTACAATCCCCAAGGCCATCCCATAGGACTTAAGATGTAGCTCAGAGCTGCGGTACTGTCTCTGATTATCTACATCCCCACAATTTACTAAGCTGCATGCATCAGCGTCTATTACTTGTGGATTATCAGACTCAGGAACTGTTAATAATACATATGAAAATGATATTTGACAAAATCCCGATACTAAGAGGGCTAGCATCATAACTCTAAACATCCCCAGCATTCTAAAAAAACGTGCTGAAACACAAAAAGACTTAATATACAATCCTACAGAAATAATCCCGCGCTCGCGCCGCCACTGTATAATCAGTTACTCAAAGTCTCTTTAGTCTGGGTTTCAGCGGGTCTTGTAGTTGATTCGGCTGTCCAGACTTCTTCCTCAACTGGAGGGTCCACTGGCCCTTTGATCCAAGTGTAGTGAGTCCAGCCTTTCTCCGCCGTCCTTATTGCCGTTTCGGTAGTCAAAAGAGCCTGGTACGGCCCTTCCCAGTCCGGCCGCAATTTAGTCTCTATCCATTTTACTAAGATCCAATCTCCCGGCCAGATGGGATGAACGGTAAATTCAAGGGGCGGAGTCTGTGCCAATAAACCCTGTTTCCTGAGGAAACACAAAGAGGAGGACAAGCCCAGTATATACTTCTTTAAGAACAAGTCTTTAGTTTCGGGAATTGGCAATTCTCCATTCGTTCCCAGATAAGGTAATCCAAATAGGAATTCATGGGGGATAGTCCCAAATCTTTCCTTCGGGCTGTTCGTACTCGCAAGAGAGCTGTAGGTAAACATTTGATCCAAGGGAGTCTGGTTTCTATTATCAATTTAGAGAGCTGGCGTTTGAGTGTTTGGTTCATTCTCTCAACCCTTCCTCATGATGGCGGGTGCCATGGAGTATGGAACTCCCAGGAAATTCCCAACCCTTTCATTACCCCCTGTAACACTTTAGAGGTAAAATGAGTTCCTTGGTCGGAATCTATACGGTTCACTAACCCATATCGGGGAATTATGTGCTCTAATATTGTTTGAGACACCCCACTTGCATAGAACATAGAACATAGAACATAGAAGAATACAGCGCAGTACAGGCCCTTGGGCCCTCGATGTTGCGCCGATCCAAGCCCACCTAAACTACACTAACCCACTATCCTCCATATACCTATCCAATGCCCTCTTAAATGCCCATAAAGAGGGAGAGTCCACCACTGTTACTGGCAGGGCATTCCATGAACTAACGACTCGCTGAGTGAAGAACCTACCCCTAACATCAGTCCTATATCTACCCCCCCTTAATTTAAAGCTATGCCCCCTTGTAATACCCGACTCAATACGCGGGAAAAGGTTCATACTGTCGACCCTATCTAACCCCCTAATCATCTTGTACACCTCAATCAAGTCACCCCTAAACCTTCTTTTCTCTAGTGAAAACAGCCCCAAGTGCCTCAGTCTTTCCTCATACGATTTTCCTTCCATACCAGGCAACATCCTGGTAAACCTCCTCTGCACCCGTTCCAATGCCTCCACATCCTTCCTATAGTATGGCGACCAAAACTGCACACAATATTCCAGATGCGGCCGTACCAGAGTCTTATACAACTGCATCATGACCTCAGGACTCCGGAACTCAATTCCTCTACCAATAAAAGCCAGTACGCCATATGCCTTCCTCACCGCACTATTTACCTGGGTGGCAACTTTCAGAGATCTGTGTACATGGACACCAAGATCCCTCTGCTCATCCACACTACCAAGTATCCGACCATTAGCCCAGTACCCCATCTTTTTGTTATTCTTCCCAAAGTGAATCACCTCGCACTTAGCTACATTGAATTCCATCTGCCACCTTTCTGCCCAGCTCTGCAGCTTCTCTATATCCTGCTGTAACCTGCCACATGCTTCCTCACTGTCAACAACTCCTCCGACTTTCGTATCATCCGCAAACTTGCTCACCCAACCTTCTAACCCCTCTTCCAGGTCATTTATAAAAATGACAAACAGCAATGGTCCCAAAACAGATCCTTGCGGAACACCGCTAGTGACGGCACTCCATGAAGAAACTTTGCCATCAACTACTACCCTCTGTCTTCTTCCATCCAGCCAATTCCTAATCCAAACCTCCAACTCACCCTCAATGCCATATCTCCGTATTTTCTGCAGTAGCCTACCATGTGGAACCTTATCAAACGCCTTACTAAAATCCATATATACCACATCTACCGCTTTCCCCTCATCAACCTCCTTCGTCACCTTTTCAAAGAATTCAATAAGGTTTGTGAGGCACGACTTGCCCTTCACAAAACCATGCTGACTATCCTTGATCACATTATTCCTATCAGATGTGCATAAATCCTATCCCTTACAATTCTCTCTAAGACTTTGCCCACAACAGAAGTGAGACTCACCGGCCTATAGTTAGGCAGTGGCAGTAGCTAGGGGATATGCCTCAACCCAACCAGATAGATGATCTACTATGACCAGCATATATTTTAGTCTTCCTCCTCTGGGTAGTTCAGTATAATCTACTTGTATACTCTGGAAGGGTCTCAATCCCGGGTCTCTTCCTCCCGGGGTCTGTTTTCTCAAGACTTTCTTATTTACCTTTCTGCATATTATACATCCCTCACATATTTGTTTAGCAATTGTATATATCCCTTTCCATCCATATTCCCTAAGAACTAAATCACACATTGCTTGTACTCCCCAATGGCTGCCTTGGTGTAGACAGCCATAATCTCTCGCATCATCATTTTGTTTAACATTTCCCTTCCATCAGGTAACATCCAATGCCCGTCTGCTGTTTTTGCAACCCCTAAATCTTGCAATTCTTTTTCCTCTCTTTCAGTAAATGTCCGAGCTTCCCGGGGATCTGGGACAGTAGGTATTAGGGAATGAATCATCACTCCTTGTGGTTTCGGGGCGGCTTCCTTAGCCACTTCATCGGCTAATCTATTTCCCCTAACTTCTAGTTCATTTCCTTTCTGATGACCATTTACGTGCACTACTGCTATTTCTCGGGGGAGTAATAGGGATCCAAGATCCGTTTAATCAATTCTTCATGAACTAATTCCTTCCCTTGGCTATTGATCAGTCCTCTTTCCTGCCATATCTTTCCGAAAGTGTGCACAACACCAAATACATATTTAGAGTCAGTGTATACTGTTCCCTCTTTATTTTCTAATGCCCTAAGGGCTCTTTCCAATGCATAGAGTTCGCAGGCCTGAGCTGACCACCCATTTGGCAACCTTCCTGCCTCCACCACACTACCTTTCGTCCCATCTACGACTGCATACCCATTATGTCTTTTCCCTTCAGTCACCCAGGATGATCCATCTATAAAAAGTCTAGCCCCTGCATGAGGTGGAACATCTCTCAGGTCCATGCGGACCTTAGTTTGGTATTCAATAATGTCAAGGCAGTCGTGCCCTGGATTCTGAGGAGATTCTCCTTCCCCTTTCCAAAGAAAAGCAGTTGGATTTAAACAGTTGTCCGGGATCAACACCAGATCATCCTTTTCTATTAATATTCGCCCATTAACCATCTATTAACCATCGCCCAGCTTTTTGATTTAGGATCGTTCTCACTTGGGCTCCCCCAAATGTAAGCTTTCTGCTTTCCTCCACCAACAGTGCAGTGGCAGCCACGGCCTGCACACACTCAGGCCACCCCCGGGATACTGGATCCAATAGCTTCGAAAGATATGCTACTGACTGTTTCATTCCTCCCCACCTCTGGGTTAGTACTCCCAAAGCTGCTCCCTTATCTACGGTAGCAAAGAGCTGGAAAGGTTTATCTAGAGAAGGTAAGGCTAACACAGGGGCACGGATCAGATCTCTTTTGAGTTCCTCAACTAGTTTTTTTTCCTCATCATCCCAACTTAGACACTTTGGTTCCTCCTCTAATAGTTTGAGATATAATTTCTTAGTCTTTTGAGCATAAGAATCAATCCACAATCTGCAATATCCCATTAGACCCAAAAGTTTATGTAACTCCCATTTAGTCCTGGGCAGCGGCATCCCCCCTATTCCCTCTATCCATTCCAGGCTTATCTTTCGCTTTCCCTCACTAACTAAATGTCCCAAGTATTTCACTTCTCGCTCCACATATTGTAGTTTGTTTTTAGATACTCGCAGTCCCTGCTGACCCAGGAAATTCAATAATTTGTTAGTGGCTTCTACTACTCTTTCTCTTCTTTTTCCTGTTACTAAGAGATTGTCTACATACTGCAACAGGGTAGTCCCCTTGGGGCTGCTAAATTTCTCCAATATTTGTTCTAGCATCTGTCCAAATAAATTCGGGGATTCCGTAAACCCCTGGGGGAGCACGGTATTACTGTTTCCGTCCTGTCTTGAGATCTTCCCATTCAAAGGCAAACAAATTCCTACTTTCCTCTGCCAAGGGAGAAGCCCAAAGGGCATCTTTTAAATCTATCACACTAAACCATTTGTGGTCATGAGGGATCTTACTTAGTAACGTATAGGGGTTTGGCACCACTGGGTGCCTGATCTGTACTATTTGATTCAATGTTCTCAAATCCTGCACCAATCGATAAGTTCCATCGGATTTCCGCACTGGTAGAATTGGGGTATTATAAGGAGACATACATGGCTCCAACAGTCCATCTCTAATCAGTCCCTCAATTACTGGCTGCAGTCCTCGTTTACCTTCTATGGAAATGGGATATTGTCGCTCACAGACAACGTCCCCTTTCCTTTTTAAACTTATTTCTAGTGGAGGGATCTGTATTTTTCCACGATTCCCTTCTCTAGCCCATACAATAGGGTCTATCTCTCTCTCCACATCCTCTGTCAACATTGCCATTTGTACAACTAATTATTTTTCCTGAATTCCAATCTCCAGTCCTAAGAGGATAATTAAATCTCTCCCCAGTAAGTTACTTCCTATGTCAGGGATATACAGCAGTTCCCCTGTGACTGTATCCTTAGGACCTTCTATCATCATAGGTTCAAATACTGGAACAGTAAATCCTTCCCCTTTTACCCCCGAAACAGTAATTGACCGTGTTGACATTCCTACTTTCTTTGGTTTAAAATTCAGTGATGACCGTGCTGCCCCCGTATCTACGAGGAAGACTACCTCTTCCCTATAGGGTCCCACCTTCAGGTTTATCAAGGGTTCCTGGTGGGTCCCCGGGGGCAGGAACCCCTGACACCCCTATTCTTCATCAAAATTCATAAGCGGAATTGCTTTGTAGATCTCCTACTTAAAATGCCCTATCTTTCCGCAATAATAGCATCCTGCCTGTGGAGATCTCCATCTCTGCCCCTGTCGCCCGAAACCTCTATCAAATGCTCCCCCTTGTCCTCTCCCTCTCCCTCTCCCTCTCTGTCCTACACGCTGCCACCCGCCACTCCAGTTGCTCACTATTGGTTCCATTCTTTTCTTAACTACTTCATCAACCGTAGCTACCATCATTTTCACCTTCTGTTTTTGTCTCTCATCCTCCCTCTTTACAAACACTTTCTGTGCCTCTCTTAACAATTCATCTAATGGTTTTTCGATCCACCCTTCTATCTTCTGTATCTTTCTCTGTATGTCTGGCCATGCCTTTGTCACAAAATGTACTTTCAAAAGACCCTGTGCCACTGGGTCCTCAGGGTTCATTCCAGAATATTTCCGCATTGAGTCTCTTAATCTTTGCAAGAAAGCTGAGGGAGTCTCATCGTTCTCCTGTCTAACTTCAAAGGCTCTAGGCAAATTCTGTGATTTCGGAACTGCCTCTCTTATTCCTTTTAGAATCAGGTCTTTCAATTCCCTCATTTCTTTTCTATGCTCCGGGTTTTGATTTTCCCACTGGGGGTCTTTGAGGGGAAACTTCATCTCTCCCTGTCCAGCATCCCCATCCCCAATGGGATGTTCCCTCTCCCATATTTTAATGGCTGCTCCTGGTATAAGACCCCTTTCTTCCCCAGTAAATAGTATATTCAATATAGACATTAACTCAGTCCATATATACAGACTAGGCCCCAAATATTGATCAATTTGTTCAGACAACCCCACCGGATCCTCAACCAGGACCTACATCTCCTTTTTAAATGTTCTGACCTCCCCACTGGTGAGGGGGGCACTTACAAACCCAAACTCTTTGTCCCCTATTGGTACCTCCTGAAGGGGATAAGTCTTTACGTTCTTCCCCTTTTTTTGCTTTTGTTTTTCCCCCTAAGGCTTTGGTTTAGATACTCCAGAGGCCTCCTCTACATCTACTTTATCTTCCCTTTCTTTTGTTGAGGATTGAGGGTCGGGAACAACAACATCCCCGTCCACCGCCCCTTTGTCCTCCTCTTGTGGGTCATCCGTACCCTGTCCCTGTCTGTCTGTCTCTCCTCCCCCCCCATTTTCACCTAATCTGATTTTATGGTACGGGGGGAGAGGGGGGGCAAGCAGCCAAGAGGATCCCAGGGACTGGGTGGGGCAGAGGGGGAATCCTTTGTCTTTACTACCACCATTCCCAAACTGCCCTTCCAACAGTACGCATAGTCCACCTCTTCTTAACTAAAAGGTTGTTTTTTATTCACATACAAATCTAAATACTGACAGACCCAATCCTCGTCCGAACCATACTTTGGCCAGAAGACAGCCGGGCGAAGGACTGGTTCTTTGGTCCATATTAAACAACAATATTTAATCATTTTCTTTTTATCTTTTGCCCTTGTACAAGTGTTACTTGTCCATTCCCGCAACATCCTCCCCAACGGACTTTCAGGAGGAATGTTACCAGGGACTTTTTCTTCCTTTACTCCTTGACAGTTACTCTGCCTACTCCCAATTTCTCGGGGCCCTCGCCAGTCCCTCAGCAATTAAATACCCCTTTTCCCGGCCACCAAGGCAATACATAAAAGTCAGTTTTCTTACCTTGGTCTGTGCACAGAGTTACCTGGCCCCTTGTTGCCGTATTTTCTATCGACCTCCTTTCACTGTCTGATTCAGATGTCTCTCTTGTGGGATTCGTACCAGTCACCCAAGGGAGCGGACCAAACCAGGACACGAGACCGCTCCTCAATTGGGAACGGGACGCGTCTTCCCAGTGTCCAGAGCCAGCCACTCCCCCCGGTGATGGAAGAACATCCCGCTCGGCCCCCAACTGTGAGAAACAAAGCTCACTCACTTCAATAATTTCAGTCCGAGACAAGATCTGAAGCAATCAGTTTGTTTATTAGACGCTTGCAAGCGTGGTGCCTGGAATAGGGCACCCAGAGTTTAGCAAGTACATATCTTATATAAGATTCACTCCTCCAAACCCGGTGCCCACTACTATTGTTTATCTCCTGCCTTATCCGGCCTTGTGCATAACAAAGTACAAGTTTTACTCGGCCATTTCACCACATCCTGCTGTGGCCCATTGTTAGGTATATCCTCCTTCACTACTATATATTTCCCCCACATGTGACATTTCCTCCCTTTCCCCAACCATATTGATCCTTATGACCTTTTAATTGGGGTTTGTTTTTGTGTTTTTGCAAAAGTGGGAAACAGTTGCTTATAACTATTGCTTGTACAAGCATATCTGGCTTAACCTACATCCTCACAGCACCTTATCTATTTGTCTACCATTGTTTGCAGCCATGTCTCACTCTTGCATTCACATTTTAGCTAATACAAAAACAATTATATATTTCCTCCACATAGTTTCATTCTTGTTGACTCAGCTCTTGGTTAAAACAACTATACACTGGTGTGAGTGCATTTACCTTGCATAAGTAATTATAATTGCAGAAGTAACACTACTTTACCTATATCCCACACTCGCAATGAGATGGAGGTGCCGGTGTTGGACAAGTTAAAAATCACACAATGCCAGCTTATAGTGCAACAGCTTTATTTGGAAGTACTAGCTTTCAGAATGCTTCTCCTTCATCAGGAGGCTGTTGGACCATAACCTGGTGTTGTGTGATTTTTAACTTTGTTTGCAAAGGAAGTGAGTGCATTGGAGAAGACTCTGAAATTTCCTTTCTCTGTCCATGAGGTGTTATCATCATTGGTGATCCCCCGCAGATGAGAATGACTCGCGTCCACTCTCAGGGTGAATCCGCAGGTGGCTGTACAGACTGATGCAGTTACTGCCAACTCTGTTACACTTGGAGTCGGGGGTGGGCATGGGAACAGGGTGGGTGGGGTGTTATTGTGGCAGTGCACTCCTTTCACTGTTTTCTCCTGGCTTCTACTTTTTTCCAATGGCAGGTCTTGAGGCGCTCAGTGCCTTCCCAGGTGCCCCTCCTCCACTTTGGATGGTCTTGGGCCAGTGATTCCCAGGTGTCGGTGGGAATGCTGCGCTGCACCAGTGAGGCCTTGAGGGTATCCTTGAAGCACTTGCTCTGTCCACCTGGGGCTCACCTGCTGTTTCGGAGCTGGGAGTAGACACTCGCTTGGGGAGTCTCGTGTCAATCATGGGGACGATGTACCCAGCCCATCGCAGCCAATCAAGGTTGGGGGGAGGGGCGGGGGGGAAGTGGGGATGGTCAGTGCCTCAATGCTGGGGACGTTGTCCTGGTCGAGGACGCTGGTGTTGGTGTGTCTGCCTTCCCAATGGATTCCCAGGATCTTGCACAGGCAGTGTTGGTGGGACTGCTCCAGCACCTTGAGGTCCCTGCTGTAGACAGCCCACGTCTCAGAGCCATACAGGAGGGTGGGAGCCAACACAGCTCTATATACCATGTGCTTGGTGTTGGATCTGATGTTTTTGTTCTCAAACATCCTTTTCCTCAGCGAGTTTTGAGAAGATTTGTAGCTCAGGTTGAGGTTCTGGATGTAGGTTTGCTCGCTGAGCTGGAAGGTTCGTTTTCGTATGGTGACAAAACGTCTGAAACCTACATCCAGATCCTTTTCCTCAGGCAGCCGAAGGTTGTGCTAGCACACAGTGTGAGGAATGAGTGTGCAGAAAAGCGATAGCAGCAACTATCTGTTGGAGCAGTTGGGAAGGTACTTGTGATATAAACTTCCAAAAATTCATTGGACAGCGATATATTTTTAGATTGACATTGTAAATGCTTTGTTCCCCAAATCTTTCAGAAAATATGTTCACCATTTAGTTACAATTGTATACACGACTTTAAATGTCTTGCTTTTGAGGTCAGTATCTAATAGGGAAGTGGTGTGGGCGGATATAACTTTCAGAATCAGTACAACCCCTAAGACCTTCTGATTGGATCCTTGTTACTTACCAGTGAAATCAACTTGAAATCCCAGGGAGTAGCCTCTAGTACTTCAATAGTCACACACTGTCTTTGGGTTACAGGCATTTTACAGTCCAGAGAATTAATTTTTTTAGAAAAATAATTGTCAGAAAAGCATGCTTCAAGGAAGAACATTAGAATAATCAATACTTGTCGAAAATCACACGGATGATACAGGAAATCTCAGGTAAATCATATCCTTAGACTAAAAAGAGTAAATTGAATTAGTGAAATGATTAATAGGAGTGTTCATTTACAATGATTAAAACGGCTAATAATAGGAACTAAGATCAGGAAACATCTGACTCATTGCTTGGAAAGTGCTTGTGCAGAAATGACACTGAAAAAAAATGCTAACATTACTTTTAAATGGCCTGTTCACCCAGATTATTAGTAACCTGTAAAGTTATTATTGTTTCCCAATTACTTTTGAGTCTTAACAATGACTGCAAATATGAACAATGGTGCTTCTCGTTAGTGTGGTGATTTATTGTGGCTAACTGGGAGAATATTATATAAATAATCAATAAAAGCTGCAACTTTTAATCATTAGGAATTGAAACAATTGTTTACAGGGAATCAATTACAGATGCTACAAACAGTAAGACGTTAGGTGTTACGCTACATCTTACCTGACTAGCAACCAGGAAGTTGTAATTACTTGGTGTATAGTGAAAGTTTCTGAATAAATTGATAAGGTACTCTCAGGCCATCAACCAGCAGTCATTCTGCACTGTATGTCTGATCAGTTCTTTTTACATGTTACAATGATAATAGGTTTGGATTTAACAACAGAAATTGCTTGAAACATTCAGCAGGTCTGGCAGCTCTGTGAAGAGAGAAGAGTGTTAATGTTTTGAGTCCAGTGACCCAGGTCCGCTAACAATTTCTGTTTTTATTTGTTCCAGATCTCGAGCATTCACAGTTCTTGTTTCCCTCCTAGACCTTTGTCATCCTCTAACATTAGAACTAACTTTGTCCTTACTATTGTTTAGAACTACATCCAATACCATCCTAAAGTTATACCTAATTGTCTTAACTTTATACTGACTCATGTCACAAAGATAAATCTTAAGCTGTCTCTGTTATTGCATTAACTTTGTCCTGGCATCTAATTTTTACACCATTATGATGTTAGGCATCTATAACTTGGGCTAGATCAAGGAATTAAATTTCACCTAGTACAACATTTTAAAAGTTTATTTCCTAGCTCTCTAAAATTTGTCTGTCGAAGGACATCGATATGGATGTCTGACACTCAGTGACCTTCTTGACCCTGGCACAAGGGAGGCAAAATTTTATCCTGGAATCAATCCTGCATCCACAGAAATATTTGTGTGTTCCCTTAACTATTGAATTCCCCATTACTATGTTTCTGACACCTTGTTCCTGACCCTAACCTGCACAGCTGAGGGACAAATGGTGCCATAAACCTGGCTTTGGTTGCACTCTGCAAGAGACCCATTACCTCACTTACATTCAGAACAACTTTCCAGTGACAGAACGAGATATCTCCGGGAATTCGACACTCGCTCTCTAATCCTCCTCGTTTCCCCATTCCCTCTCTGCCAGCGTACTGTAATCAGTGCAGTGATCACCTCCTACAGCATACTCCCAAGGAAGCTTTCACATTGTGATGCACCAGAGATGCCACTTACTGCTCCAGATACAAGTGCCAGGCTTCAGCTTGTCCAGCTGTGGGGGGTGGATCTGTGTTCTGCACAAGAGGCTGCGTAGGACACAGCAGGAGTCTGAGGGTTTCTAGATGTCACAGGGTATGCTTTCAGTGATCCCGAAATACTGTTTATTAGCCAAGTATCTAAACTTATCAAAAATGGGGATGTAATTTAATTTCAAAAGCAAGCTACTGTGGATGCTGGAAAACTGAAATAAAAATAAATGCTTGAAATAATCAGCAGGCCAGGCAACTCTATCTATTCCACTCATTATCTTGTATATCTTGATCAGGTCTCCTCTCTTCCTCCTTCTCTCCAGAGAGAAAAGTCCAAGCTTATTCAACCTTTCTTCATAAGGCAAGCCCTCCAGTCCAGGCAGCATCCTGGTAAACCTTCTTTGCACCCTCTCCAAAGCCTCTGTATCCTTCCTATAGTAGGGCGACCAGAACTGGACACAATATTCCAAGTGTGGTCTCACCAGAGACTTGTAGAGTTGTAGCAAAACCTCGCGGCTCTGAAACTAGATCCCCCTGTTAATGAAAGCCAAAACACCATAAGCTTTCTTAACAACCCTATACACTTGGGTGGCAACTTTGAGGGATCTATGCATTTGCACACCAAGATCCCTCTGTTCCTCCACACTGCCAAGAATCCTGCCTTTAATCCTATATTCAGCATTCAAGTTCGACCTTACAAAATGCATCACTTTACATTTATCCAGGTTGAACGCCATCTGCCATTTCTCAGCCCAGCTCTGCATCCTGTCTATGTCACGCTGCAGCCTGCAGTAGCCCTCTATACTATCGACGACACCTCCAACCTTTGTGTCATCTGCAAATTTACTAACCCATCCCTCAACCTCCTCATCCAAGTCATTTATAAAAACTACAAAGAGCAGAGGCCCAAGAACAGAGCCCTGTGGGACCCCACTCAACACTGACCTGCAGGCAGAATACTTTCCATCTACAACCACTCTCTGCCTTCTGTCAGGCAGCCAATTCTGAATCCAGATAGCCAAATCTCCCTGTATCCCATACTTCCTGACTTTATGAATGAGCCTACCATGGGGAACCCCTTATCAAATGCCTTGCTGAAGTCCATATACACCACATCCACTGCTCGACCGTCTTCGACCTGTCTTGTCACCTCCACAAAGAACTCAATAAGATTTTTGAGGCATGACCTGCCCCTCACACAGCCATGCTGACTGCCTTTAATCACACTATGCTTTGCCAAATAGGCATGAATCCTATCCCTCAAAATTCTTTCCAAAGCTTTGCTGACCACAGACGTAAGACTGACTGGTCTGTAATTGCCAGGGATTTCCCCATTCCCCTTCTTGAAAAGAGGAACAACATTCGCCTCCTTCCAATCCTCCGGTATGACTCCCGTGGAGAGTGAGGAGACAAATATCCTCGCCAGCAGCTTAGCAACCTCCTTTCTCACTTTCCGGAGCAGCCTGGGATAAATCTGGTCTGGCCCTGGGGACTTATCGATCTTAATATTTTCCAAAATTTCCAGCACATCAACTTCATCAATCTTGATCTGGTCAAGACTGTATCCCAGCTTCTCGAAGTTCTCATTCACAACAAGTCCCCTTTCCTTGGTGAAAACTGAAGCAAAAAACTCATTGAGGGCTTCCCCTATCTGCTCAGACTCCACGCACAAGTTCCCTCCGCTATCCCTGATCGGCCCTACCTTCTCCCTGATCATTCTCTTATTCCTCACGTATGAGTAAAATGCCTCTGGGTTTTCCCTAATCCTTCTTGCCTAGCCTTTATCGTGCCCTCTCCTGGCTTTCCTCATTCCATTTCTGAGCTCCTTTCTAGCAAGCCTGTAATCCTCTAAAGCTGTGCTAGATCCTTGCTTCCTCCACCTTACGTAAGCTGCCTTCTTCCTTTTGACGAGAAGTTCTCATCATCCAAGGTTTCTTAATCTTACCCCTTCTTACCTGTCTCAGAGGAACAAATTTGTGCATCACTCGCAACAACTGCCCCTTACACAGTCTCCACATGTCTGCTGTGCCCTTTCTGTGGAACAATTGCTCCCAGTCTGTACTTTGCAACTCCTGTCTGAAAGCATCATAATTTCCTTTTCCCCAATTAAATATCTTCCCTCGGTAACTGCTCCTTTCCCTCTCCAAGGCTATGGTAAATGTGAGGCAGTTGTGATCACTGTCAACAAAGTGCTCTCCCACCGCAAGATCCGACACCTGTCCTGGCTCGTTGCCGAGCACCAAATCCAAAATGGCCTCAACCCTCGTCGGTCTGTCTACATACTGAGTAAACATGACCTCCCAACTCCTGTACTCAATGCTCTGTCCAATAAAGGAAAGCATACCAAATGCCTTCTTCAATATCCTAACCAGCTGAGACTCCACATTCAAGGAACTATGCACCTGCACTCCAAGGTCCTTCATGATGTTACAAACCTCTGGAATGTCACCTCTCAGCCTCCAACACCCCAGGGAATATAGCCCGAGTCTATTAGTCCCAGCCTATTCAGCCTCTCATCAGAACATAAGAACGTAAGAATAAGGAGCTCCTCCATCTGGCCCTTCAAGTCTACTCCACTGATCTTTTTGTGGACTCACCTCCCCTTACCCGCCCCCTCACTATAACCTGTAATTCCTTTACTGTTCAAAAAAAAATCTACCTTCGCTTGAAAAACATTTACTGAAGTAGCATCAACTGCTTCATTGGGCAAGGAATTCCACAGATTCACAACCCTCTGGGTGGAGAAGTTCCTTTTCAATTCAGTCCTAAATCTGCTCCCCTTAATTTTGAGGCTATGCCCTCATGTCCTAGCTTCACCTGCCAGTGGAAACATCCTCTCTACATCTATCTTGTCTGCACCCTTCATAATTTTATGTTTCTATAAGATCCTCCCTCATTCTTCTGAATTCCAATGAATAAAATCCCAGTATACTCAGTCTCTCCTCATAAGACAACCCCCTCAACTCCGGAATCAGTCTAGTGAACCTCCTCTGCACCCCATCTAGTGCCAGTACATCCTTTCTCAAGTAAGGAGACCAAAATTGCACGCAGTACTCCGGGTGCATCCTCACCGGGACCCTGTACAGCTGCAACATAACCTCCCTGCTTTTAAACTCAATCCCTTTAGCAATGAAGCATTTTCCTTCCTAATTACCTGTTGTACCTGCAGACCGATCTTCTGTGATTCGTGTACAAGGATACCCAGGTCCCTCTGCATAGCAGCATGCTGCAACTATTTACCATTTAAGTTATAGTCTTTCTTACTGTTACTCCGACCAAAATGACTTTACATTTATTAGATTGTATTCCATCTGCCATTTGCCCACTCACTCAATGTATCTATGTTCTTCTGCAAAGTTTCAAGTCCTCTGCACACTTTGCTCTGTCTTAGTGTCATCTGCAAACATTGACATACTACACCTGGTCCCCAACTCCAAATCACCTATGTAAATTGTGAATAATTGTGGTCCCAGCACTGACCCCTGAGGCACACCATTAATTACTGATTGCTAACCAGAACAGCACTCTCCCTATAACTCAAACTCTCCAACCCTGGCAACATCCATGTAAATCTTTTCTGAACCCTTTCAAGTGCAGCTGAACACGTGGTTGCAAGGCTGGTGGAGGAGAGAGCTTCAGATTTGTGGATCCTTGGGAGACCTTCTGGGGAAGGTGGGACTGGTACAAGGAGGATGAGTTGTACCTGGACTGGAAGGGTACCAATATCCTGGGTAGAAGGTTTGCTGGAGTTCTTTGGGAGGGTTTAAACTAGATTGGCAGGGGCATGGAAGCTGGAGCTACAAATCTGAAGATGGGGTAGCTGGTGAACAGGCAGATACAGCATGCAGAGAGTCTGTGAGGAAGGACAGACAGCTGATAGGGCAAAGTTGCAGTCAGTGTGATGGGTTGAAGTGTGTCTATTTTAATGCAAGAAGTGACAGGAATAAGGGTGATGAACTTAGAGCATTGATCAGTAATTGGAACTATGATGCTGTGGCTATTATGGAGACTTGGATATCACAGGCACTACAATGGTTGTTGGATGTTCTGGGGTTTTGATGTTTCAAAAGGAATGGGGGGATGAGGTAAAAGAGGTGGGGGGAGTGGCATTGCTAATCAGGGATAGTATCACAGTTGCAGAAAGGGAGGGCATCGAGGAGGGACTGTCTACTCGTGCAGTATGGGGTAGAAGGCAAAAACAGCAAAGGAGCAGTCACTTTATTGGGAGTTTTCTATAGACCCTCCAATAGCAACAGAGACAGAGAGGAGCAGATTGGGAGGCAGATTTTGGAAAGGTGCAGAAGTAACAAGGTTGTTGTCGTGGGTGACTTCAACTTCCCTAATATTGACTGGAACCTCCTTCGTGCAAATAGTTTAGATGGAGCAGATTTTGTCAGATCTGTCCAGGAAGGGTTCCTGATGCAATATGTAGATAGGCTGACTAGAGGGGAAGCCATATTGGATTTGGTGCTTGGCAACAAACCTGGACAAGTATCAGATCTCTCGGTGGAAGAGCATTTCAGTGATAGTGATCACAACTCCATGACCATGGAGTGGAGTAGGAGCAGACGGTATGGGCAAGTATTTCATTGGGAGTGGGGGAATTACAATGCAATTAGGCAGGAACTGTGGAGCATAAAGTGGAACAGATATTCTCAGGGAAATGCACAACAGAAATGGGAAGGTTGTTTAGGGAGCACTTGCTGTGAGTGTTGGACAGGTTTGTCCCACTGAGGCAAGGAAGGGATGATAGGGTGAAGGAACCTTGGATGATAAGAGTCAAGAAGAAGAAGGAAGCTTACTTAAGGTTGAAGCGGCAAGGATCAGACAGGGCTCTAGAGGGTTACAAGGTAGTCAGGAATGAACTGAAGAATGGACTTAGCAGTGCTTGAAGGGGGCATGATAAAGTTTTTGGTGGAAAGGAATAAGGAAAACGCCAAGGTGTTCTACACTTATGTGAGGAACAAGAGGATGCCCAGAGTGAAGGTATAATGGTGGGAACTTGTGCCTGGAGTCGGATGGGGTAGAGGAGGTACTTAATGAATACTTTGCTTCAGTATTCACTAGTGAGACGGACCTTATCATTTGTGAAGACAGCGTGACACAGGCTGATATGCTCAAACAAGTTGATTTAAAAAGGAGGATGTGCTGGAAATTTTGAAAAGTGCAAGGATAGATAAATCCTCTGAGCCAGATGGGATATACCCAAGGTTACTATAGGAAGCGAGGGAAGGGATTGCTGCACCTTTGGTGATGATCTTTGCATCATCACTGTCCACTGGAGTAGTGCCAGATGATTGGAGGGTGGCAAATATTATTCTCTTGTTCAAGGAAGGGAATGGGGATAATCCTGGGAATTACAGACCAGTTAGTCTTATGTCGATGGTAAGGAAATTATTGGAGAGGATTTGAGAGACAAGATTTATGATTATTTGGAAAAGCATAGCTAGAGATAATCAGCATGGCTTTGTGAGGGGCAGGTCATGTCTCACAAACCTTCTTGAATTCTTTGAGGATGTGATAAAATACATTGGTAAAGGTAGAGCAGTGGATGTGGTGTATGTGGATTTTAGCAAGGCATTTAATAAGGTTCCCCATGGTAGACTCATTCAGAAAGTAAGGCGACATGGGATACAGGGAAACCTGGCTGTCTGAATAAAGAATTGGCTGGCCCATAGAAGACAGAGGGTAGTGGTAGATGGAAAGTATTCAGCCTGGAGCTCAGTGACCCGTGGTGTTTCACAGGGATCAGTTCTGAGTCCTCTGCTTTTTGTGATTTTTATAAATGACTTGAATGAGGAAGTGGAAGGGTGGGTTAGTAAGTTTGCTGATGCCACAATGGTTGGTGGAGTTGTGGATAGTGTGGAGGGCAGTTGTAGGTTGCAATGGGACTTGGAAAGTCAATTTTGAATGCAGAATACAGGGTTAAAGGCAGGATTCTTAGCAGTGTGGAGGAATAGAGGGATCCTGGGGTCCATGTGTGGGCTTTCATTAGCAAGGGGATTGAGTTTAAGAGCCACAAAGTTATGCTGCAGCACCATAAAGCCCTGGTTAGACTGCACTTAGAATATTGTGTTCAGTTCTGGTCGCCTCATTATGGGAAGCTTTAGAGAGGGTGCAGAGAAGATTTACCAGGATTCTGACTGGACGGGAGGGCATGTCTTATGAAGAAAGGTTGAGCGAGCTAGGGTTTTTCTCATTGGAGCAAAGGAGGATGAGAGGTGACTTGATTGAGGTGTACAAGATGATGAGAGGCATAGATAGAATGGATAGCCAGAGACTTTTTCCCAGGGCAGAAATGTCTATGACAAGGGGGTATTATTTTAAGGTGATTGGAAGAAGGTTTCGGGGAGATGTCAGAGGCAGGTTCTTTACACAGAGAGTGGTGGGTGTGTGTGGAGTGCATTGCCAGCAATGGTAGTAGACTCAGATACGTTAGGGACATTTAAGCAACTCTGGGATAGGCAGATGGATGATAGTACAATGAAGGGTATGTAGCTTAGTTTGATCTTAGAGTTGGATAAAAGGCCAGCATAACATTGAGGGCCGAAGAGCCTGTACTGTTCTATGTTCTATGTATGTTCTAAGTTTCACAACATCCTTCCAGCAGCAGGGAGACCAGAATTGCATGCAGTATTCTAAAAGTGGCCTAACTAATTTCCTGTACAGCCACACTATATAAACCTGCCTGCACATGGTCCATCCCATTCTATATCTTGCTTGTTCATGTGTTTGTCCAAATGCCTCTTAAATATTGCTACTTCTACCACGTCTCTGCATAAAAATTCTTGCCTTGCACATCTCTGTTAAACTTTCCCCCAGTCACCTATGCCCTTTAGTATTTGACATTTCCAACCTGATAAAAAGACTATTCACCATAACCATCCCTCTCATAATTTTATATACTTCTATCAGGTCACCCCTCAGCCACTAGTGAAAACAATCCAGGTTTGTGCAACTTCTCCTTATAGATAATACTCCACAATCCAGGCAGCATCCTGGTAAACCTTTTCTGCACCCTCTCCAAAGCTTCCTCATCTTTCCTACACAGCAGCGACCAGAACTATACACAATGCCCCAAATATGGCCTAACCAAAGTTTTATGCAGCAACAACATGACTTTTTTACTTTTATACTCAATGTCCCGACCCAATGAACCCTATGCGGTACACCTTCTTTACCACTTTAACCTCTTGTGTTGCCACTTTCAGGGAACTATGGACTTGGTCCCCATGATCCCCCTGCATTTCAATGCTCCTCAGTGTCCTATCATTTACTGTATACTTTCCTCTTATATTTGACCTGTGAAAATGCATCACCTCACACTTGTCCAGATTAAACTCAGGCAGCTGAGGGGTTGGCAAGGTGGCTTAGTGGTTAGCACTGCTGTCTCATAGCACCAGGGTCCCAGGTTCAATTCCAGCCTTGTGCAACTGTCAGTGTGGAGTTTGCACATTCTCCTCATGTCTGTGTGGGTTTCCTCCTGCAGGCCATGTAAATCGATCATGCTAAATTGCCCATAGTGTTAGGCGTGTTAGTGATAGGGAAAATAGAGGTCTTGGTGGGTTACTCTTCGGAGAGTCGGTGTTGACTGGTTTTAGCCGAAGGGCCTGTTTCTACACAATAAGGAATCAAATCTGCCATTTCTGTGCCCAACTATTCCGTATCCTTTGACAATTTTTTAGGCAGTCCACAACTCCCCCAATTTTTGCACTGTCTGCAATCTTACTAATCAGACCTCCTACATTTCCAGCCAACTTATCCACTTGAGTCGTAGACCTTCAGTCAGAAAACATTCCTCTACAACTGTAGACCTGTGGGTCTGACTTTGATGGTGGGTAAGTTGTTGGAGGTGATTCTGAAAGATAGGATTTGTATGAATTTGGAGAGGCAAGGAATGCTGGGGGAGAGTCAGCATGGGTTTGTTGTCTCACATACTTGATTGAGTTTTTTGAGGAAGTAACCACAAGAAGTCTGATGAGGGCAGAGAAGTGGACATAGTTTACTTGGACTTTAGTAAAGCCTTTGACAAGGTTCCACCTAGTGGACAAATTAGCAAAGTTAGCTCACGTGGGATTCAGGGTGAGCTTGTCATTTGGATATAAAATTGGCCTATCAGCAGGAGACAGAGGGTGGTGGAGGGTTGTTTTTCAGACTGGAGGCCTGTGACCAGTGGTGTTCCACAGGTTAAAGCTGGTTCCAATTTTGTTTGTCATTTATATAAATGATTTAGATGAGAATATGGATGGCATTGTTAGTAAGTTTGTGGATGACACCAAGATTATAGAGTCATAGAGTCATAGAGATGTACAGCGTGGAAACAGACCCTTCGGTCCAACTCATCCATGCCGACCAGATATCCCAACCCAATCTAGTCCTACCTGCCAGCACCCAGCCCATATCCCTCCAAACCCTTCCTATTCATATACCCATCCAAATGCCACTTAAATGTTGTAATTGTACCAGCCTCCACCACTTCCTCTGGCAGCTCATTCCATACACGTACCACCCTCTGCATGAAAAGGTTGCCCCTTAGGTCTCTTTTATGTCTTTCCCCTCTCACCCTAAACTTATGCCCTCTAGTTCTGGACTCCCCAACCCCAGGGAAAAGACTTTGTCTATTTATCTTATCCATGCCCCTCATAATTTTGTAAACCTCTATAAGGTCACCGCTCAGCCTCCGACGCTCCAGGGAAAACAGCCCCAGCCTGTTCAGCCTCTCCCTGTAGCTTGATCCTCCAACCCTGGCAACACGTTTGTAAATCTTTTCTGGACGCTTTCAAGTTTCGCAACATCTTTCCGATAGAAAGGAGACCAGAATTGCATGCAATATTCCAACAGTGGCCGAACCAATGTCCTGTACAGCCGTAACATGACCTTCCAACTCCTGTACTCAATACTCTGACCAATAAAGGAAAGCATACCAAACGCCTTCTTCACTATCCTATCAACCTGTGACTCCACTTTCAAGGAGCTATGAACCTGCACTCCAAGGTCTCTTTCTTCAGCAACACTCCCTAGGACCTTACCATTAAGTGTATAAGTCCTGCAAAGATTTGCTTTCCCAAAATGCAGCACCTTGCATTTATCTGAATTAAACTCCATCTGCCACTTCTCAGCCTGGTCAAGATCCTGTTGTAATCTGAGGTAACCCTCTTTGCTGTCCACTACACCTCCAATTTTGGTGTCATCTGCAAACTTACTAACTGTACCTCTTATGCTCGCATCCAAATCATTTATGTAAATGACAAAAAATAGAGGGCCCAGCACCAATCTTTGTGGCACTCCACTGGTCACAGGCCTCCAGTCTGAAAAACAACCCTCCACCACCACCCTCTGTCTTCTACCTTTGAGCCAGTGCTATATTCAAATGGCTAGTTCTCCCTTTATTCCATGACATCTAACCTTGCTAATCAGTCTCCCAAGGGGAACCTTGTTCAATGCCTTACTGAAGTCCATATAGATCACATCTACTGCTCTGCCCTCATCAATCTTCTTTGTTACTTCTTCAAAAACTCAATCAAGTTTGTGAGACATGATTTCCCACGCACAAAGCCATGTTGACTATCCCTAATCAGTCCTTGCCTTTCCAAATACATGTACATCGTGTCCCTCAGGATTCCCTCCAACAACTTGCCCACCACCGAGGTCAGGCTCACCAGTCTATAGTTCCCTCGCTTGTCTTTACCACCCTTCTTAAACAGTGGCACCATGTTTGCCAACTTCCAGTCTTCCGGCACCTCACCTGTGACTATCGATGAAACAAATATCTCAGTAAGAGGCCCAGCAATCACTTCTCTAGCTTCCCACAGAGTTCTCGGGTACACCTGATCAGGTCCTAGGGATTTATCCACTTTTAACCATTTCAAGACATCCAGCACTTCCTCCTCGTAATCTGGACATTTTGCAAGATGTCACCATCTATTTCCCTAAAGGCTATATCTTTCATATCCTTTTCCACAGTAAATACTAATGCAAAATATTCATTTAGTATCTCCCCCATTTTCTGTGGCTCCACACTAAGGCCGCTTTGCTGATCTTTGAGGGGCCCTATTCTCTTCCTCGTTACCTTTTTGTCCTTAATATATTCGTAAAAACCCTTTGGATTCTCCTTAATTCTATTTGCCAAAGCTATCTCATGTCCCCGTTTTGCCCTCCTGATTTCCCTCTTAAGTATACTCCTACTTCCTTTAGACTCTTCTGAGGATTCACTCGATCTCTCCTGTCTATACCTGACATATGCTTCCTTCTTGTTCTTAATCAAACCCTCAATTTCTTTAGTCATCCAGCATTCCCTATACCTACCAGCCTTCCCTTTCACTGTAACAGGAATATACTTTCTCTGGATTCTTATTATCTCATTTCTGAAGGCTTCCCATTTTCCAGCCGTCCCTTTACCTGCGAACATCTGCCTCCAATCAGCTTTCGAAGGTTCTTGCCTAATACCGTCAAAATTGGCCTTTCTCCAATTTAGAACTTCAACTTTTAGATCTGGTCTATCCTTTTCCATCACTATTTTGAAACTAATAGAATTATGGTCGCTAGCCCCAAAGCGCTCCCCCACTGACACCTCAGCCAGGTGCCCTGCCTTATTTCCCAAGAGTAGGTCAAGTTTAGCACCTTCTCTAGTAGGTACATCCACATACTGAATCAGAAAATTGTCTTGTACGCACTTAAGAAATTCCTCTCCATCTAAACCTTTAAGACTATGGCAGTCACAGTCTATATCTGGAAAGTTAAAATCCCCGACCATAACCACCCTATTATCCTTACAGATAGCTGAGATCTCCTTACAAGTTTGTTTCTCAATTTCCCTCTGACTATTAGGGGATATATAATACAATCCCAATAAGGTGATCATCCCTTTCTTATTTCACAGTTCAACCCAAATAACTTCCCTGGATGTATTTCCGGGAATATCCTCCCTCAGCACAGCTGTAATGCTATCCCATATCAAAAATGCCACTCCCCCTCCTTTTTGCCTCCCTTTCTATCCTTCCTGTAGCATTTGTATCCTGGAACATTAAGCTGCCAGTCCTGCCCATCCCTGAGCCATGTTTCTGTAATTGCTGATATCCCAGTCCCATGTTCCTAACCATGCCCTGAGTTCATCTGCCTTCCCTGTTAGGCCTCTTGCATTGAAATAAATTAGTCATATAGTGGACAGTGAGGAAGGTTTTCTCAGATTACAACAGGATTTTGATCAATTGGGTCAATGAGCTGAAGAGTGGCAGATGGAGTTTAATTTGAATAAATGTGATGGATTGCATTTTGGTAAAAGAAACGAGGTCAGGACTTATACAATTCAAAATAGGACATTGGGTAAAGTTGTAGAACAGAGAGACCTAGGAGTTCATGTCTATAATTCTTCTAAGTTTGCATCACATCTAGATAGAGTGGTTAGATTAGATTGCCTACAGTGTGGAAACAGGCCCTTTGGCCCAACAAGTCCGCACTGACCCTCCGAAGAGCAACCCACCCAGACCCATTCCACTACATTCACCCCTGACTAATGCACCTAACACTACAGGCAATTTAGCATGGCCAATTCACCTGACCCTGCACATCTTTGGACTGTGGGAGGAAACCGGAGCACCTGGGGGAAACCCACGCAGACACGGGGAGAATGTGCAAACTCCACACAGACAGTTGCCCGAGGCAGGAATTGAACTGGGGCCCCGGGTGCTGTGGGGCAGCAGTGTTAACCACTGAGCCACCATGCCGCGCACTTAGGAAGATGTTTGGCATGCTTGTCTTCATTGCTCAGACCTTTGCGTATGGGAATTGGGATCTTACATTGCAATTGTAAAGGACATTGGTGAGGCCTCTTCTGGAATATTGTGTCCAGTTCTGGTCGCCCTGTTATAGGAAAGATATTATTAAGCTACTAATAATAAATACCAGGGCAGCATGGTGGCTCAGTGGTTAGCACTGTTGCCTCACAGCATGGATCTGAGTTCAATACCAGCCTTGGGTGACTGTCTGTGTGGAGTTTGCACATTTTCCCCATGTCTACGTCAGTTTCTGCCAACGGTCCAAAGATGTGCAGATTAGGTGGATTGGCGATGGGAAATTGCTCATAGTGTGCAGGCTGGGTGAATTAGCAATGGGAAATACAGAGATCGGGTCAGGTGGAACCCTTTTTGGAGGGTTGGTGTGGATCCAATGGGCCGAATAGCCTGTTTCCACACCGTAGGGATTCTATGAAAGCTGGAGAAGCTTCAGAAGAGATTTACCAGGACGTTGCCAAGAATGGAGGATTTGAGTTATAAAGATAGGCTTGGACTTTTTTCACTGGAGCATAGGAATTAGAGTGATCTTATAGAGGTTTATAAAATCATGAGGGGTATAAATAAGGTGAATGGTCGGTGTATTTTTCCCAGGGCAGGGATTTCAAGATTAGAAGGCATTTTTTTTAAGGTGAGAGGTGAATGATTTAAAAAAAGATATGAGAGGCAATTTTTTTGACACAGAGGGTGGTTCATGTGTGAATGAACTTTCTGAGGAAGTGGTGAATATGGGTACAATTACAATGTTTAAAATATATTTTGGTAAGTACATGAAAAGGAAAGGTTTAGAGGGATATGGGCCGAGCGCAGGCAGGTGGGACCAGTTTAGTTTGGGATTAGATGGCATGGGCTGATTGGAGTGAAGGGGCTGTTCTCATGCTGTATGACTCTCTGACTCTGACTATCACTACCCTCTGTCTTCTATGACCTGGTCAATTTTGTATCCAATTTGCTAAACCCTGTGAATCCCATGTGACAAAATCTTCTGGACCAGCCTACTATGGAGGCACTTTGTCAAATGCTTCTGTAAAGTCCACACTGACTGTCCCTCGTAACTCCATATTTTTCCAAATGTGAGCAAATCCTGTACCTAAGAATCTTCTCCAATTAATTTACCTGCCTCTGATGTAAAGCCTACAATTTCCTGAATTATCCCTGTCGTCTTCTTAAATAAAGGAACGAAGAGTGATGGAATGTCACTTCTGTTCAATAAAATCAGTAGCAAGGACACTGACTCAAGACAGACCAGATATCAGTGACGCCTTCCTGAACTTCTCAAGTTAAATGTAGTGATGAGAAAAACGCATTCTGTCGCAGCCTCCTTTGTAATGATATGATACTTATTCATGTAGCCTCTTCAATATAATGAATTCAAATCTTTAAGTGACCTTAAAACATGTTGCTATTAATCTTCCATCTAAGTGCCTTTGCTGTGAGTAAACTATTTCTCACACTATACAATGTCTTTAAAACTGACTCAGAGCTGCAGACATGTACCTTAAAGGAAACATTTCTTTGTGTGTGGCCTGTTGGTTTCTGCGTGACACATTCATGTGGTTGTCACCAGTTGCTTGTTTGTGTTGATAAATTTTATTCTTTAGAGTTGAGTTGATTTTTAAACATCTTTTTGACCTTTATAGGGTTGCAGACAGATAACATCAATGCACAGGAAAGCGCATTAACTAAAATGACAAGATGCCCTTTACAGATGATGGAGGAATAGCTTGGCACATTTTGTTCACTGCCTTTCAAAAGAAGAACATTAGATTGAGTCATGAACAGCTCCAACGAGACTTCTTATTCCTTTGTTAACATGGTGAAGACTTCAGTTTACCTGACTGATTTTACTGTCACTGCAGCATGCTGTCATGCGATAGTAAGTACGGTGCAGCAAGAATTGGAATTAAAACGTGAGCCTAGATACATCCTCCTGGGCCAGCATCTCATCTATGCATCTATATATTTTGCTTTGGGCACTCTGACAAATGGTTTTCGACTTTTCAGCATCAACTCACCGAAAATTCTCTGCTGGATCCTGTTCACAGTGCAAGTAACGTTCGCACAGTGCATCATGCTAACTTTAACACTAATGTCCTTGAACGCTTGTCTGGCTATCTGCTGGCCTTTGCGATATAAACCACTTGTTGATTCAGTTAAAAACAAAATAACTGCAATAATGTGGATCTTAGCAGTGCAGAATCCATTGTGGTCAATAATATATCAAAGTCTTAACGTCTCTTTAGCAAATATAATTGAAAAGGACAACAGCTGTCCCAGTCCAATGAATGGTGTTGCTTCAAGGTATATTGGAATTGCATTTGTCCTCCTATGTTTCATTTTGATTGTGTTGTGTTACTGTTTAATATACAGAGAAGGAAAAAGGGCTGGACATTTTGTCACCTCAAATGTTCAAGCCAGGAAGACAATTCTTATTCATGGTGTGCAATTAAGCTTTTTCATTATTCCTGTTCTGATCACAATAGGACTTGGTAAAAAGCACACACTGACAACGTTATCTCTCATCAATACTGTCATTTTCTCCGTGGCTCAGTGTCTGAGTCCTGTGGTCTATGGCCTCAGATGTAAAGAGCTTCGAAATAGGTTAAGAAAGACCAAATTCTGCTGCTGCACTTTTAAACATGGGAGGAGAAATGACCATGCTTTTCAGCAAGATGTTAACCTTGCTGCTGCTCCTGTGACTGATGCCTACAGTAGCCAGGTTTGCAATCCCTGACAATTGGATCACTTTTTTTTAAGTTGAAACTTTATTGCTGGAACAGCACAGCAGGTCAGGCAGCATCCAGGGAACAGGAGATTCGACGTTTCGGGCACAGGCCCTTCCTCAGGACTTTGATCTCCAGCATCTGCAGACCTCACTTTCTCCTCACTTTTTTTTAAGCCTTGTATGATAGCAACTGATAGAATCATAGACATCACCTCATGGACAGAGATTACTTAGATTTTCTGATGATGTTGGCTCTTTCCAAAAGCTATTCGATTAGTTCCACTGCTAGGCTTTTTTACTCAGTATCTTTATAAAGTTTTCTCTTTAGTTATAGAGTCAAAGGGTCATACAGCATGGAAACAGACCCTTCGGCCCAACTACTCCGTGCCGACCATGCTCCCAAGCTAAACTAGTCCCACCTGCCTGCGCTGGGTGCATATCCCTCCAAACATTCTCTATTCATGTACTTATCTAAATGTGTTTTAACATTGTAACTGGTAGCCACACTCACCACTTCCTCTGGATGATCATTTCTCACATGAGCCACTCTTCGTGTTAAAAAAAAATGCCTGTAACGCCCTTTGTAAATCTTTCTTCTCTCACCTTAAAAATATGCGCCCTAGAAAAACCACTTGCCATTCACATTATCCATGCCCCTCATGATTTTATCAGCCTCTATTAGGTCACCCCTCAATCTCCTATGTTCCGATCAAAAAGTCCCAGCCTATCCAGCCTCTCCTTATAACTCAAACCCTTCATTCCTGGCAACATCGTGGTAAATCTCTTCTGAATCCTCTCCAGCTTAATAATAACTTTCCCATTGCAGGGCAATCAGAACTGGACACAGTATTCCAGAAGGCGAAAGTGGGTACTGCAGATGTTGGAGATTAGAATCAAGATTAGAGTGGTGCTGGAAAAGCACAGCAGGTCAGGCAGCATCCAAGGAGCAGGAAAATCGAGCAAAAGGCCTCACCAATGTCCTGTATAACCTCAGCATTACATCCCAATTCCTATATTCAAAGGCCTGAGCAATTAAGGCAAGTGTGCTAAATCTATATGTGATGTTTATTTGACCACTTCCTGCTTAGAGGTTATTATCAATCCTTTCTAATGAGTGAATTCAGGAACATACCAACTGACTCAAAGTGTTAAACTAAAATCACATGGGATTCAGAGTGAACTGGCAAATGGATACAAAACTGGCTTGGTCATAGAAGACAAAGGGTAATGGTGGAAGGGTGCTTTTCTGAACGGAGGCTGGTAGCTAGTGGTGTTCCAGAGGGATCAGTCTTAGGTCCTGTGTTGTTGTAGTACATATAAATGATTTGCAGGAAAATGTGAATGGTCTGATTAGTAAGTTTGCAGATGACATGAAGATTGGTGGAGTTGCTGATAGTGGCAATGATAGTGAAAGGATACAACAGGATATAGATAGATTGGCAAGTTGGGCACAGAAATGGTAGGTGGAGTTTAATCCACACCAAGGTGAGGTGATACATTTTGGAGGATCAAATTTAGACGTAAATTATACAGTAAATGGCAGAACCCTTCGGGACATTAACATACAGGCGGATCTGGGAGTGCAGGTCCACAGTTCCCTAAATGTGACAGCACAGGCGGCCAAGGCAATTAACAAGGCAGCTGGCATGCTGGCCTTCATCTGTCGGGGCATGGAGTACAAGAGTTGGCAAACCATGTTGCAGCGACAATAAACCTTGTTAGGCTGCATTTGGAGTACGGTGTGCAGTTTTGGTCACCACACTGCCAGAAGGACGTGGAAGCTTAGGAGAGAGCACAGAGAAGGTTCACCAGGATATTGCCTGGTCTCAAGGGCATTGGCCTATGGGGAAAGGTTAAAAAGATAGGATTGTTTTCACTGGAAAGACAGCGACTGAGAGGAGACCGATAGAGGTCAACATAATTATGAGAGGCGTAGATAGGGTGGATAGTCAGAGACTTTTTCCCAGGGTTAAAGTTTCAATTTTAAGGGGCACAGGTTCAAGGTGAGAGGGGGAAGTTTAAGGGAGATGTGCGAAGGATGTTTTTTCACACAGAGAGTGGTAGGAGCCTGGAACACACTGCCAGAAGAGGTGGTGGACTCAGGCACGGTGGGGACATTTAAGAGGCATCTGGATGGTTACATGATTAGGGAGGGAATAAATGGACATGGACGAAATAAGAGCAGAAGATTTGTTTTATCATTTAGATAAGGCAAGATGATCGGCACAGGCTTGGAGGGCCGGAGGGCCTGTTCCTGTGCTGGACTTCTCTTTGTTCTTTGTTACTGACTTTACACCCCTGTTCTTTCTCTATTGAACTGCAACATTTCCCCAGTATTGATCAAATATTATTCAGAAATAAAAACTGTTCCAAACTGCCAAAAATATGCTATTGTTATTTGTAATTTGAAAATTAAACCTAACTCAGACCATAACATATAGGAGCAGAATTAGGCCATTCAGCCCATTGGCTGACATCTTTTTCAAGCCCATTCTCCTGCTTTCTCCCTGTAACCCTTGATCCTCTTTACTAATCAAGACCCTATCTATCTCTGTCTTAAATACACTCAAATAAGTTGGTCTCCACAGCTCCCTGTGGCAATGAGTTTCATAGATTCACTCCCCTCTGACTGAAGAAATTCCTCCTCATCTTAGTTCTAAAGGGTCACCCCTTCACTAAGGCTGTGCCTCTCTTACTAATGGAAACATCTTCTCCACATCCACTCTTCCAGGCTTCACAGTATTCTGTAAGTTTCAATCAGATTCTCTGTCATCATTCTATACTTGGTTAAATTTCAACTGCTGTTATACAAAGATAATCAGACCAATTCCATTACCAGCTTTAAGCATCAAGGAGCTAACAGAAATTCAGCAGGTCTAGCAGCATCTGTAGAGGAGGAGAAAGCAGATTTAATGTTCCGGGTACAGTGACCCTTCTTCTGAATACTAGCTGCTCTGTTCTGAAGAAGGGTTACTTAACTATCACCTGATGAAGGAGTGTCACTCCGAAAGCTAGTGTGCTTCCAATTAAACCTGTTGGACTATAACCTGGTGTTGTGTGATTTTTAACTTTGTACACCCCAGTCCAACACCGGCATCGCCAAATCATTACTTAACTCTGTTTCTGTCTCCACAGATGCTGCCAGACATGCTGAGTTTCTCCAGCACTTTTGAATTTTGTTTGTTTCAGATCTCCTGCATCTGTACGTGCAGAATTACATTGTACTTTACCCAAAAACTACATGAATCCATGTAAGATTCTGTAAGTCTGTTTTTTAGATTAGAATCAGTCTGCCCATTGTAGCGCAGACAGTCTCACACAGGGATGCTCACACCTTCAATACCTTATCTGGGCTGACATTACAGAAACTGTTAAAGTTAAATTGTTGAGAATGTAACTTTTAAATGTTCTGCGATTTACATATGAAAGAATTGAAACTAACTTGGTCATTCTAAAAGATGAGAGACTTAACAAACAATCCAGGTCTTTTTCAATATACAATTTCAGTTACATCATACTGTAAACTTTTGCTATAAATTCTGTGTCTTACAGTCTTATACTCCACAACCACCTGATGAAGGAGCGTCGCTCCGAAAACTAGTGCTTCCAAATAAACCTGTTGGACTATAACCTGGTGTTGTGTGATTTTTAGCATCTGTAGTTGTTTGTTTTATTTAAGGGAACTGACAGAACTGAGTTTCACGAATCACAAGCTTTGTAGCATATTTGGTTTGGAAAAGCAAAAGTTGTGCTCATGGGAATCCAAAACTTGGCTCTCTGACCAGTTAAAAATGTGAAAAATAGAAAGCTGTTAACAAATGAGCCTTTTGCCCTTGTACAAACTGCACACCACTTGCAGTTCAATTGGACAAATTTAGATTGGATTTCACTCAAAAACTGAGTTAAAAAGAATACTCTAGCCAGGATTGACAAAAGCATCTTGAATATGTTTACATCAGGACACTGATTATTTCAGTATATTTTTAAAGTTGAAGAAATTGTCTGAAAAGTTAAAGTGTCCAATGTAAGATTTCCAAACTGAAAAGAGTAGGATGGAAGATACAGCAAATCCTGAAGTAGTGACAAGGTGACACCAAACCTTTGTTATAAAAACCATTGGTGAATGAGATCTGACAGGAATCATTCCAGACATTTATTAACACCATCTAAAGTCTCGAGAGTGTGGTGCTGGAAAAGCACAGCAGGCCAGGCAGCATCCAAGGAGCAGGAACCCTTCCTGATGAAGGGCTTATGCCAAAAAACGTCAATTCTCCTGCTCCTTGGATGCTGCCTGACCTGCTGTGCTTTTTCAGCACCACATAGTCGACTCTGATCTCCAGCATCTGCAGTCCTCACTTTCCCCTATCAGAAAGTCTGCCCATTTACCGAGGATTGTAACATTAAAGTTACAGAGTTATGTAATTCATTTCACCTGTACAAATGGGATTCAAGATATATTTCTAACTAACCTGTGCACAGTTGCTGTTTCACACATCTGGAGCAAATGGGACTTGAAAACAGACCTCCTGACTCAGAGGTAAGGACATTACCACTGTGCCACAAGAGCCCTAATTAATGGAATTTAAATCCAGTTCAGTTTATCTCTGACAGCTACAATAATTGGGACCTCCCAGAATCCAATTCTAATGAATAAAGACCCACAGTGTAAAATCACTCACATAATTTGATTCTACTTGGGTCACAAAATAACTTGGTTGCAATCTCGTAAAATCCATTATGGATGTAATTTTTTTTCTCCCCATTCACTTGTTTTTAGATTCCCTACAATGTGGAAACAGGCCTTTTGGCCCAACAAGTCCACACCGACCTTCCGAAGAGTAACCCACCCAGACACATTCCCTTCCGACTAATGCTCTTCTCACCTGAAAGGAAATAATTTTTCTTGGGCACTGAGTCCTCTCAGGTGGTTGCCACTGTCCTATCACAACAACCAAAGCAAACTGCTTAGTACAAGCCGCAGTCTGGATGTGATAACAAGGTGGCTAATTTCCCCACAGTTATTAGGGAATGACAAAATAATGCTGCAAATTTTATACAACAAAAGTAACTCTTATCTTCCCTAATTGAGTATTAGTGTTGTCACACAATTTGGAGAAGTTAAAGTATACCCAAGTTTCAGCATGGCACAGACTTTAATATAACAGTGAAGTTAAATCAGATATTGTTTTCTTCAAAGTACAGGTGCACAATCCTTTATCCGAAATGCTCAGAATTCAGAATTTTTCAAATTTCAGAATAAGTGACAGTTTGATGGTGAAATTTTTAAAAATCTTACCAAACAGCAGAGGCACTGTGAGTAAAACAGGCCCTGAAACAGAATTGAGGCCTGCCAGTGCTGGGCCACGCCCCCACACATCGTATCTGAGTGGGTGTGGAGTTGAGTGAACTGTTTGCATGCCAAACAACCTGGTTACTGTGATAAAACTTCACGAGAAAACCTTCGGGTTTCGGGATTTCGGATTTCAGGATTTTGGATAAAGGGTTGTCTACCTGTATCAATTACCAACCCTTCTCCCAGGGCATTACAGGACATGCCAGTGTCAGGTGGCAGTGGGGATATACTGGAATGGCAAAAATTGTACCAATGTGAAAAATACCGCAAACACGTATAAACTGTTCAACATTCAGATATCATGATATATCAAATTGTCAGTATTAATGATGCTAGAATTACTTCTTGAGTCTAGTGCCTTCAATAGAGAAATTTTACAGCACAGAAACAAACCATTTATTCTAATTAGTCTCCGCCAATTATCTATGCTGATGTCTAAGCACTTCCTCCAGTTCATCTGACCATATCAGCATTTTATTAGCACATCAGTTAGAGATTAGGTATTGAAATGTACTTTGTCAGGTTCAATGGAGAAATTCTTTAACTTGCTACCTGTCACAATGATGGCTCAGAACCCCAAATCCCTGTGGACATGTTTTTAGCTCTTCATTCCCAAAAGTGTTTTTAAAAACAGGAGTATTACAGATGCCATAACAGCTAGTTTAAAAACAAACTCTGCAGGATCAATTGGATGTAACACCTAAAAGTATCAAAGAAACTTCAAACAGACTGGACTGTGATCTCTTGTGACTACAAGAATATTGAGCAGCTGACAGAGCCTTGCTCAACAGCAAGCCGCCCTCTGAGGATTATGCCCTGAACTGCGAACACAATTTGTGTGTTTTTATACATTGAAAAATACACAAGCACCGGGGATAAAAAGCCAGTTTCTACTCTATTGGAAGGTGAGGAGTCAAACTGAACCCTTTGTGTGTACCATTCTGGGTTTGAGCATTGGCATGTTGTGAAAATCACAGTCAAAGAACTATCCACTCATTACCCCTGTATTGCAGGTTAAGAGAACCCCTTACTTGCGTCCTGAATGCTGGAATTCAATCGTGATTGAAATGTTTTGGAAATTCAATCAGCCTGCAAAACCAAGTAACTCAAAAATGATTGCTCAGCAATGAACAGCAATGCTACCAGTAACCTCAACTGATGGCCAGCCATTCTCTCTTCATGAACAATTCAGAGATTGACCATATATGTGATCTTTAAAATCTTTTTGAGCTCACATCTTCATTGAGTTATTAATTCTTCTACATTTAGTAATGAATAAACTCACTCTTTCCAATTCAAGAAAGTCTAGTTAAGTTAAAATATAACTTAATTTGGGTCTGGGCGGAAGGTTTTTATAAGGCAAGGGATCCTTTTTAAACTGCCCCCATCACAACCAGCCCTGGTGAGGAGTGAATGAGGAAGGTGAGTCAGTTCATCCTTTCTCACCCAGGATCCCACCTGGAACGCACAATAACTCCACCAAGGCTGGTATCGCATCACCAAGTCACCCTTCATTTGACCCAGCTAGCTCAGAGCCAGCTCTTAGAACCCCGACACTCCTGTTTATACCTGTCAGCCAGGGTTCCCTGATTGGAGCAGGTTAAGAGCCCCAATCAGGGAACTCATATTCAACCTGGCTGACCCTGTTCCAATCAGTATAGAAACTTATGCATTGGAGAACCTCACCCAGTGTCTGGTTGGAATATATCCATTCACAAAACTAACTTGTGATTGATCCCCATTATAGAAAAAAACAGCTCTAGTTTTACATCTATGTAAGTGTCTATCATAGGCAGTCAATTTGCAGTTTTAGGTAAGTGCTGCAAGTTGAAAATATATATTAGTAATTTTTTTTCCTATTGTCATCTAATCTTTGAGCACCTTCCCAACTAGAACCACAGCAATGTACAACAAAGGTTCCAGCCTGGCTTTGATGTGAGAGGAGAAAGTGAGGTCTGCAGATGCTGGAGATCAGGGCTGAAAATGTGTTGCTGGAACAGCGCAGCAGGTCAGGCAGCATCCAGGGAACAGGAGAATCGACGTTTCGGGCATAAGCCCTTCTTTGATGTGAGAAACAGGTCACAGGGATGAGGGTCAGGGACAATTCTTCACTCGACTCAAAACATTAACTTGGTTTCTCTCTCCACAAATGCTGCCAGACCTGCTGAGTTCCACAAGCAAATTCTGTTGTTATTTCAGATCTCCAGCATCTGCAATTTCTTTTTACCCAAAGTTGAGATGATGGGTTGACGTTATTAGAAACAGGAAATGCTGCTGAAATTCTGCAGGCCTAACAGTGTCCAAGGAGAGAGAAATGGTATTAATGTTTTAAATCTGCTATAACTCCTCTTCAGAACTGTAAGATGGTAGAAAATGGTTTATTTTGTTGTTGACAGAGGAAGAGGAGGAGCAAGTGGAACAGATGGTGAGGGTTTTCAGAGCAAGAGATAAAGGCAGTGTTAACGGTAGTAAAGGAGAGATAGAGATGTAAAATATGTGTAAATAAACATATGAAAAAGGAAAATGGGTCCACTCTGTTGAGACCAAAGCCAACAAGACATGGCTAGGTAGGTAGGGGGAGGGGAAGATGCAGGAATGTAAACAGTTTCCAACCCCTTTTCATATCTGAAGAAGAGTTACATTGGACTTCTCTCTCCCACGATGCTGACTTATCTGCTGAGTTTCTCCAGCAATTTTGTTTTTACTTCAGGTTTCCAGCATCTGCACTATTTTGCTTTTATTTTTGGGTTTGTAATGCAAAAATGGCCAGAATTGGAGGAACGTGTGGATTCTCGAGATTTGTAGAGTTGAAAGATGTAGAAGAAATAGGGACGAATGAGGCCATGAGGGTTTTGTAAATAAGATTGAGAATTTTAACTTTGTAACATTACTGCAAAGACAGTCAATATAAGTTAAGGATGAAAGGACACGTGTGAATAAGATGTAGTTGTACACAGGTGCAGCTGATGATGAAGAGGGCAAATGGTACATTGGCCTTTATAGAGAAAGGGTTCAAGTACAGGAGCAAGGATTTCATGCTGCAATTGTACAGCACCCTGAGACCACAGCTGCAGTATTGTGTGCAGTTTTGGTCTCTTCATCTGAGGAAGGATGTGCTGGCAATGGAGGGAGTTCAACAAAGGTATAGCAGAGTGATATCTGTGATGACAGGACTGGAATATGAAGAGAGATTGGGTCGGTCAGGATTGTATTTACGAGAGTTTAGAAGACAAAAGAGGATCTCACAGAATCCGATAAAAGTCTAACAGACCAGACAGAGTGATTGTAGGAAAGACGTTTCCAATGGGTGGGGTGGAGTTCGATGTAGTTTTTAGGTTACAGGGATGAAAGGGAGAAAGTGGGAACAAGAGATTGAGATGGATAATCAGCCATAATCCCACTGAATGGCGGAGCAGGCTCAAGGGGCCGAATGGCCTACTCCTATTCCTATTTTTTGTGGTCTTACGGCTGAATGTAAGGAAGGCACTATCTGAAGGAGTGAATGGATAAAGGGGTATCACTCGGTATATTCTTGTACACAAACAGATTTTACAGATGAACATTAAACCAGCTGTCTGCCCTTAGAGGTAGGATATGACACATGCAACAAACAGGAGAAAATATTGATATATTTCAAAAATGTTTATGGAGCACACATTGCTGCTGCTTTACAGCATTAGAGTTAGAATTAACATCAAGATTAGAGTGGTGCTGGAAAAGCACAGCAGGTCATTCCTGATGAAGGGCTTTTGCCCGAAACGTTGATTTTCCTGCTCCTCGGATGCTGCCTGACCTGCTGTGCTTTTCCAGCATCACTCTAATCTTGACTCTGATCTCCAGCATCTGCAGTCCTCACTTTCGCCTTAGAATTAGCATCATACATGGCACTTTATAAATTGCTGTGTAATTTTTATTTGATTAGATTACATTAGATTACATTACAGCGTGGAAACAGGCCCTTCGGCCCAACAAGTCCACACCGACCCGCCGAAGCGAAACCCACCCATACCCCTACATTTACCCCTTACCTAACACTACAGGCAATTTAGTATGGCCAATTTACCTGGCCCTGCACATCTTTGGACTGTGGGAGGAAACCGGAGCACCTGGAGGAAACCCACGCAGACACGGGGAGAACGTGCAAACTCCACACAGTCAGTCGCCTGAGGCGGGAATTGAACCCGGGTCTCTGGCGCCTTGAGGCAGCAGTGCTAACCACTGTGCCACCGTGTCAGTGATTTCTTAAAGAAACTGAAATAAAGGTTAGTGGATCTATTATTCTGATTCTCATCAGCTGAAAAGATTTAGAGTACTCTACTGCATAGTTGTGCTTATTAAGTTGCAATTTGTCCAAAAAATTTTTTTTTCTGCATTGTTAGAGTTCAGTGTTTGGCAATTCCCAAGGATCAAGCATACAATTATTACCCGTCAATAAGTATATAAGTTAAGAATTTAATTAAAAGTTTCAAAGATGAAAATTGAAGGTGAATTGTATAAACTCCATTCAGTAGATTGGACAGAAAAGAGCCTCAATGATCATCACAGGTCAGCTTTTGTTTCTTCGATCAGGTACTGTCACTTCACTCAACACAGCTTTATTTGATTCAATTATTTTGTTTTACCAGCGTGGAGCCGGACAGCTACCTCAGCCCTGGGAGGGTCCAGCAGTTTGCCGTCACCACGGGAATGCACACAGCTACCCCAGAGGGGCAAGACCAGCAGCAAATGGACACTGTTAACCTTGTAAACCGTTAAAATGGGGATAAGAGTTGCCAGCATCAATGTGCGTAGCATCAAATCGGCTACGCTATGTGTTTCTACGATGGCCTTCCTGGCCAATGTTAAAGCCGACGTCCTGTTTCTGCAGGAGTGTGGGATACCGCACCTCAGCAGCTACAGGAGATGGTCGAGCTTGTGGGCCCATGGGCCATCAGTTTAGTCGGGGGGCAACGATAGCCCCGCCTCCGGCCTGGGTATCCTGTTGCGAGGAGGCAACTTCACCATCTCCGAGGTTAAGGAGGTGGTGGGCGGGCGCCTCCTCGTCGCCGACGTCATGCACAGGAATGCTCCCCTGAGACTGATTAATGTGTACGCCCCAGTGGGTAAGAGTGGACGGTTGGCCGTCCTGCAGCAGCTTCCACTGTTGCTGGCTACGTCCAGGCCTATCATTCTGGCCGGAGACTTCAATTGTATTCATTGATGCAGATGGACGATCCGGCGGGGGGGGACAGTAAACTGGACGCCACGTCCAGAGCCCTGATGGACACGGTAAAAGATGCCAAGCTGCACGATGTCTTCAGCGCCCCTGCAGACGGAGCGCAGCGTAGATACACCTGGTCACGGGCAGACGGGTCTATCCGCTCAAGGATAGATTACCTGTTTGTGTCCCGAACGCTCTCGGTCAGATCCACCGACGTCAAGCCGGTGTTCTTCTCTGACCACTGCCTCCTGCTGGCCGACTGTCACCTACAGGACGAGCAGCAGGCTGGTAAGGGAACATGGAAGCTGAACACAAAGCTGTTGACCCCGGGAAACATTGAGGAGCTCAAGAGGGACTACGCAGGTTGGAGAACCGTGAAGCCCCTCTTTGAGTCCCCAGCGGACTGGTGGGAAACAGTAAAAGGGAACATCAAGAGGTTCTTCATCCTCAAAGGTGTTCAGGAGGCGAGAGAGAGGCGGGGAAAACTGTCCCAGCTCCAGGAAAGTATGCAGAACCTGCTCCTGCTGCAGACGATGGGGGTGGATGTCACGGAGGACCTCAATGAGGTGAAGGGCCAGCAAGCCTCGCTCTTTGCTTCGGAGGTCTCCAAGATAACCTTCCAGTCCAGGGTCTGCTCCGTGGAGCAGGACGGGACGTGCTCACGTTTCTTCTTCCAGAAGGTGCACAAAGAGAGCTCCGTGCTCAGCAGCCTGAAGGAAGAAGATGGCTCGATAACGTCATCTCAGGCTGACGTCATGAGGATCAGTAAATCCTTCTATGCCAGTCCGTATGACGCGAAGCCGACCGACAGCACGGCCTCCCAGTCGTTCCTATCCTCTATCACGGAGGTCTTAGACGACAGAACACGGGAGAGGCTGGACCAGCCGCTATCTCTGGACGAGCTGACCAAGGCCCTCGAGTCCTTCGAAAAGAATAAAACTCCAGGAAGCGACGGCTTACTGGTCGAGCTCTATTCCGCTCTGTGGGACTTGATTGGCCAGAACCTGCTGGAGGTGTATGTCAGTATGCTTCGGGCAGGTACCATGAGTGAATCCATGAGGAAAGGCATCATCACCCTCATCTACAAGCGGAAGGGGGAGAGGGAGGAACTCAAAAATTGGAGACCAATCTCACTGTTGAATGCAGATTACAAAATTCTGTCAAAGGTAATCGCCGACCGGGTCAGGTCTGCTCTGGGGTCGGTGATTCACCCTGACCAAACCTGTGCTGTACCGGGCAGGAAGATTGCTGAGAGTCTCGCACTCCTCAGGAATACGATCGCCTACGTGCAGGACAGAGGGTTGGACACCTGCCTGATCAGCCTGGACCAGGAGAAAGCCTTTGACAGGATATCACACAGGTATATGAGAGATGTTCTCTCCAAAATGGGCTTTGGGGAGGGAATCTGCAATTGGATCAGACTGCTCTACACCAACATTGTCAGTGCAGTCTCAATCAATGGGTGGGAATCAGATAGCTTCCCAGTCAGATCTGGAGTCAGGCAGGGCTGCCCCCTCTCTCCTGCCTTGTTTGTGTGTTGCATAGAGCCATTTGCCGAGTCCATCAGGAAGGATGCGAGCCTGAGAGGGGTGACTATTCCTGGCAGCGGGGGCCTGCAGGTTAAGGCCTCTCTGTACATGGATGACGTCGCCATTTTCTGCTCGGATCCGCTGTCCGTGCACAGACTCATGTGCATATGTGACCAGTTCGAACGGGCTTCAGGGGCCAAGGTAAACCGAGGCAAGAGCGAGGCCATGCTCTTCGGGAACTGGGCCGACCAATCCTCGAACCCCTTCACCGTCAGGACTGACCACCTGAAGGTGCTGGGTATTTGGTTCGGGGGGGGCTGGGGCGTGCACCAAGTCTTGGGAGGAGCGTAGCAGCAAAGTGAGGCAGAAACTGGGCAGATGGAAGCTACGGTCGCTCTCCATCGCGGGAAAAAACTTGGTCATCAGGTGTGAGGCACTGTCATTGCTATTATACGTGGCACAGGTCTGGCCTATTCCCAGAACCTGTGCCGCTGCAGTCACCCGGGCCATCTTCCAGTTTATATGGAGGTCAAAGATGGACCGGGTCCGAAGGGACTCGCCGTACAAAGATCTGGGCAACGGGGGAAATAATACACCCAATGCCACCCTCACCCTGATGGCCACCTTTGTGTGTGGCTGCATCAAGCTGTGCATGGATCCCCGGTACGCAAACACCAAGTGTCACTACGTACTGAGGTTCTACCTGTCCCCTGTGTTGCGAAGGATGGGCCTGGCCTCGCTGCCGTGGAACGCTCCGAGTAGCTTCCGTATCACCTGTCCTCCGTGGAGAAGTTTATGAAGAAAAACACCTTTGACCACAAGTCCATCAGGAAGTGGTCAGCACGTAGTGTCCTTGAGACCCTTCGGGAAAAGGAGAGGGCGGATCCTATCGAGCGGTTCCCTGAGCAGACTGTCAAAGCCATTTGGCAGAATGCCTCATTGCCAGAACTTTCCAACAAGCACCAAGACATGGCTTGGCTGGTGGTGAGAAGGGCTCTGCCTGTGAGATCCTTTATGCACGCCCGGACTCTCAGCTGCACCGCACGCTGCCCTCGAAGCGGCTGCGGGGGGGACGAGACTGTCACACACCTCCTTCTGGAATGTGCCTACGCAGAGGAAGTCTGGAGAGGAATGCAGTGGTGTTTGTCGAGGTTCGTCCCGAGCAGTGCCGTGACGCGGGACTCCGTGCTCTACGGTCTGTTCCCCGGGACACACACTGAGACGAACATCAACTGTGCCTGGAGGATCATCAACTCGGTGAAGGACGCTCTCTGGGTGGTCCGAAACCTGCTGATCTTCCAGCTGAAGGAGTTGACCCCGACTGAGTGCTGCAGACTGGCACATTCCAAGGTCCAGGACTACGTGTTGAGGGACACGCTGAAGCTTGGGGCAGCTGCCGCCAAGGCGCGGTGGGGAAAGACCACTGTGTAAAGTCTGCCTGCCTAATGAAGAACAGGGGGCCAATGCAGTCATTTGGGCTCTGCTGACGCCTCAGCTAATTATATGTGCATATGATTGAAAAATGTACAGACCTGTATAAAAATGATAAATTCTGATCTCTGTATGTATATGTTTACATATGTATGGCATGACCAACTGTACAGACCATCAAATTATTTTATGAATAATGTATATTTTTGAAATAAAAAAAAATTTTGTTTTATCTGTGAGGAATTTTTGAAGGAGAAAGTTACCTTGTGGCTTATTTTTCTTGTTCAAAATGAATGCAAGACCTCAAATTCTATATTGTATTTGACTAGGTATAAGACAAAATAATTCCAAATCCTTTTTTTATATAAAGGTGGAATTTCCAATTGAAATGGGAGCTTCAATTAGAGTGTCAAAGAGTCATAGAGATGTACAGCATGGAAACAGACCCTTTGGTCCAACCCGTCCATGCCGACCAGATATCCCAACCCAAACAGTGAGACAAAGTATCGTACTCCTGATAACAAGGAAAAGACAAACACATAACCTCAACCCCAAGGAGAGGGAAGCACTAAAAGCACTAAGAAATAATAAGAACACAATCATACTACCAGCAGACAAAGGCAGAATGATGGTCATCCTGGACAAAGCAGAGTACATCCAAAAAGCGCAACAATTACTTGCAGATACCAACACCTACCAAAAGAGGGAGTTTGACCCCACCCCACAGCTCACCAATAGGATAAACAACACACTGAGGAACCTACAAAAAACGGACAGATAACCAGGTTTGACCTACAGAGAATGAAACCTGAATGCAACACCACCCCCAGATTCTATGGACTACCTAAAGTGCACAAACCAGACATCCCACTCAGACCCATAGTATCACTCCCAGGGACACCATCACACAAACTGGCTAAAGAGCTACAGCAGAAACTGAAACACCTGATCAGCGGATCCAGACACTCTATACAATCAACACAGGAATTCTTGGACATCATCAGAAATATACACATAGACAAGGAAGAAACTATGTAACGGCACTGTTCACCTCTATTGACAAAACCCTAGCCAGAGAAACAATAGCCAACCTGCTGGACATACAGAACAGACAACAGGACGTTGAACCTATCAACAAAGACTGCATACTCAAACTACTGGACCTGTGCCTCACAACACACTTCACATTCAACAACCAAATATATGAACAAATTAACGGCATACCCATGGGCTCACCCATCTCGGGACTCATAGCAGAAGCGGTAATGTAAAGGTTAGAACAAACAATCTTACCGCAAATTCAACCCAAACTCTGGGTCAGATATGTGGATGACACCTTTGTAATCATTAAAAACACAGAAATAGAGAACACACACCAGATCATCAACGCCACACTCACAGGAATCCGATTCACTAGAGAGGAAGAAAAGGACAACCAACTCCCATTCCCAGACGTGATGGTACAGAGAACACCAAACGGAGAATTCACCACAAAGGTTTACAGGAAAGCCACACACACAGACCAAGTCCTAAACTACGAAAGCAACCACCCCAACACACACAAGAGAATTTGCATCAAGACACTGTTTAAAAGGGCCACAACACACTGCAGTACACCAGAACTGCAAAAAGAGGAAGAAGAACACCTATACAATGTATTCGCCAAAAGCGGATACCCCCGCAATTTCATCAACAGATGCCTAAGGGAAAGACAACGGAATGAGGACATGCCGCAACCCAAAGGACTAGCCACACTACCATACATCAAAAACATTTCTGAACTGACAGCCAGACTACTGCGACCACTAGAACACATAACAGCACACAAACCAACAGCCACACTCAGACAACAACTCACCAGAACGAAGGACCAATGTAGTGTACAAAATCCCATGCAAGGACTGCACAAAACACTACATAGGACAAACAGGAAGACAGCTAACGATCCGCATCCATGAACACCAACTAGCCACGAAATGACATGACTAGCTATCCTTAGTAGCCACACACTCAGATGACAAGCAACATGAGTTCGACTGGGACAACACTACTATTATAGGACAAGCCAAACAGAGAACAGCCAGGGAATTCCTAGAGGCATGGCACTCATCCACTCAATCAATAAGCACATCGACCTGGACCCAATATACCGGCCACTGCAGCGGACAGCTGGAACTGACAACCAGAAGCGGCAGATTCAAACCACTACAAATGCCGGAGAAAAGATCACAGAAGCGCTTCACAGGAGGCTCCCAAGCACTGAGGATGTCACCTAGACAGGGGACGAAACGTCTGCAACACAAATTCCCAGCTCGGCAAACAGAACCACAACAACGAGCACCCGAGCTACAAATCTTCTCCCAAACTTTGAATCCTTGTAAATCTTTTCTGAACCCTTTCAAGTTTCACAACATATTTCCGATAGAAAGGAGACCAGAATTGCATGCAATATTCCAACAGTGGCCTAACCAATGTCCTGTACAGTCGCAACATGACCTCCCAAATCCTGTACTCAATACTCTGACCAATAAAGGAAAGCATACCAAACGCCTTCTTCACTATCCTATCTACTTGCGGCTTCACTTTCAAAGAGCTATGAACCTGCACTCCAAAGTCTCTTTGCTCCCTAGGACCTTACCATTAAGTGTAAAAGTCCTGCTAAGATTTGCTTTCCCAAAATGCAGCACCTCGCATTTATCTGAATTAAACTCCATCTGCCACTTCTCAGCCCATTGGTCCATCTGGTCAAGATCCTGTTGTAATCTGAGGTAACCCTCTTCGCTGTCCACTACACCTCCAATTTTGGTGTCATCTGCAAACTTACTAACTGTACCTCTTATGCTTGAATCCAAATCATTTATGTAAATGACAAAAAGTAGAGGGCCCAGCACCGATCCTTGTGGCACTCCACTGGTCACAGGCCTCCAGTCTGAAAAACATCCCTCCAACACCACCCTCTGTCTTCTACCTTTGAGCCAGTTCTGTATCCAAATGGCTAATTCTCCCTGTATTCCATGAGATCTAACCTTGCTAATCAGTCTCCCATGGGGAACCATGTCGAACGTCTTACTGAAGTCCATATAGATCACATCTACTGCTCTGCCCTCATTAATCTTCTTTGTTACTTCTTCAAAAAACTCAATCAAATTTGTGAGGCATGATTTCCCACGCACAAAGCCATGTTGACTATCCCTAATCAGTCATTGCCTTTCCAAATACATGTACATCATGTCCCTCAGGATTCCCTCAAACACCTTGCCCATCACCGAGGTCAGGCTCACCGGTCTATAGTTCCCTGGCTTGTCTTTACCGCCCTTCTTAAACAGTGGTACCACGTTTGCCAACCTCCAGTCTTCCAGCACCTCACCAGTGACTATCGATGGTACAAATATCTCAGCAAGAGGCCCAGCAATCACTTCTCTGGCTTCCCACAGAGTTCTCGGGTACACCTGATCAGGTCCTGGGGATTTATCCCCTTTTATGCATTTCAATACATCCAGCACTTCCTCCTCTGTAATCTGGACATTTTGCAAGATGTCGCCATCTATTTCCCTACAGTCTATATCTTTCATATTCTTTTCCACAGTAAATACTGATGCAAAATATTCATTTAGTATCTCCTTCATTTTTTGTGGCTCCACACAAAGGCCGCCTTGCTGATCTTTGAGGGGCCCTATTCTCTCCCTTCTGTCCTTAATATATTTGTAAAAACCCTTTGGATTCTCTTTAATTCTATTTGTCAAAGCTATCTCATGTCCCCGTTTTGCCCTCCTGATTGCCCTCTTAAGTATACTCCTACTTCCTTTATACCCTTCTAAGGATTCACTCGATCTATCCAGTCTATACCTGACATATGCTTCCTTCGTTTTCTTAACCAAACCCTCAATTTCTTTAGTCATCCAGCATTCCCTATACATACCAGCCTCCCCTTTCACCCTGACAGGAATATACTTTCTCTGGATTCTCGTTATCTCATTTCTGAAGGCTTCCCATTTTCCAGCCGTCCCTTTACCTGCGAACATCTGCCTCCAATCAGCTTACGAAAGTTCTTGCCTAATACCGTCAAAATTGGCCTTTCTCCAATTTAGAACTTCAACTTTTAGATCTGGTCTATCCTTTTCCATCAGTTTTTTAAATCTAATAGAATTATGGTCACTGGCCCCAAAGTGCTCCCCCACTGACACCTCAGTCACCTGCCCTGCCTTATTTCCCAAGAGTCGGTCAAGTTTTGCACCTTCTCTAGTAGGTACATTCACATACTGAATCAGAAAATTGTCTTGTACACACTTAATAAATTCCTCTCCATCTAAACCTTTAACACTATGGCAGTCCCAGTCGATGTTTGGAAAGTTAAAATCCCCTACCATAACCACCCTATTATTCTTACAGATAGCTGAGATCTCCTTACAAGTTTGTTTCTCAATTTCCCTCTGACTATTGGGGGGTCTATAATACAATCCCAATCAGGTGATCATCCCTTTTTTATTTCTCAGTTCCACCCAAATAACTTTCCTGGACGTATTTCCGGAAATATCCTCCCTCAGCACAACTCAGCAGAACTCCAAATACAAGCCTCAGCAACAATTTAGTGGAGCATGCTGACAGACAACTTAACCATTCACATCTGAAAGGAACAATAAAACATCAGAACTAAAACAAGCCCTTAGCTCCCTGGATCTCTTCCATCTTTCAGTGAAATAATGGCTGATCTATATCTTGACTCTATAAATCTGTGTTGACTCTGTGACCATTCACAAACTTGCCCAATGAAGATCTATCAACCTCAATTTTTTAACTTTCATTTGATACATCCTCAATCTCACTATGGAGAATGAGTTCTAGGATTCTCCAAACTAATTACTGGAGATAGCTTTCTTGACATCACCATCAAAGAGCTTAGCTCTAAATTTAAGGTTAACCCCCTTTTCCTCAATTCCACACCAGAGAAATAGTCTCTCTCTCGCTATCGTTCACAGCCGTGTGCTGCAAGGATCAGTGCTGTGTTCACTGTTGTTTGTCATCCAAATAAACGATTTGGTTGAGAATACAGGAGGCAGGGTTAGTAAGTTTGTGGATTACACCAAAGTTGATGGTATAGTGGAATATGAAGAGGGCTATTTAAGAATATAGCAGGATCTTGATCAATTGGGTCAGTGGACCAAGGAATGGTAGAGGGAGTTTAATTCAGATAAATGCAAGATGTTGCATTTTGGTAAGACAAACCAGGGCAGGACTTACACAGTCACTCATAGAGTCCTGGGGAGTGTTGTTGAACAGAGGACCTTGGGGTGCAGGTACATAGTTCCTTGAAAGTGGCATCACAGGTAGACAGGGTGGTGAAGAAGGCATTTGGCATGCTTGCCTTTATCGGTCACAGCACTGAGTCCAGGAGTTGGGATGCATGTTATGACTGTGCACGACATTGATAAGGCCGCATTTGGAGTACTGTGCATAATTCTGGTCATCTAGCTATAGGAAGCATGTTATTGAACAGGCAATGATAGAAAAAAGATTTACAAGAATGTTACAGACACTGGATGGTTTGAATTATAATGAGAGGCTTGATAGCTGGATAGGTTGGGACATTTTTCACTGGAGTGTAGGAGATTGAGAAGTGACCTTATTGAGGATTATAAAATCATGAGGGGTACATATAGGGTTAATGGGAGGTGTCTTTTCACTAGGGTGGGGGATTTCAAGACCGGGGGCATATTTTTAAGGTGAGATGAAAGAGACTTGAAAAAGACACGAGGGGCAAATTCTATACAGAGTGGGTAGTTTGTGTGTGGAATGAACTTCCTGAGGAAGTGGTAGATGTGGGCACAGTTACAACATTTAAAAGACATTTAGATAAGTATATGAATAGGAAAGGGTTAGAGGGATATGGATGGGCCAGAGGCAGGCAGCTAGGACTAGTTTAGTTTGGGAACATGTTCACCATGGATAAGTTGGGCCGAAGGCTCTGTGTCTGTGCTTTATGACTGTATAATTCTATAAGGGGTCAAAGGGTTGAATGGCTTACTCTTGTTCCTATGTTCCTCAAGATGGCATAGCGCAGGACTTAGTTTTAAATGAATGGATCACAAAAAGCTCGCATCCAAGTTCAGTGGGTAATAGGGAAGGCAAATGGAATATTGATCTTTATTTCAATGAGAATGGAATATATAGGTAGGGAAGTTTTCCTAAAACTATACAGGGCACTAGTTAGACCACAGCTGGAATACTCTGAACAGCTTTGGGCCCCTTATCGAAGGAAGGATATACTGGTATTGGAGGCAGTCCAGAGAAGGTTCATTCGGCTGATACCAGGTATGGAAGGACTGTTTTATGAGGAGAGCTTTAGTGGGCTGGGTCCGTACGCTTTGGAATATGGAAACATAAGAGGTGACCTTATTCTTAGTGATGGACAGGGAAGGTATGAAAAAGTTGTTGCCCCTTGTGGGAGAGTCTACGACGAGAGGGCATCATGTCACACATTTAAGACAAAAGTGAGGAGGAATATCTTCTCAGAGTATTGTGAATCTGTGAAGTTCTTAACCAGCTGTGGAGCCTGGGCTGTTGAGTATATTCAAGGCTGGCATAGATTTTTAATCAATAAGTGATTAAGGGTTTTGGGAAAAAGCAAGACTGCAGAGTTGAGGATGATCAACTGTAATCTCATTGAATGGCAGAGCAGACCTGATCACTAAATGGCCAACTGCTGATCCTACATCTTATGGGTTATAGCTTTAAGAAATTCAGCTGGGTGGGTGGAAGAAACAGTGGCAGAGCATTTTGGTGTCAATGATTGTAATTCAGTTAGTTTTAACATAATTATGGAAAACAATGAAGATTGAACAGGAGTTAGAGTTCTTAGATAGGGGCAAAGCCAATTTTACTAAGCTGAGGAATGATTTAGCAAGAATTCACTGGAAACATAGAAACCTAGGAGAAAGGAGGAGGGCCAGGTCAGTCTTCCCATGTCAACTCTGATTAGATTATAATTGATTATAGAGCTGTAGAGTCACACAGCACTGAAACAGACCCTTCGGCCCAACCCCTCTGTGCCGACCAGGTCTCCCAAACTAAACAATTCCCATTTTCTTGCGTTGGCCCATATCCCTCTAAACTTTTCCCATCCATGCACCTATCCAGCTGTCTTTTAAATGTTGTAACAGTACCTGCATCTATCAAATTCCTCTGGCACTTCATTCCACATACAAACCACCCTCTGCTTGAAAAGGTTAGCCCTCAGGTCCTTTTTAAATCTTTCTCCTCCCACCTTAAAAATATGCCCCTTTGATTTGAACTCCCCCACCTAAGGGAAAAGACCTTTACTATTCACCCTATCCATGCCCCTCATGATTCTAAAAGGTCATCCCTCAGGCTCCTAGGCTCCAGTGAAAAAAGTCCCAGCCTATCCAGCCTCTCCTTATAACTCAAACCATCCATTTCCGACAACATTCTGATAAATATTTTCTGAACTCTCTGCAATTTAATAATATCCTTCCTTTAGCACCTGTGAACCTGCTCCACCATTCAATATGATCATGGCTGATCAGCAAGCTCAATATCCTAATGGCCCATATCCCCTGATCCCCTCAGCCACAAGAACTATATCTACCTCCTTCTTGAAAACATTCAATGTTTTGGCCTCAGCCACTCTCTGTGGTAGTGAATTCCACAGGCCCCCCCACTCTCTGGGTGAAGACATTTCTCCTCATCTTAATCCAAAATGTTGCCCCTTATCCTTAAACTATGACCCCTGGTTCTGGAGCTCATCACCATCAGGAACATCCTTCCTGTGTCTAGTCCTGCTAAATTTTGTTAGGTTTCTTTGAGATCCCATCTCATTCTTCGAAATCCATGTGAACACAAACCTAACTGACTCAATCTCTCCTCATACATCAGTCCTACCATCACAGGAATTTAGTAAACCTTCGCTGTCCTCCCTCTTTAACATAAACATCCTTCCTCAAATAAGGAAACCAAAAAAACTGCACACAATATTTCAGCTGTGGTCTCCCCAAAGCCCTGTGTAATTGCAGCATGACATGCTGCTCCTGTACTCGAATCCTCGCGTTTTGAAGGCTAACATCCCATTTGTCTTCTTTTCTGCCTGTTGCACCTGAACAGTTTGAGTGACTGGTGCAAGAGATTCCCCAATCTCATTGAACATTCCCCTCTCTCAATTTGCAGCCATTCAGCTAAGAGTCTGACTTCCTATTTTTGCTACCAAATTGGATAAACCCACATGTATCCACATTATACCATATCTGCCATTCATTTGTCCACTCACTCACCTTGGCTAAATCACATTGTACCATTACCATATCCTCCTCACAGCTCACCCTCCCATGTTGATTAGTGTTCCCTGCAAATTTGAAGAGATTGCATTTAGTTTCCTCACATATTGTGAATAGCTGGGGTCCTGATACTGATCCCTGTGGTACCTCACTATTTACTGCCTGCCATTCAGAAAGAAAACTATTATTCCCACGTTTTGTTCCCCACCTATAAACCAATTTTCTATTCATCTCAATACACTTCCCCTAATCCCATGTGCAGTAATTTTACATGTTAATCTCTTAGTTGGGACTTTGACCAAAGCGTTCTGAAAGTCCAAGTAAATTACATCCACTGGCTCTCCCTGATCAACTCTACTAGTTATATCCTCAAAGAATTGCAGTAGATTTTTCAAATATGACTTCCCTTTTGTATATCCATGCTGACTGAGTCTGATCCTGCCACTGTTTTCAAGGAACAGACACTTGAAATTAAATCAGTGTCAAAGCAATGGGAGATATTGAAAATGGAGATTCGATGACTTCAGAATAAAGATGTTTAGAAAAATGACAGGATGATCAAAACCAAAGACCTGTGAGTATGAAGAAGCTTATAGAGTCAGATCAAACACAAAGGAAAACTAAAGACCAACACTGAGTACTCATGCTTACCTTCATTGACTGGTGTACAAGAACACTCAGATCTCTCTGTACTGCCCCTTTACATAAATTGATTCCATTTAGGTAGCAATCTGCCTTCCTGTTTTTGCCACCAAAGTGGATAACCATACATTTATCCACATTAAACTGCATCTGCCATGCCTCTGCCCACTCACCTAACCTGTCCAGGTCACCCTGTAATCTCCTAACATCCTCATCACATTTCACCCTGCCACCCAGCTTAGTATCATCAGCAAATTTGCTAATGTTATTACTAATACCATCTTCTATATCATTAACATATATTGTAAAAAGCTGCAGTCCCAGTACTGATCCCTGCGGTACCCCACTGGTCACTACCTGCCATTCTGAAATGGAGCCGTTTATCACTACTCTTTGTTTCCTATCAGCCAACCAATTTTCAATCCAAGTTAGTACTTTGCCCCCAATACTATGCGCCCTAATTTTGCTGACTAACCTCCTATGTGGGACTTTATCAAAAGCTTTCTGAAAGTCCAGGTACATTATATCTACTGGATCTCCCTCGTCCATCTTCAGAGTTACATCCTCAAAAAATTCCAGAAGATTAGTCAAGCATGATTTCCCTGTCATAAATCCATGCTGACTCTGACCTATCCTGTTACTGCTATCCAGATGTGTCATAATTTCATCCTTTATAATAGACTGAAGCGGATTGAATACGTCTGAGGATGGGTGGCTCACTGTAACGTTGAAGACAGGTTCGGGACAGCGGGATGGGGAATGGGTAGACCACAAACTGCACTTAACAAGCCCCAGACCTTCTCCACATTGGAAAACCACCAAAGAAGGACTGTTCAATCCCACCCCAGGTATTAATTCTTGCTACAGGACATATGGCAGAGAGACAATTAAGATAGGAAAGATACTTATATCATTGCCTGGACCTAAGGCCTGCCAGAGAGGCTGTAGAATGAGCAACACTGAATGGGAAAACGATAATGCTGGCTGAACATGTCCTAATGAAGAAGTTTTAAGGATGATGTTCAAGAGTGGCACATCACCTCAGGCAAGGGGGTAAGTGATTGTAATGGACTCAAGCCAGTAGTAGTCTTGAACAAAAACTGAAGTTGCTGGTAAAGCTCAGCAGGTCTGACAGCACCCCCATGAAGAGAAATCAGAGTTAACATTTCAGGTCAGGTGACCCTTCCTCAGAAGTAATCTTACTGTCCATCATCCCAGATAGGGCCAGAGGAACTCAATCTAATTAAGTCAGGTATTAAGTCAGGTATTAAGTATTCTTTATGTAGTCTGAAACCAATAGCAATGCAATATAACTGAAATTGCAGATAAACAACAGCCTGATGAACTTTGCATCTACTGTCACTTATTAAGCAGTTGATTAGAAGGGGAGCATAGCAGGGAAGATGGTTAAGCAGCAATGGCAGGAGGTTTTGGGAGTAATTTGGGACGCACAGCAGAGGTTCATCCCGCGGAAGAAGAAACATAATAAAGGGAAGATGAGGCAACTATGGCTGACACGGGAATTAAGGGACAGGATAAAGGAAAAGAAAAGGCATACAATGTGGTGAAAGACTAGTGTGAAGTCAACGGATTGGAAAGCCTTTACAAATCAGGGAAGGATAACTAAAACAAGCAATAAGGGAGAAGAAGATAAAATATAAGAGTAAGCTAGCTAGTAATACAAAAGATTGCAAGAGTGTCTTTAGACACATTTGAAAATGCATGGTAAAATAGGGATGAGTTAGCACAGATTCATCAAGGCAAGGTCATGCTTGACAAGTCTATTAGAGTTCTTTGAGGAGGTAATGAGCAAGTTCGACAAAGGAGGACATGATCTATTTGGATTTGTAAAGACCTTTGACAAGATGCCATTGGAGGCTGTTAAACACAGGAAGAGTGTTGGGGCAAGGTGCTGGCATGGATAGAGGATCAGCTGACTGACAGAAGGCTATCAATGGGGATAAGGATTCTTCGTCAGGATGACTGCTGGTAAGTAGTGGAATTTGGCAGGGGTCAGTGTTGTGACCACAATATTCACGTTATACATTAACAATCTGGACAAAGGAACTGAGTGTATTATTGCTAAGTTTGCAGATGACACAAAGAAAAGTGGAGGGAAAGGTAGTGTTGAAGGACTGGGAAGCTCAGAAAGACTTAGGATCATAGAATCTCTACAGTATGGAAGCAGGCCATTCAGCCCATTGAGTCACACTGACCTCCCAAAGAGCAATCCACCCCTCTACCCTATCCCTGTAACCCTGCATTTACCACGACCAATCCACCTAACCTGCACAACTTTGGACTGCAGGAGGAAACTAGAGCACCCAGAGGAAACCCACACAGACACAGGGAGATTGTGCAAACATCACATAGTCGCCCAAGGCTGGAATCAAACCTGGGTCCCTGGCGCGGTGAGGCAGCAGTGCTAACCACTGAGCCACTATACTATCCAATGGATGTCTGCTGATGGAATTAGAAAGCTCTAAAATTCCCAAGTTGGTTGCCTTGTCCTACCAAGAGATGCTAAGGACACAAACTGAGACAGTGAAATGCAGAGTATTGGTATTATATGTGTAATCATAGACCAATAGAAACAGTACAGCATAGGAGGGGTCCATTCTGCCCACATTGTCCAAGCCGACCCTAAAACACACAAATACTTTTCTCATTCCATATTCTCTCAGATGGCCTATAGCCTCACAGCTTACAGCATTTAAGGTGCACATCCCCCAGGTACCTTTTAAAAGAGTTTCAGCTATCTGCCTCCATTCCCAGCTGAGGCAGTGAATTCCAGACATCCGCCTCCCTCCGCATAAAAAACGCTTTTCCTTACGCTCCCCACTAATCCTTCTGCCACTTTGCTTGGATCTAAACTTCTGGTTTTTGAACTCTCTGTCAAGGGAAAAAAGTACTTCCTGTCTACGCTATCTCTACCCCTCAAAATTTTGTATACCTCAATCATGTTAGCCCTTAGCCTCCTCTGTCCCTCTCCAATCTCTCCTCGTAGCTACAACTCTCCAGCCCTGACAACATTCTAGTAATTCAAAGCACTCTCAACAGAGCAGTTACATCTTTCCTGTAATTTAGAAATAACCTAAAAAGATCTGCACACAATATTCCTGTTGTGATCTCACCAGTGTCTAATACAGTTTCATTATTATATCCCTACATTTCTATTCTATAACTCTATATAATGAAAGACAGCATTCCATATGCCTTAATTATACCCTTACCTACCTGTACTGCTACATTTAGGGACCTGTATACTTGCACACCAAGATCTCGCACTTTACCTACCCCTCTCAGTATATTCCCATTTATTGTGTATTCCCTTTTACTATTTGACCTCCGTGAATGCATTACCTCACAGAGTTGAACTCCATCTGCCACTTTCCTGACAATTCCACCAACTCATCTATGTCATTTTGCAGCTCACAGCTATCTCTACACTATCCACAAAATGGCCAATTTTTGTGTATCCGCATATTTCTCAATTGTGCCGCCCACATTCAAGTCCAATCTTTCGTGTGTAAGGCAAACAGCAAGGATCCCAACACTGAGGCCTCTGGAACACCACTTACATAGAACATAGAACACAAAACAGTACAGCACAGTACAGGCCCTTCAGCCCTCAATGTTATGTTGGCCTTTTATCCTACTCTAAGATCAGACTAACCTACATACCTTTCATTTTACTATCATCCATCTGCCTATCCAAGAGTTGCTTAATGTCCCTAATGTATCTGACTCTACTACCACTGCTGGCTGTGCATTCCACGCACCCACCATTCTCTGTGTAAAGAACCTACCTCTGACATCTCCCCTAAACACTCCGCTAATTACCTAAAATTATGCCCCCTCATGATAGCCATTTCCACCCTGGGAAAAAGTCTCTGGATATGCACTCTATCCATGCCTCGCAACATCATGTACACCCCTATAAAGTCATCTCTCAACTTCTTTACTCCAATGAGAAAAATCCTTGCTCCCTTAAGCTTTCTTCATAAGACATGCCTTCCAGTCCCAGCAGCGTCATGGCAAATCTCCTCTGCATCCTTTGTTTCCTGTAACTAAGTCCTTTTTTGAACAGATTGCCAGATGGGACCTTGTCAACTGCCTTACTAAAATCCATGTTGATAACATTCATTGCACTGTCCTCATCAGGCAGAGGTGAAAAATACACTGGATGAAATTTACGAAATGCTCTGGAGATGAAATTCCCTGAGGCTTTGTTCATTGTGGCCAGTGACTCCAATCAGGCCAACATAGAACATAGAACATAGAACATTACAGCGCAGCACAGGCCCTTCGGCCCTTGATGTTGTGCCGCCCTATGATACTAATCTGAAGCCCATCCCACCTACACTATTCCATGTACGTCCATATGCCTGTCCAATGACGACTGAAATGCACTTAAACTTGGCGAATCTACTACTGTTGCAGGCAGTGCATTCCATACCCTTACTACTCGCTGAGTAAAGAAACTACCTCTGACATCTGTCTTATACCTATCTCCCCTCACTTTAAAGTTGTGTCCCCTCGTGTTTGCCGTTCCCCTATTTGGAAAAAGACTCTCCCTGTCCACCCTATCTAACCCTCTGATTATCTTGTATGTCTCTATTAAGTCATCTCTCAACCTTCTTCTCTCTAATGAGAACAGCATCGAGGCCCTCAGCCTTTCCTCATAAGACATTCCTTCCATACCAGGCAACATCCTAGTAAATCTCCTCTGCACCCTTTCCAAAACTTCCACATCCTTCTTATAATGTGGTGACCAGAACTGTACACAATACTCCAAGTGTGGCCATACCAGAGCCCTGTACAGCCGCAGCATAACCTCCTGGTTCCGGAACTCAATCCCTCTATTAATAAAGGCCAAAACACTGTATGCCTTCTTAACAACCCTGTCAACCTGGGTGGCAACTTTCAGGGATCTGTGTACATGGGCACCGAGATCTCTCTGCTCATCTGCACTCCCAAGAATCTTACCATTCGCCCAGTACTTTGCATTCCGATTACTCCGTCCAAAGTATATCACCTCACACTTGTAGTGTATCACCTCAAGAAATTGCGACCAAAATACTAACAACACATTTTCTGCCCCAACAGAGGACTGAACATCCTTGACCATAGCTACACAACCAAAGATGCCTGCCACTCCATACCCTGTCTGCACTTTGGAAAATCAGATCACAGTGCTGACTTCTTCCTTTTATGCACTAGCTAATGAAGTCGCTGATGGTGTGGTGGACCCATCTAGGCTGTCCGCTGAGTTCTTGAATATGGTCCAGGCCACCAATTCAGGCAGTTCTGGAGAAGCCCTTCCACTGCCTCAGACCAGCATTGTACTACTCTCTGTGATGGGTCTTCTTTCAACTTCTGCTTGTAAGCCGGGAGGAACAGGTCCACAGCAGACATCATCTTCCTAGCACTACACTCATCCGTGGAACATGTGGACAATAAAGGATACCTACTGTCAGGCTCCTATTTAGTGAATACAACTCCACCTTCAACACTATAATCCCAAACAAACTAATCTCAAAACTCTGAGACCTACGTTTCGGCTCTACCCACTGCAGCTGGATCCGCAGCTTCCTGACCCACAGACTGCAATCAGTGGAAATAGACAACAGAACCTCCTCCACGATAATCCTTAACATCAGCGTCCTGCAAGGATGCTTCCCTAGCCGCCTACTGTCCTCCCTGTACACTCAGGATTTGTGGCCAAATCTCAAACAAAAGCCATCTATAAATTCCCTGACGATAGGCCAGATATCAAACAACGATGAGACAGAATACCGGAAGGAGATGGAGGGGTTGGTGACCTGGTGCAATGACAACACACTCTCCATCTCAATGTCGGCAGAACAAAAGATCTGATCATTGACTTCAGGAAAAAAGGAAAGGGACACGCCCCCCATCAACATAGATGGAGCGGAGGTGGAGAGGGTCAAAAGACTCATGTTCCTAGGAGTGACAATAATCAATCTGTCCTGGACCTCACATGGATGCGATGGCCAAGAAGGCACAATAATGCCTCTTCTTCCTCAGGATTTTACAAATATATTAAGGACAAAAGGGTCACTAGGGAGAGAATAGGGCCCCTCAAAGATCAGCAAGGCGGCCTTTGTGTGGAGCCGCAGGAGATGGGGGAGATACTAATTGAATATTTTGCATCAGTATTTACTGTGGAAAAGGATATGGAAGATATAGACTGTAGGGAAATAGATTGTGACATCTTGCAAAATGTTCAGATTACAGAGGCGGAAGTGCTGGATGTTTTGAAAGGGGTAAAGGTGGATAAATCCCCAGGACCTGACCAGGTGCACCCGAGAACTCTGTGGGAAGCTAGAGAAGTGATTGCTGGGCCTTTTACTGAGATATTTGTATCATCGATAATCACAGGTGAGGTGCCGGAAGACTGGAGGTTGGCAAACGTGGTGCCACTGTTTAAGAAGGGCGGTAAAGACAAGCCAGGGAACTATAGACCGGTGAGCCTGACCTTGGTGGTGGGCAAGTTGTGGAGGGAATCCTGAGGGACAGGATGTACATGTATTTGGAAAGGCAGAGACTGATTAGGGATAGTCAACATGGCTTTGTGCATGGGAAATCATGTCTCACAAACTTGATTGAGTTTTTTGAAGAAGTAACAAAGAAGATTGATGAGGGCAGAGCAGTAGATGTGATCTATATGGATTTCAGTAAGGCATTCGACAAGGTTCCCCTTGGGAGACTGATTAGCATGGTTAGATGTCATGGAATAAAGGGAGAACTAGCCATTTGGATATTGCACTGGCTCAAAGGTAGAAGACAGAGGGTGGTGGTGGAGGGTTGTTTTTCAGACTGGAGGCCTGTGACCAGTGGAGTGCCACAAGGATCGTGCTGGGCCCTCTACTTTTTGTCATTTACAGAAATGATTTGGATGTGAGCATAAGAGGTACAGTTAGTAAGTTTGTAGATGACACCAAAATTGGAGGTGTAGTGGACAGCGAAGAGGGTTACCTCAGATTACAACAGGATCTGGACCAGATGCACCAATAGGCTGAGAAGTGGCAGATGGAGTTTAATTCAGATAAATGCGAGGTGCTGCATTTTGGGAAAGCAAATCTTAGCAGGACTTATACACTTAATGGTAAGGTTCTAGGGAGTGTTGCTGAACAAAGAGACCTTGGAAAGCAGGTTCATAGCTCCTTGAAAGTGGAGTCGCAGGTAGATAGGTTAGTGAAGAAGGCGTTTGGTATGCTTTCCTGTATTGGTCAGAGTATTGAGTACAGGATTTGGGAGGTCATGTTGCGGCGGTACAGGACATTGGTTAGGCCATTGTTGAAATATTGCGTGCAATTCTGGTCTCCTTCCTTTCGGAAAGAGACCTAAGAGGTAACGTTTTCATGCAGAGGGTGGTACGTGTATGGAATGAGCTGCCAGAGGATGTGGTGGAGGCTGGTACAATTACAACATTTAAAAGGCATTTGGATGGGTATATGATTAGGAAGGGTTTGGAGGGATATGGGCCGTGTGCTGGCAGGTGGGACTAGATTGGGTTGGGATTTCTGGTCGGCGTGGACGGGTTGGACCGAAGGGTCTGTTTCCATGCTGTACATCTCTATGACTCCAAATTCAGCATGTGCATAACAGCTTGCTGGACAGGCTTAGAGAGTGGGAAAAGAAGTGGAATACAATATGGGAAAGTGTGCGGTTATGCTCTTTGGTTGAAAGAATATAGGCATCGACCATTTTCTAAATGGGGAAGGGTTTCTGAAATCTGAAAGGTACAAAGGAACTTAGGGGTCCTAGTTTAGAATTTTCTTCAGGTTACATGCAGGTTCAGTTGGCGGTTAATAAAGCAAATGCAACGTTAGCATTAATTTTGAGAGGGCTAGAATACAAGAGCAGAAATGTATTGTTGAGGCTGTATAAGGCTGTGGTCAAATCACATTTGGAATATTGTGAGCCTGTACCAAAAGAACTTTGTGCTGACCTTGGAGGGAGACCAGAGGAGGTTGACAAGAATGGTCCTGGGGATGAAGGGCTTGTCATATGAGGAGAGGATGAGGACTCTGGGTCTGGACCAGATGGAGTTTAGAAGGATGAGGATGAGAATCTTATTGAATCTTATAGAATACTGAGATAGAGTGGACGTGGAGAAGATGTTACCACTAGGAAGAGAGATTAAGACACAAGGGCACAGCCTCAGAGTGAAGGGACAACCCTTTAGAACTGAGATGAGGACAAATTTCTTCAGCCAGAGGGTGGGGAATCTGTGAACTCATTGCCACAGAGAGGACTGTGGAGGCCAAGTCGTTGAGTGTATTTAAGACAGAGACAGATAGGTTCAGATTTACCTCCCTCTGCAACAGTCGTCTCCATTCTAACTGAAGGTTTGTGGATTTGGGTTTGCTCACTGAGCTGAAAGGTTCATTTTCATAAACTGAACGTTTGTGTTCTAAGCTATCCCTGATGTAGAAATTAAGGTAGCAAAAGATTTCTCTCAACAAAGCAAGCACAGAATTTTTTTTTTACAGTTTTTTTTATCACACTGCTACACCTATAGATGCCCACTCAAAGAGAAAGAAGAAAGATCTCTTTTGCTTTCAATCACCCATTTCCTAATCATTCTTTATGAGATATCATGGATTCCAAGTTGCTGTGAAACCAAAGGCTTTTATATAATTTTACAAAAAAAAGAGAATGTTGGCAAAAAAAAAGAATTGCAGATGCTGGAAATCTGAAACAAAAACAAAAGTTCCTGGAAAAGCTCAGCAAGTCTGGCAGCATCGAGAAAGAATCAGGGTTAACGTTTCAGGTTGAATGTCCCAAGAGGATTAGGAAAGGGCCCACTAGAAAAGTTTAATAAGTTATTACTCTGAATGAAGCCTTAAAAATTCTTTAAAAAGGTCAATTCTCTAAAGTTGAGAACAAATAACATCCACACAAACTAGAATAGACGTGAAATAGTTGACTGAGAATGCTTAAGCAAGGCCAAGGTGGTCTACTGACTATGTTGAAATGGCCAACACATCTGTGACATTTCAGTTAGATCACAGAACCATGCACCCTGATCATTAGATTAATAGTTGACGAGATTAGACAGGACAATAGGACAGGAATAGCTGACAAAGTAGTTAGATGATTAAATTATCAAATTCTGATTAAATGATCAAACGAAAATGAAAGCACATGGTATGTCCTAGGGAGTGACCACTGTAGAAAGGGAGCTGGAGACAAACTACTGATGATTGCTAGGCAAGATTGCTGGAGCGGGAACGACACGGGACTGCTGGGTAAGTGAGGCTTTTTAAGGAGTAGCAGAGGGTGAGGCCACAGTGAGGCGTAGAGGGCTGCCGGGTATATATTTGGGCTGCGGCTGAATCCCGAGACACTACAGGTGCAGTGTCATCACTCTGACAAAGTCTGGACACCATCACTCTGACCAGGCCTGGACACCATTACTCTGACCAAGCCTGGGCATCATCACTCTGACTAATCCTGGACACTATCACTCTGACCAAGCCTAGACACTATCACTCTGACCAAGCCTAGACACTATCATTTTGACCAGGTCTGGGCAATATCTCTCTGGCCAAGCCTGGGCACCATCAGTCTAACCAAGCATGGGCACCATCAGTCTAACTAAGCCTGGATACCATTACTCTGACCAAGCCTGGACACTATCACTCTGACCAAGCGTGGACACCATCACTCTGACCAAGCCTGGACACTATCACTCTGACCAAACCTGGACACTATCACTCTGACAAAGCCTGGACACCATCACGCTGACCAGGCCTGGACACTATTACTCTGACCAAGCCTGGAGACCATTACTTTGACCAGGCCTGGACACCATCACTCTGACCAAGCCTGGACACCATCACTCTGACCAGGCCTGGACACTATTACTCTGACCAACCCTGGACACCATCACTCTGACCAAGCCTGAACACTATCACTCTGACCAAGCCTGGACACCATTACTTTGACCAAGCCTGGACACCATCACGCTGACCAAGCCTGAACACCATCACTCTGACCAGGCCTGGACACCATTACTCTGACCAGGCCTGGACATCATCACTCTGACCAGGCCTGGACACCATCACTCTGACCAAGCCTGGACACCATCACTCCGACCAGGCCTGGACGCCATTACTCTGACCAAGCCTGGACACCATCACTCCGACCAGGCCTGGACACCATCACTCCGACCAGGCCTGGACGCCATTACTCTGACCAAGCCTGGACACATTACTCTGACCAAGCCTGGACACCATCACTCTGACCAAGCGTGGACACATTACTCTGACCAAGCCTGGGCACCATCACTCTGACCAAGCCTGGGAAGTAGGCTTTTAACCAGCTAGCTGAGCAAGTCATCGGCAACACCACAGTGATCCTGTGGGCTGGGCTATGCTCCCTTATTGTGTCACAGGCCCTTGCTGATGTCCAGCTCCTACTACTGGCACTTTGCAATAATTTGGCCCCCACTTGGTTAACCAATCAACATTTGGCTAATTGGACGAACACTTAAGAGGACTGAATTTCTCATGCTCACTGGCCAGTCTTTCAAGTCAAAAGGAGATCATCGCCTTCCTTTAACACATTCCATACAACATGCAAGAAACTTACAGCCTCCTGAACATCCATGATACTTAATAGTGAAATTTGGGAGTTCTCGGTCACTCATACTTTAACAGATTACAATGCGAGGCGCGCTTTTCTGGGTGTTTAGTTTAATTAACAAAAATCTGCAGGAAATCTGCATGAGCCACAAAGTTGACACTCATTGGCAGCTCTCTCCTCCAACAGGACCCTTAACCCTGAAGTTTCTCAAAACCTGAAACCCAGTTACATGAACATTTGACCAGTCCAACACCCTCCTTTGACTTGCTCAGGTATCAGAGACTGTGATCATACCTTGAAGTTAACAGTAATACAGCCTTATTGGAATAAAAGTGAGTTCAGATTTACCTTCAATGTGGTTTACAGTTTAACCTTCAAGAATTACCTAGCAACCATGTGTAAAAATTATATCACTTGAAGAAACAGTATAGTTAACTGAAGTGCTTTTCGATTAACTGGAATCACTTCAGCATATCTCAGGGTAGATAATTTCCCAAGCAAACTATTCTTATAGCACAGAGCAAGTGGGACTTAAACCCAGGCCTCCTGTCTCAGACTCAGGGACACTGCCACTGTGCCACAAGACCCCTCAAGGTAAAGGTATAGCTATTAGAGCTTAGCAATATTAATTCACCTCTTAACTGGTACAAGGGCATCTCGCTAACTGTTCAGTCTTCAATTCAAAGGCTAAAGGGTAAATCTAACACAAATAATTGATGGATGCCCCAGATAAATACTTTACTGTGTTAATGTGCTGGATTTTATGGTTGCAAATCAGACATTCAGCCCACCCATGTATGTGTAAAGTGAGACATGATTGTAGTATATCAGCAATATCTCATCAGGACAGTCTCAGATATTATGAAAGGTGAGTGGGCATAGGAAATGGAAACTGCTGAACTTGTTAAGAAGCCACAAGTGCAACTTCACATTTCCTGCTGCACTTATCAGGAGCTAAGATTTTATAGAAATCATAGAATCCCTACATGTACGGACAGGCTATTCAGCCCAACATTTCCACACCGACCTTCTGAAGTGTAACTCACCCAGACTCCGACATTTACCCCTGACTAATGCACCTCACCTATATATCCTGAACACTACAGGGCAATTTAGCATGACCAATTCGCCCTAACCTGCACATCTTTGGGCTGTGGGTGGAAACGGAGCACCCAGAGAAAACCCACACACACATGGAGAGAAAATGCAAACTCCACACAAGCAGTTGCCTGAGGCTGCAGTGCTAACCACTGAGCCACTATGCACCCCAAGCAGGAAGACAGTATGGATTATGTATGGTTAAAATAAAATCCAGCCACAGGACCACAGCAACATGGATGCTGCTTGACCCATTGTGACTTCCAGTATTTGTTGTTTTCAGTGCAGGTTCCAGCCTCTGCACTAATTGGTTCCAACATTAAGAGAAGATCCAGCTGGTAAAAGTGGCAGTGCCTGCAGCAATTTAAATTTAATTTGTCAGCTGCTTTGAGCCTGACATGAGGAAAACAGGAAGATTAAAGTGCAGGGAAGCGTTAGTTTTGAATCTGTAACCACTTTCTGTTCATGGTATCATTGCTTTTCTGGCATCTAGCCCAGGCTCCTGATTGAGAACAGAATCACAGAACTGTTATGGCACAGATGGAGGCCATTTGGCCCATCGTGCCTGCACCAGCTCTAGTACCCAGCACCAATCCCCTGCTTTTTGCTCATTATCCTGCACACCATTTCTATCCAAATAACCATCCAATATCCTCTTGAATGCCTCCATTGAACCTGCCTCCACCACATTTCCAGGCTGTGCATTCCAGACCCTAATTACTCGCTGGGTGAAAATATTTTTCTCACATCACCTTTGCTTCACTTGCACATCACTTTAAATCTATGTTCTCTCGTTCTTCTTTCTTTTATGAGCAGCAACAGCTCTTCCCTAAGTACTCTGTGTAGCCTGCTCTTGATTTTGAAACTTGATTAAATCTCCTCCCACTCTTCTTCAGTCCAGTTCAATCCATCCTCATCGCTAAGATTTCTCATCCCTGGTAAAATTCTAGTTTCCCTCCACTCACCATCCTGACTTGGAAATATAACTCAGTTCCTTCACAGTCACTGAGTCAAAATTCTGGAATTCTTTCTCTATCAGCTTTGTGGGTCTACCTATAGCACATGCACTGCAGCAGTTCAAGAGGGCAACTCACTCCCAACCTTCTTAAGGACAATTAGAGATGGATAATAAATGCTCGCACAGCCAGCAATGCCTGTATGCAGTGAGTGAATTGAAATAAAATACCTTCCTCTCCCAGGGTAGGACAGAAAAAGTTAGGTCAGGTAGTGGGCTGTCCAAGATTCGACTGGTCACTCCTATGTGGAGACCATCACGTCTCTGACCACCCAGAGAAGCTGAGTGACCGTATCCAAGACCTTGGACTGGTATTGGAGACTACTCTTGACATGCAGTGTTGCGATCCCCTGAGTGAAAACTATCTCTCTTGATTTGACTGAGTTAGAGGACAGAATCTAACCACGTTTCAAAATATTCTTCACCTGGAGGCAAGCAAGTGTCCTGCCCTGGTGGTCTGAAAGTTTTGCCAATCGAGCTGTCTCTCAGGAGGTGGCCCCTTATTTGGCTGCTAATTGTGGGCTTGAGCTCATCACAGAGCATGCCAGTGTAACAATACCCTGAGTCACAGGAATCAATCCATTTCAATTTGCAGACAAGCTGCTACATTGTCTTTCATAATCTTGTAATACTGATTAATTTGTGCAATCATTTCATGCAAAGCAGTCACATGCTGCAGTGTTGTGAGAACATTTCTTGATGTCATAGGGATTGGTGTCCTGGTGCTGGCTTGCCCCCTGTTGCTGGTGGAAAGTAATTGCAAGGTTGTCCTCTTCAACTTCCTGAAATGTGACTGAGCAAAAGGAAATTTTCAACTCTCCACTAAATGAAGATTTTCAGATGGGGGAGTTATTGGTAAATCATTTTTGAACCTTCTATGTCTGAAAAGTCACATATTATTGTGCAGGAGATTTGCTAGAGCTGCTCGGGAGGATTTAAACTAGTAAGGTTGGGAGGTGGGAGATAAGGTTGGGAGGTGGGAGGGTGGGACCAGGAAGATACTGAGGAAAGAGAGGGAGGGTGGGACCCAGGAAGATACTGAGGAAAGATATCAATCTGAGACAGGTACAGTTGAGAAAAGAAGCCGGTCAAGCAATCAGGGCTGGCAGGAACAAAGCAGAGAACAAGGTAGGCCTGATAAATTAAACTGCATTTTGCCAGAGCAGCGAGAAGAGAAAAAGGAGTGAAAGTGAGGGCTGCTGGGAAGGGTGAGTTTTCCCGCATAAAAAGGGACTTACCTCGGGAGTCGGGCCTCTTTAGTTAGTTCATATAAAGCTAAGCTTCCAATGACAGGGGACCTCAGACCCATGGCATGTGACTCTTGCTTGATGTGGGAGCTCAGGGACGTGTCTGACGTTCCTGACGTTCCTGACACTTGCAGGAAGTGTGTCCAGCTGCAGCTGTTGTTTGACCGCATGACGGCTCTGGAGCTGCGGGTGGACTCACTGTGGAGCATCCGCAATGCTGAGGAGGTCGGGGATAGCACGTTTAGTGAACTGGTCACACCGCAGGTTAGGATTGCTGAGGGAGACAGTGAATGGGTGACCAAAAGGCAGAGAAAGAGTAGGAAGGCAGTGCAGGTGTCCCCTGCGGTCATCTCCCTCCAAAACAGGTATACCGTTTTGGATACTGTTGGGGGAGATGGCTCACCAGGGGATGGCAGCAATTGCCAGGATCATGGCACTGCTGTTCAGAAGGGCAGGAAAAGGACTCGTACGGCCATAGTCATAGGGGATTCTATTGTGCGGGCAGTAGATAGGCGGTTCTGTGGCCGAAAATGAGACTCCCAGATGGTATGTTGCCTCCCAAGGGCTCGGGTCAGGGATGTCACCGATCAGCTGCAGAGCATTCTGAAAGGGGAGGGTGAACAGCCAGTTGTCTTGGTGCATATAGGCACCAACGATAGAAGTAGAAAGCGATATGAGGTCCTGAAAGAAGAATTCAGGGAGCTAGGAGAGAAGTTAAAGAGGAGGTCCTCAAAGGTAGTGATCTCAGGATTACTACCAGTGCCACGTGCTAGCCAGCGTAGAAATGAAAAAATAGACAGGATGAACACGTGGCTTGAGAGATGGTGTAGGAGGGAGGGGTTCAGATTTGTGGGACATTGGGACCAGCTCTGGGGAAGGTGGGACTATTACAAAATGGACGGTCTACACCTGAACCAGACTGGAACCAATGTCCTTGGGGGAGTTTTTGCTACTGCTGTTGGGGAAGGTTTTAAACTAATGTGGCAGGGGCTGGGAACCAGAAGAGAAAACAAGTAGGCAGTGAGGTGGAGACTGGAGACTGAAAGAATCGTGGAGATAGCATTAATAAAGGGAAGAGATAGCAGGGAGCAGATGAGCGCAAAAGAACTGGTGGCCTGAAGTGCATCTACTTTAATGCAAGGAGTATCGTGTGTAAGGCAGATGAACTTAGGGCTTGGATTGGTGCCTGGGAGTGTGACGTTATTGCAAATCACAGAGACTTGGTTGAAGGAAGGGCATGATGATTGGCAACTGAATATTCCAGGATATAGACGTTTCAGACAGGACAGGGAGAGAAGTAAAAGAGGGGTGGAGTTGCATTGCTGGTCAGGGACGATATCACAGCTCTGCCAAAGGACGACACTATGGCAGTCTTGAGTAGTGAGGCATTATGGGTGGAGCTGAGAAATAAGAAGGGTGCAGTTACATTGTTGGGACTGTAATACAGGCCTCACAACAGTGAGTATGAGGTAGAAGAATAAATAGATAAACAGATTATAGAAACATGGAGAGGCAACAAGGTGGTGGTGATGAGAGATTTTAATTTTCCCAACATTGACTGGGATACACTTAGCGTCAGAGTCTAGATGGGGCAGATTTTGTAAGAAGCATCCAGGAGAGTTTTCTAGAGCAGTATGTCAATAGCCCAACGAGGGAAGGGGCCATATTGGACCTGGTACTGGGGAATGAGCCAGGCCAGGTGGTAGAAGTTGCAGTGGGGGATTTCTTTGGGAACAGTGACCACAATTCTGTAAGTTTTACAATAACCGTAGATAAAGAAGAGAGTGATCCTAAGGGAAGAGAACTAAACTGGGCCAGGGCCAATTATATCAATATTAGGCAGGAGCTGGGAATGTGGATTGGACACAGCTATTTGAAGGGAAGTCCACATTTGAGATGTGGGAGGCTTTCAAAGATAAGATACAGATAGTGCAGGACAGGCATGTTCTGTTGAAGGTAAAGGATAGGAAAGGCCAGATTCGTGAACCGTAGATGGCTGGAGAAATTGTACAACTAGCCAAGAGGAAAAGGGAAGTGTACATAAGGTCTAGGCAGCTAAGAACAGAACGGGCCCTGGAGGAATATCGGAAGAGCAGGACAAGTCTTAAACAAGGAATCAAGCGGGCTAAAAGGAGTCATGAAATAGCTTAAGTGAGCAGAATTAAGGAGAACCCAAAGCCTTTTATTCTTATCTAAGAAGCAAGCGGGTAACTAGAGAAAGGATTGGTCCACGAAAAGATGACAAAGGAAGGCTGTGTCGAACCTGAGAGAATGGGTGAGATTCTAAATGAATACTTTGCATCAGTGTTCACTGAGGAGAGGGACATGATGAATGTTGAGATTAGAGATAGAAGTTTGATTAGTCTGGATCACATTGGCATAAGTAGGGAAGATGTGTTGGGTAAGCTAGAGGTTATTAAGGTGGGCAAATCCCCAGGACCGGATGGGATCTATCCCAGGTTGCTGAGAGAGGTGAGAGAGGAAATAGCTGGGGCTCTGATAGGTATCTTTGAGGCATCCTTAAATGCAGGTGAGGAGGACTGGAAGGTTGCTCATATTGTCCCCCTGTACAAGAAGGGTAGTAGGGATATTCCGGGTAACTACAGACCAGTGAGCCTGGCGTCAGTGGTGGGGAAGTTGCTGGAGAAGGTACTTAGAGATAGGGTCTATTTATATTTAGAAAAGAATGAGCTTATCAGTGATAGGCAACATGGTTTTGTGCGGGGGAGATCGTGTCTTACCAACTTAACAGAATGCTTCGAGGAAGTGTCCAAGTTGTTAGATGAAGGAAGGGCTGTTGATGTCATATACATGACTTTAGTAAGGTGTTTGATAAGGTTCCCCATTGTAGACTAATGGAGAAAGTGAAGTCACATGGTGTGCAGGGTGTTCTAGCGAGGTGGATAAAGAACTGGTTGAGCAACAGGAGACAGAGAGTAGTAGTTGAAGGGAGTTTCTCGAAATGGACAAAGGTGACCAGTGGTGTTCCACAGGGATCAGTGCTGGGGCCACTGTTGTTTGTGATATACATAAATGATCTGGAAGAGGGCACTGTTGGTATGATCAGCAAGTTTGCAGATGACACTAAGATTGGTGGAGTAGCAGAAAGCATAAGGGACTGTCAGAGAATACAGGAGAATATAGATAGACTGGAGAGTTGGGCGGAAAAGTGGCAGGTGGCTTTCAATCCAGACAAATGTAAGGTGATGCATTTAGGCAATTCTAATTCTAGAGCGAATTATACAATGAATGGAAGAGCGTTGGGAAAAGTTGATGGGCAGAGAGACCTGGGAGTGCAGGTCCATTGTACCCTGAGGGTTGCTGCACACGTAGATAGAGTGGTTAAGAAGGCATATAGTATGCTTGCCTTCATCGGGTGGGATATTGAGTATAAGAGCTGGCGAGTCATGTTAAACTTATACAAGACATTGATTCAGCCGCATTTAGAATACTGTGCACATTTCTGGTCGCCACATTACCAAAACGATGTGGACGCTTTGGAGAGGGTGCAGAGAAGGTTTACGAGGATGTTGCCTGGTATGGAAGGTAATAGCTATGAAGAGAGGTTGAGTAGATTAGGTTTGTTTTCATTAGAAAAAAGGAGATTGAGGGGGACCTGATTGAAGATTATAAAATCATGAAGGGTATAGACAGGGTGGATAGAGATAAGCGTTTTCCCAGGGTGAAGGATTCAATAACGAGACGTCATGCTTTCAAGGTGAGAGGTGGAAAGTTTCAGGGGGATACACGCGGCAAGTACTTCACACAGAGGGTGGTGGGCATTTGGAACGCGTTGCCAGCAGAGGTGGTAGAGGCAGGCACGGTAGATTCATTTAAGATGCATCTGGACAGATGGCTTGGAGAGGGTGGACGCTAGGAAATTGTTTCCGTTAGGCGAGGAGACTAGGACCCGTGGACACAGCCTTAGAATTAGAGGGGGTAAATTCAGAGCAGAAATGCGGAGACATTTCTTCAGCCAGAGAGTGGTGGGCCTGTGGAATTCATTGCCGCAGAGCGCAGTGGAGGCTGGGACGCTAAATGTCTTCAAGGCAGAAATTGATAAATTCTTGATGTCACAAGGAATTAAGGGCTACGGGGAGAATGCGGGTAAGTGGAGTTGAAATGCCCATCAGCCATGATTGAATGGCGGAGTGGACTCGATGGGCTGAATGGCCTTACTTCCGCTCCTATGTCTTATGGTCTTATGGTCTTATGAGTCGGTGGGGAGCAGAGGGATACAAATGCTTAGGAATTGACCGACAGGTTTAGACAGTACATTTGGATCAGCTCAGGTTTGGAGGGCCGAAGGGCCTTTTCCTGGGCTGTAAATTTTCTTTGTTCTTTATTTATTTTGATGCAAGGGGCCTAACAGGGAAGGCAGATGAACTCAGGGCATGGTTAGGAACATGGGACTGGGATACCATAGCAATTACAGAAACATGGCTCAGGGATGGGCAGGACTGGCAGCTTAATGTTCCAGGATACAAATGCTACAGGAAGGATAGAAAGGGAGGCAAGAGAGGAGGGGGAGTGGCGTTCGTGATAAGGGATAGCATTACAGCTGTGCTAAGGGAGGATATTCCCAGAAATACATCCAGGGAAGTTATTTGAGTGGAACTGAGAAATAAGAAAGGGATGATCACCTGATTGGGATTGTATTCCAGACCCCCTAATAGTCAGAGGGAAATTGATAAACAAATTTGTAAGGAGATCTCAGCTATCTGTAAGAATAATAGGGTGGTTATGGTAGGGGATTTTAACATTCTAAATATAGACTGGGACGGCCATAAAGTTAAGGGTTTAGATGGAGAGGAATTTGTTAAGTGTGTACAAGAATTTTTTTCTGGTTCAGTATGTGGGTGTACCTACTAGAGAAGGTGCAAAACTTGACCTACTCTTGGGGAATAAGGCAGGGCAGGTGACTGAGGAGTCAGTGGGGGAGCACTTTGGGGCCAGTGACCATAATTCTATTAGATTTAAAATAGTGATGGAAAAGGATAGACCAGATCTAACAGCTGAAGTTCTAAATTGGATAAAAGCTAATTTTGACGTATTAGGCAAGAACTTTCGACAGCTGACAGTGGGGCAGATGTTCGCAGGTAAAGGGACGGCTGGAAAATGGGTAGCTTTCAGGAATGAGATAACAAGAATCCAGAGAAAGTATATCCCTGTTATTTGAAAGGGAATGCTGGTAGGTTTAGGGAATGCTGGATGACGAAAGAAATTGAGGGTTTGGTTCAGAAAAAGAGGAAGCATGTGTCAGGTATAGACAGGAGAGATCGAGTGAATCCTTAGAGTATAAAGGCAGTAGGAGTATACTTAAGAGGGAAATCTGGAGGGCAAAAAGGGGACATGAGATAGCTTTGGTAAATAGAATTAAGGAGAATCCAAATGGTTTTTACAAATACATTAAGGACGAAAAGGTAACTCGGGAGAGAATAGGGCACCAGGTCAGGCAGCATCCAAGGAGCAGGAGAATCGACGTTTCGGGCATGAGCCCTTCTTCAGGAATGAGGAAAGTGTGTCCAGCAGGCTAAGATAAAAGGTCGGGAGGAGGGACTTGGGGGAGGGGCGTTGGAAATGCGATAGGTGGAAGGAGGTTAAGGTGAGGGTGATAGGCCGGAGTGGGGGTGGGGGGAGAGATCAGGAAGAAGATTGCAGGTTAGGAAGGTGGTGCTGAGTTCGAGGGTTGCGACTGAGACAAGGTGGGGGGAGGGGAAATGAGGAAACTGGAGAAATCTGAGTTCATCCCTTGTGGTTGGAAGGTTCCTAGGCAGAAGATGAGGCGCTCTTCCTCCAGCCGTCGTGTTGCTATGGTCTGGCGATGGAGGAGTCCAAGGACCTGCATGTCCTTGGTGGAGTGGGAAGGGGAGTTGAAGTGTCGAGCCACGGGGTGGTTGGGTTGGTTGATCCGGGTGTCCCAGAGGTGTTCTCTGAAACGTTCTGCAAGTAGGCGGCCTGTCTCCCCAATATAGAGGAGGCCACATCGGGTGCAGCGGATGCAGTAAATGATGTGTGTGGAGGTGCAGGTGAATTTATGGTGGATATGGAAGGATCCCTTGGGGCCTTGGAGGGAAGTAAGGGGGAAGGTGTGGGTGCAAGTTTTGCATTTCTTGCGGTTGCAGGGGAAGGTGCCGGGAGTGGAGGTTGGGTTGGTGGGGGCTGTGGACCTGACGAGGGAGTCGCGGAGGGAGTGGTCTTTTCGGAACGCTGATAGGGGAGGGGAGGGAAATATATCCTTGGTGGTGGGGTCCGTTTGGAGGTGGCGGAAATGACGACGGATGATATGATGTATATGGAGGTTGGTGGGGTGGTAGGTGAGGACCAGTGGGGTTCTGTCCTGGTGGCGATTGGAGGGGCGGGGCTCAATGGGGGAGGAGCAGGAAGTGGAGGAGATGCCCCTCCAATATCGACGATGCTCTCCACCGCATCTCCAGTTTCCACATTTCCCCTCCCCCCACCTTGTCTCAGTCGCAACCCTCGAACTCAGCACCACCTTCCTAACCTGCAATCAACCCCCACTCCCCCATTTATCTTAGCCTTTTATCTTAGCCTGCTTGGCACACTTTCCTCATTCCTGAAGAAGGGCTCATGCCTGAAATGTCGATTCTCCTGGTCCTTGGATGCTGCCTGACCTGCTGCGCTTTTCCAGCAACACATTTTCAGCTCTGATATCCAGCAACTGCAGTCCTTACTTTCTCCTGGAGAATAGGGCACCTCAAAGATCAGCAAGGTGGCCTTTGGTGGAGCCACAGGAGATGGGGGGAGATACTAAACTAATATTTTTCATCAATATTTACTGTGGAGAAGGATATGAAAGATATAGAATGTAGGGAAATAGATGGTGACATCTTGAAACATGTCCAGATTACAGAGGAGGAATTGCTGGATGTCTTGAAATTCATAAAGGTGGATAAATCCCCAGGACCTGATCAGGTCTACCCTAAAACTCCAAGGAAAGCATGGGAAGTGATTGTTGGGCCTCTTGCTGAGATATTTGTATCATCGATATCACAGGTGAAGTGCCAGAAGACTGGAGATTGGCTAACATGGTACCATTATTTAAGAAAGGTGGTAAGGACAAGCCAGGGAACTATAGACCAGTGAGTCTGATGTTGGTGGTGGACAAATTGTTGGAGGAAATCCTGAGGGACAGGATTTACACATATTTGGAAAGGCAAGGTCTGATTAAGAATAGTCAACATGGCTTTGTCCATGGGAAATCATGTCTCCAGAACTTGATTCAATTTTTTGAAAAAGTAACAAAGAAGATTGATGAGGGCAGAGTGGTGGACGTGATCTATATGGACCTCAGTAAGGCGTTCGACAAGGTTCCCCATGGGAGACTGGTTAGCAAGGTTAGATCTCACGGAATACAGGGGGAACTATCCATTTGGATACAGAACTGGCTCATAGGTAGAAGACAGAGGGTGGTGGTGGAGAGATGTTTTTTAGACTGGAGGCCTGTGACCAGTGGAGTGCCACAAGGATTGGTGCTTGGTTCACTACTTTTCGTCATTTATATCAATGATTTGGATATGAACATAAGAGGTACAGTTAGTAAGTTTGCAGATGACACCAAAATTGGAGGTGCAGTAGACAGCGAAGAAGGTTACCTCAGATTACAACAGGATCATGACCAGATGGGCCAATGGGCTGAGGAGTGGCAGATGGAGTTTAAATTAGATAAATGCGAGGTGCTGCATTTTGGGAAAGCAAATCTCAGCAGGCCTAATAAATTTAATGGTAAGGTCCTAGTCCTAGCTGAACAAAGATATCTTGGAGTGCAGGTTCATAGCTCCCTGAAAGTAGGGTCGCAGGTAGATAGGATAATGAAGAAGGCGTTTGGTATGCTTTCCTTTATTGGTCAGAGCATTGAGTATAGGAGCTGAAAATGTGTTGCTGGAAAAGCGCAGTAGGTCAGGCAGCATCCAAGGAACAGGAGAATCGATGTTTTGGGCATATGCCCTTCTTCGGGCTTATGCCCAAAACGTCGATTCTCCTGTTCCTTGGATGCTGCCTGACCTGCTGCGCTTTTCCAGCAACACATTTTCAGCTCTGATCTCCAGCATCTGCAGCCCTTACTTTCTCCATTGAGTATAGGGGTTGAGCGGTCATGTTGCGGCTGTACAGGACATTGGTTAGGCCACTTTTGGAATATTGCATGCAATTCTGGTCTCCTTCCTATCGGAAGGATATTGTGAAACTTGATTTACAAGGATGTTGCCAGGGTTGGAGGATTTGAGCTAGAGGGAGAGGTTGAATAGGCTAGAGCTGTTTGCCCTGGAGCGTTGAAGGCTGAGGGGTGATCTTATAGAGGTTTACAAAATTATGAGGAGCATTGACAGGATAAATAGACAAAGTCCTTTCCTTGGAGTGGGGGAGTCTAGACTAGAGGGCACAGGTTTAGGGTGAGAGGGGAAAGATATAAAAGGGGCCTAAGGGGCAAGTTTTACATGCAGAGGATGGAATGAGCTGCCAGAGAAAGTGGTGGAGGCTGGTACAATTACAACACTTAAATGGCATCTGGATGGGTACATGAATAGGAAGTGTTTATAGGGATATGGGCCAAGTGCTGGCAAATGGACAAGATTAGGTTGGGATGTCTGGTCAGCATTGACGAGTTGGACCGAAGGGTCTGTTTCCATGCTGTGTATGACTCTACGACTCTATGTAGAGCAGGTTTCACCAAAAAGACGTTGTTCTTCTGAAATATGCTCGGGCAGCTCTTCAGTAAAAGTAACATACCAACATAGAATATAGGAGCAGGAATAGGCCATTCAGCCCTTCGATTCTGCTCCTCCGTTCAATATGATCATGGCTGATCATCCAATTCAGTCTCCTGTTCCCATTTTCTCCCCATTCCCTTTGATCCCTTTATCCCTAAGAACTGTATCTAACTCCTGAAAACATTCAATGTTTTGGCTTCAAAAGCTTTCTGTGGCAAAGAATTCCACAGGTTTCACACTCTGTGGTTAAGAAATTCCCCCTCATCTCAGTCCCAATGTAAATCCCCTGTCATGGAAACATCCTTCCAGTGAATAACCTGTCTGTCCATTCTTGTTCGAAGATGTTGGGAAGAGTCCTACAGGACTGTAAAATGGCAAATGTAACAGCCTGTTTGAGAAGAGAGGGAGGTAGAAGATGGGAATCTATCAGCCAGTTAGCCTGACCTCGGTCACTGAAAAAACCTGTCTGTTCTTTGTGACATTTCCTCCAAGAAATCACTTCGAATATTTTCTTTTAAATTTAATCAGAGAAGACTGGGATTCTATATAAGGTTCCTGATTCAGTCAGTCGCTCCCTTCTGGCTGGGGAATTGACCTTGGGGAACAGCAGGAGTGGGGCATGGATCAGGATTGGCTGCTGAATGGATCCCTCCACCACCCCACCCTGCAGAAAGCTATCCCAAATCTAAGAGGGAGTTTAACCCCATGATCTCACAAGATGCAAAAATTACCCAATATCACTTCTTGCTATTTACTTAATTTCATTTCTATCTGACAAGGCACTTTCCATCTGCCTGTCCCGTTGAAAGAATGTGCTTCTTTGGATATTTAGTTCCCAGTCCTGATCTCCTTGCAACCATGCCTCAGTGACAGCCACAACATGATAGAACGGAACATTACAGCACAGTACAGGCCCTTCGGCCCTCGATTTTGCGCAGACCTGTGAAGCCAATCTGAAGCCCATCTAAACTACACTATTCCATTCTCATCCCATATGCCTATCCAGTGATCATTTTAACGCCCTTAAAGTTGGCGAGTCTACTAGTGTTGCAGGCAGGGCATTCCACATCCATACTACTCTCTGAGTACAAAAACTGCCTCTATATCTGTCCTATATCTATCACCCCTCAATTTAAAGCTATGTCCCTTTGTGCTAGCCATCCCATCCAAGGAAAAAGGCTCTCACTGTCTACCCTATCTCACCCTCTCATTATCTTATATGTTCAATTAAGTCACCTCTCAACCTTCTTCTCTCTAACAAAAACAGCCTCAAGTCCCTCAGCCTTTCCTCATAAGACCTTCCCTCCATACCAGACAGCATCCTAATAAATCTCCTTTGAACCCTTTCCAAAGCTTCCACATCCTTCCTATAATGTGGTGACCAGAACTGTACGCAATGCTCCAAGTGGGCTGCACCAGAGTTTTGTCCAGCTGCAGCATGACCTCATGGCTCCGAAACGTAATCCCTCTACCAATAAAAGCTAACACACCATATACCTTCTTAACAACCCTATCAACCTGGGTGGCAACTTTCAGGGATGTATACACATGGTCACCGAGATCTCTCTGCTCATCCACACTACCAAGAATCTTACCATTAGCCCAGTATGCTATTCCTGTTGCTCCTTCCAAAGGGATCCACCCCACAATTTTCTGCATTAAACTCCATTTGCCACCTCTAAGCCCAGCTCTGCAGCTTATCTATGTCCCTCTGTAACCTGCAACATCCTTCCATGCTGTCCACAACTCCACCAACCTTAGTGTCATCTGCAAATTTACTAACCCATCCTTCTATGCCCTCATCCAGGTCACATATAAAAATGACAAACAGCAGTGGACCCAAAACAGATCCTTGCGGTGCAGCACTAGTAACTGAGCTCCAGGATGAACATTTCCCATCAACCACCAACCTCTGTCTTCCTCCAGCTAGCCAATTTCTGATCCAAACGGCTCAATCACCCTCAACCCATGCCTCTGTATTTTCTCCAATAGCCTACCCTGGGGAATGTTATCAAATGCCTTACTGAAGTCCATATATACCGCATCAACTGTTTTACTCTCATCCGCCCTTTTGGTCACCTTCGAAAAGAACTCAATAAGGTTTGTGAGGCACGACCTACCCTTCACAAATCTGTATTGACTATCCCTAATCAACTTGTTCCTTTCTATATGATTATAAATCCTCTCTCTTGTAACTTTTTCCAACACTTTACACATAACTGAAGTAAAGCTCGCTGGTCTATAATTACCAGGATTGTCCCTACTCCTATTCTTAAACAAGGGGACAACATTTGCTATCCTCCAGCCTTCTAGAACTATTCCTCCAATTTTAGTCTGTTCCATGTCCTTAACTTCAAGGCTACATTTGACTGATGTGGCATCAAGAAGCCCTTGCAAGACTGGGATCAATGAGAATCAGGAGGCAAACTCTCCACTGTTTGGAGTCATACCTGGCACATCGGAAGATGGCTGTAGTTGTTTGAGGTCAGTCATCTCCAGGACATCTCTGCAGAAGTTCCTCAGAGTAGTTCCGAGACCCAACCATCTTCAGCTGCTTCATTAATGACCTGCCCTCCATCATAAGGTCAAAAGTGGGTATGTTTGCTAACGATTGCAATATGACAGCACCATTTGTGACTCCTTAGATACATAGAACATAGAACATAGAACAATACAGCATAGAACAGACCCTTCGGCCCACAATGTTGTGCCGAACATTTGTCCTAGTTAAGAACCTATCCATGTACCTATCCAGTTGCTGCTTAAAGGTCACCAATGATTCTGATTCTGCCACTCCCACAGGCAGCGCATTCCATGCCCCCACCACTCTCTGGGTAAAGAACCTATCCCTGACATCCCCCCTATACCTTCCATCCTTCACCTTAAATTTATGTCCCTTTGTAACACTCTGTTGTACCCGGGGAAAAAGTCTCTGACTGTCTACTCTATCTATTCCCCTGATCATCTTATAAACTTCTATCAAGTCACCCCTCATCCTTCGCCATTCCAATGAGAAAAGGCCTACCACTCTCAACCTATCCTCGTACGACCTATTCTCCATTCCAGGCAACATCCTGGTAAATCTTCTCTGCACCCTCTCCAAAGCTTCCACATCTTTCCTAAAGTGAGGCGACCAGAACTGCACACAGTACTCCAAATGTGGCCTAACCAAAGTCCTATACAGCTGCAACATCACCTCACGACTCTTGAATTCAATCCCTCTGCTAATGAACGCTAATACACCATAGGCCTCCTTACAAGCTCTATCCACCTGAGTGGCAACTTTCAAAGAACTTTGAACATAGACCCCAAGATCCCTCTGCTCCTCCACCTTACTAAGAACCCTACCGTTAACCCTGTATTCCGCATTCTTATTTGTCCTTCCAAAACGGACAACCTCACACTTGACAGGGTTTAACTCCATACTAAAGCAATTCACATGCCAGGCTCAAACTGACAAGTGATAAGTAACATTTGCACCACACATATACCAGGCAATGACCATCGCTAAGAAGAGAGAATTTAAACATTGCTCCTTGACCTTCAATGGCACTACCATCACTGAATCCCTCACTATCCATATCCTGGGGATTACCATTGATCAGAAATTAAATTAGACTCACCACGTAAATACAGTGGCCACAAAATCAAGTCAGTGTAACTCACCTTCTGACTTACCAGTCCTGGGGAGTCTGTCCATCATCTACAAGGCCCAAGTCAGGAATGTGATGGAAGACTCCTCATTTGTCTGGATGAGTGCAGCTCCAACAACATTCAAGAAGTTTGACACCATCCAGGACAAAGCAGCCTGTTTGATTTGTTCCACACGCACAAGCATTCACTCCGTCTACCACCGACACTTCATAGTAAGTGTGTAGTATTTAGAAGGTGCACTGCAGAAATTCACCAAAGATCCTCAGACACCACCTTCCAAACTCACAACCATTTGTTTCTGTAGCCAGCAGAGAAAAAGCAGAATGGTGTGTTGCTTCCCTGGTGCCAGGCTCAAGGATGTCTCAGAGAGGGTGCAGTATGTTCTCACAGGGGAGAGGGGCCAGCAAGAAGTCATTATCCAGATTGGAACCAACGACACAGGAAGGGAAAAGTCTGAGATTGTGTCGGGAGATTACAGAGAGTTAGGCAGAAATTTAAAAAGGAGGTCCTCAAGGGTAGTAATATCTGGATTACTCCCGGTGCTACGAGCTAGTGAGGGCAGGAATAGGAGGATAGAGCAGATGAATGCATGGCTGAGGAGCTGGTGTATGGGAGAAGGATTCACATTTTTGGATCATTGGAATCTCTTTTGGGGTAGAAGTGACCTGTACAACAAGGACAGATTGCACCTAAATTGGAAGGGGAACTAATATACTGGCAGGGAAATTTGCTAAAGCTGCTCGGGAGGATTTAAACTAGTAAGGTGGGGGGGGGGGGTTGAGCGTGGGGCCCAGGGAGATAGTGCGGAAAGAGATCGATCTGAGACGGGTACAGTTGAGAACAGAAGTGAGACAAACAGTCATGGCAGGCAGGGACAAGGTAGGACTAATAAATTAAACTGCATTTATTTCAATGCAAAGGGCCTAACAGGGAAGGCAGATGAACTCAGGGCATGGTTAGGAATATGGGACTGGGATATCATAGCAATTACGGAAACATGGCTCAGGGATAGGCAGGACTGGCAGCTTAATGTTCCAGGACACAAATGCTACAGGAAAGATAGAATGGGATGCAAAAAGGAGAGGGTGTGGCATTTTTGATATGGGATAGCATTACAGCTGTGCTGAGGGAGGGTATTCCCGGAAATATATCCAGGGAAGTTATTTGGTTGGAACTGAGAAATAAGAAAGGGATCACCTATTGTACCTATCACCTTCATCCCCTCCCCCACTCACCTATTGTACTCTATGCTACTTTCTCCCCGCCCCCACCCTCCTCTAGCTTATCTCTCCACCCTTCAGGCTCTCTGACTTTATTCCTGATGAAGGGCTTTTGCCTGAAAGGTCGATTTTACTGCTCCTCGGATGCTGCCTGAACTGCTGTGCTCTTCCAGCACCACTAATCCAAAATCTGGTTTCCAGCATCTGCAGTCATTGTTTTTACCCAATAAGAAAGGGATGATCACCTAGGATTGTATTATAGACCCGCTAATAGTCAGAGGGAAATTGAGAAACAAACTTATAGGGAGATCTCAGCTATCTGTAAGAATTTTAAAAATCACACAACACCAGGTTATTGTCCAACAGGTTTATTTGGAAGCACACTAGCTTTCGGAGCGACGGTCCTTCTTCAGGTGGTAGTGGAGGGCTCGATCGTAACACAGAATTTATAGCAAAAATTTACAGTGTGATGTAACTGAAATTATACATTGAAAAATTGATTGTCTGTTAAGCCTTTCATCTGTTAGAATACAGTGATAGTTTCACTTCTTTCATGTGTAAATCACAAAACCTTTTTTTAAAAAGTTGCATTCTCGGGTTAGCTGTTAACATGGTGTTAGCTAGACAATATGTTGAAGGTGTTAGCCCCTGGTATTCTCTGTCTATGTCATGATGTTTAGATTGATTCTAATCTAAAAAGTGAGATCACGGAGTTTTACATGAATGCATGCAGTTTTTGAGCAAAGTACAATGTAACCCTGAAAGTACAAATTCACCCCACAAAATATATGTGTGCATGTGGGTCTTTGTCTGTCTGTGTGTGTCTGTCTGGGTTGGGAGTTGTGAGTGTGAGAAAGTGTATGTGTGTGTGGAGTGAATGCAGAGTGTCTTAAGTCTGTGAGGGGGTGCATGTGAGAGTGTGGGAGTGTGTGTGTCTGTAAGGGTGTGTGTGGGTGTCTGTGTGTATGTGTGTGTAGGAGTGCCTGTGTGTGTGTGAGAGTGTGTATGTGTAGGAGTATCTGAGTATGTGTATAGTGACCATTGGGTGACCATCCTCCAAGGCGGACTTCGGGACAGGCAGCAGAGAAAAGTGGCCGAGCAGAGGCTGATAACTAAGTTCGGTACCCATAGGGATGGCCTCAACCGGGACCTTGGGTTCATGTCACATTACAGGTGACCACCATTGCACTATATACACACACAGATACTCCTACACACACACACACACACACACAGGCACTCCTATACACACATACACATGGACACACATACACACAGACGTGCACACAGACACCCACACACACCCTTACAGACACACACACCCCCACATTCACACATGCACCCCCTCACAGACTTAAGACACTCTGCACTCACTACACACACACACATACACTTTCTCACACTCACAACCCCCAACCCAGACAGACAGACACACAGACAGACAAAGACCCACATGCACACATATATTTTGTGGGGTGAATTTGTACTTGTAGGGTTACATTGTACTTTGCTTAAAAACTGCATGCATTCATGTAGAACTCTGAGCTCAAAAACTGCATGAATTCATGTAAACCTCTGTTATCTCACTTATTAGATTAGAATCAATCTAAACATCAGGTCATAGACAGAGAACACAGGGGGCCAACACCTTCAACATATTGTCTAGCTATCACCATTGTTAACAGCTAACCCGAGAATGCAACTTTTTTAAAAAAAGGTTGTGTGATTTACACATGAAAGAAGTGAAACTATCACTATATACTCTAACAGATGAAAGGCTTAACAGACAATCAATTTTTCAATGTATAATTTCAGTTACATCACACTGTATGTTTTTGCTATAAATTCTGTGTGTTAGGATTGAGCCGTCCACTACCATCTGATGAAGGAGCGTCGCTCCGAAAGCTAGTGTGCTTCCAACTAAACCTGTTGGACTATGACCTGGTGTTGTGTGATTTTTAACTGTGTACACCCCAGTCCAACACCAGCATCTCCAAATCATCTGTAAGAATAATAGGGTAGTTGTGGTAGGGGATTTTAACTTTCCAAACATAGACTGTGACTGCCACTGTGTTAAAGGTTTAGATGGAGAGGAATTTGTTAAGTGTGTACAAGACAATTTTCTGATCCAGTATGTGGATGTACCTACTAGAGAAGGTGCTAAACTTTACCTACTCTTGGGAAATAAGGCAGGGCAGGTGACTGAGGTGTCAGTGGGGGAGCACTTTGGGGCCAGTGACCATAATTCTATTAGATTTAAAATAGTGATCGAAAAGGATAGACCAGATTTAAAAGTTGAAATTCTAAGTTGGAGAAAGGCCAATTTTGACGGTATTAGGCAAGAACTTTCGAAAGCTGATTGGCGGCACATGTTTGCAGGTAAAGGGAGAGCTGGAAAATGGGAAGCCTTCAGAAATGAGATAATAAGAATCCAGAGAAAGTATATTCCTGTCAGGGTGAAAGGGGAGGCTGGTAGGTATAGGGAATGTTGGATGACTAAAGAAATTGCGGGTTTGGTTAAGAAAAAGCAGAATGGTATGTTGCTTACCTGGTGCCAGGATCAAGTATGTCTCAGAGAGGGTGCTGGACCTGATCAGGTGTACCCGAGAACTCTGTTGGAAGCTAGAGAAATGATTGCTGGGCCTCTTGCTGAAAGATCTGTATCATCGATAGTCACAGGTGAGGTGCCGGAAGACTGGATGTTGGCAAACGTGGTGCCACTGTTTAAGAAGGGCGGTAAAGACAAGCCAGGGAACTATAGACTGATGAGCCTGACGTCGGTGATGGGCAAGTTGTTGGAGGGAATCCTGAGGGACAGGATGTACATGTATTTGGAAAGGCAAGGACTGAATAGGGATAGTCAACATGGCTTTGTGCGTGGGAAATCATATCTCACAAACTTGATTGAGTTTTTTGTGGAAGTAACAAAGAAGATTGATGAGGGCAGAGCAGTAGATGTGATCTATGTGGACTTCAGTAAGGCGTTTGACAAGGTTCCCCATGGGAGACTGATTAGCAAGGTTAGATCTCATGGAATATAGGGAGAACTAGCCATTTGGATACAGATCTGGCTCAAAGGTAGAAGACAGAGGGTGGTGGTGGAAGGTTGTTTTTCAGACTGGAGGCCTGTGACCAGTGGAGTGCCACAAGGATCCTCTACTTTTTGTCATTTACATAAATGATTTGGATATGAGCATAGGAGGTATAGTTAGTAAGTTTGCAGATGACACCAAAATTGGAGGTGTAGTGGAAAGCAAAGAGGGTTACCTCAGATTACAACAGGATCTTGACCAGATGGGCCGATGGGCTCGGAAGTACAGATGGAGTTTAATTCTGATAAATGCGAGGTGTTGCATTTTGGGAAAGCAAATCTTAGCAGGACTTATACACATAATGGAAAGGTCCTAGGGAGTGTTGCTGAACAAAGAGACCTTGGAGTGCAGGTTCATCGCTCCTTGAAAGTGGAGTCGCAGGTAGATAGGATAGTGAAGAAGGCGTTTGGTATGCTTTCCTTTATTGGTCAGAGTATTGAGTACGGGAGTTGGTAGGTCATGTTGCAGCTGTACAGGACATTGGTTAGGCCACTGTTGGAATATTGCGTGCAATTCTGGTCTCCTTCCTATCGAAAAGGTGTTGTGAAACTTGAAAGGGATCAGAAAAGATTTACAAGGATGTTGCCAGGGTTGGAGAATTTGAGCCAAAGGGAGAGGCTGAAGAGGTTGGGCTGTTTTCCTTGGAGCATTGGAGACTGAGGAGTGACCTTATAGAGGTTTATAAAATTCTGAAGGGTATGATAGGATAAATAGGTAAAGTCTTTTCCCTGGGTTCGGGGAGTCCAGAACTAGAGGGCGTAGGTTTAGGGTGAGAGGGGAAAAATAAAAAAGAGACCTAAGGGGCAACCTTTTCACACAGAGGGTGGTATGGTATGGAATGAGCTGCCAGAGGAAGTGGTGAAGGCTGGTACAATTGCAACATTTAAGAGGCATTTGGATGGGTATATGAATAGGAAGGATTTGGAGGGATATGGGCCGGGTGCTGGCAGGTGGGACTAGATTGGGTTGGGATATCTGGTTGGCATGGACGGGTTGGACCGAAGGGTCTGTTTCCATGCTGTACATCTCTCTGACTCTATGACTAAATATTGCAGTGACAATTGCTCCCTTTTAATCTGTAGGAATAATTTCAGAATTAATGGAATCATGGGAGATAATCACCAATGCGTCAACTGTCTCCATAGCTCCAACTTCAATATTCGGGGATGTACACCATCAGGTCCTGGGGTTTTATCAACTCAGCCCCATTAATTTCTCCAATACAATCTTCCCACTAATGGGAATTTCCTTCAGCTCTTCATTCTCCCTCGCCTCTTGGACCTCTAGTTTAGGGAGACTTCTTGTATCTTCCACAGTGGAAAAAGCCAGAATGAAATCATTCAGCTTCACTGTTATTTTTCTATAAGTTATCGTGACTCTGCCTGTAATGGACTCATATTCAGTTCAGGTGAACCTATTTCCTTTCTCAGTATCTATTGAAGCTTTTACAGCCTGTCTTTTATGAACAGTGCACATGTCGCCCCAGCCACCAGTGAGTCCATGTATCTCCATTTAGACTGACCATCTCCAGGCCCTTTCCTCAGTCTTCAGCATGTTTCTTAAATTCACCACCATCAGTAAAGACTGTTTCTTGTTCCTCTTTGTCCCGGCAACTGCTATCCTTCTGGAATATTTGTTGATTTGTAGGTAGGCCTGTAACCTGATCTCAGGATTGGCTTTCTCTGCTCTCTTCCCCATGACAATAAGACACAACTGTTCATAAAGCATGGCTTTACCTCAACACCTCTCTGGGTCTTTCAGAGACTCAGGGACTACTCATGGCAAACTCAGAGACTGCTGTCATTATCTCCACATGAAAATGTCTCACTGCCTCTTCTCAATAAAACAATCTAATGCTTCCTTTGATGTTTTAATTATCAAACCAGTCAAGCCTAATGTGAGGTCACGTGACCTCCTGCATTTCCCTTAAGTTTAAAGCTACAGTCCTAAACTAAAATAGAATAAAATTGCAATAAGTTGAAACACAGAGGCCCGCTCATAAATTTATGTTAAAAGGGGCTTCAGGATATCAGAGGAAGCCCCTATGTAATCCTATTTTTTGACAAAGATGCTCTGTGTCAACAAAAATGAGAGCGCAGTGACTCAGGTTAAACACACGCACCAATGGGTTCAAACCCAGCTTCTTCAAAGCTGTTATTAGACTGCAGAATGGACCTCTCAAATTTAAATTTAAGTTGATCTTGCTCTCTGTGCACCTTCTCTGCAGCTGTCACATTGTATTCCTCGCTCTGTTCTATTACCTGAAGGCACTTTGTTAGGCATGCTCTGCCTGTATCGCTTGCAAAACAAAACTTTTCACTGTACCGAGGTACATAGATTCATGTGGCAATAATAAATCAAAGCAAATCAAAAACAGTAGAGGAGAAAGTGAGGACTGCAGATGCTGGAGATCAGAGTCGTGAGTGTGGTGCTGGAAAAGCAGGTCAGGCAGCACCCGAGGAGCAGGAGAGTCAATATTTCGGGCATAAGCCCTTCATCAAGAATTCCTGATGCTTTTCCAGCACCACACTCTCGAAATCAAAAACAGTAACTTGTTCACACCCAACAACTGCCTAACGTTTGTATGGCAAAGGCATTGAAAAACATCGGGAGTTAGCTCTGGAAAGATTCAGTCACTTTTTCCCCTATTGATGCAGTTAACCGAGTTTTCTGTATTGCAATGTGAAACCCCAGAGCAGCTTTATGGCCTTTGGCTTTTCAGCTGGGAAACAGGTGGGTGAGCGGTTTGACTCTCATCAGATTCCTCAGCAGCATCAGGAGATAATCTTCTTTTTCTTACCAAGATGGTAAAAAAAAAAACTCTCAGACTTTGCTATCACAAGAAGCAGCAGTTTTTTGGTGCCATCGTCATGTTGGACACAGACTGAAGACAATGGCATATTCTGTGCTTTGCTTCCCATAATGATATATTAAAGAGTCATCTGGTAAAAGATGGTTAAAAAAAAACTCTAGTTGCAACAGTGTTAAAATTGTTTCTTGGTATGTACTTTCACAGGACATGAGCGAGACTATTGGGGAGCTGTTGCTGCAGCCTTTTCTGTGGTGTTGTTTTTATTCACTCATGGGATATGGGCCTGTCCCTAGTTGCCCCTTGAGAAGGTGGGGGTAAGCTGCCTACTTGAACCCCTGCAGTCCATGTGCTGTAGGTGGACCTTTAGGGAGAGAATTCCAGGACTTTGACCCAACAACACTGAAGGAACAGATATATATAGTCATAGAGTCATAGAGATCTTCAGCACAAGAGAAGGTTCCTTTGGCCCATCAAGTCTGCACTGGTCTAAAACAACCTCCAAATTATTTTATTCCCATTTTCCAACATTTGGCCCCAAGCCATTTATTCATTGGCATTCCAACTGTGTGCCTAAATACTTGTTAAACGTTGTGAGGCTTTTTCGCCTCTACCACCCCTACAGACAGTGAGTTCCAGATTACCACTCCCCTCTGGGTGAAAAATAGTTTCCTCACATTCCCTCGAAACCTCCTGCCCCTTATCTTCAATATATGCTCCTGGTCATTGATCCCTGCACCAAGGGGAAAAGTTCCTTCCAGACTATTTTATCGATGCCCTTCATAATTTAATCCATCTCAATCATGTTCCCTCTCAGTTTCCTCTGCTGTAAGGAAAACAATCTGTCCAATCTCTCTACATTACTGGAACTCTCCAGCCCAGGCAACAGCCTGGTAAATCTCCTCTGCACCCTCTCCACTGGTATCACATCCCTCCCAGAATGTGGATTCCAGAACTGCATACAATACTATAGCTGTGGTCGAATCAACATTTTATACAGTTTCAGCATCACCTCCTTTCTCTTAAACTCTACACCTTGGCTAATAAAGGCAAGAGTCCAGAATGTGGTGCTGGAAAATCACAGCAGGTCAGGCAGCATCCGAGGAGCAGGAGATTCCTGATGCCCGGGCTTATGCCCGAAATGTCGATTCTCTTGCTCCTCGGATGCTGCCTGACCTGCTGTGTCTTTGCAGCGCCACACACTTCACTCTGATCTCTTGCATCTGCAGTCCTCATTTTCTCCTAAAAAAGGCAAGAATCCTATATGCCTTCTGAACCACTTTATCCACCTTTCCTGCTCCATTAAGGGACAGATGGATATGCTCCTCAGGATCTCTATGATCCATGGCGCTTCCCAGGGTCCTACTGTTCATCATCTCTACCCTTGGCTTGTTTTAGATTTGCTAAGTATGTCTTGTCGCAAATTCACTGTAATCTTATAAATCACGTCTTTGTAACAATGCAGACCTTAGCTCTCCATTGCTTTATGTTTTACAATTTATTGTTAAACTTGAAAACTATCACGATTGAGAATGGTTACACAGAATCTGCCACTGGTTTCCACAACACAGGTGTTTTCTTATCAATCTGTAACAAACAGCATTGTTTATTTTCATGAATGTATTAAATAAATTTTTATTTATAGAGTCATAGAGATGTACAGCATGGAAACAGACCCTTCAGCCCAACCCGTCCATGCCGACCAGATATCCCAACCCAATCTAGTCCCACCTGCCAGCATGCCGACCATATCCCTCCAAACCCTTCCTATTCATATACCCATCCAAATACCTTTTAAATGTTGCAATTGTACCAGCCTCCACCATATCCTCTGGCAGCTCATTCCATACACGTACCACCCTCTGCGTAAAAAAGTTGCCCCTTAGGTCTCTTTTATATCTTTCTCCTCTCATCCTAAACCTATGCCCTCTAGTTCTGGACTCCCCTACCCCAGGGAAAAGACTTTGTCAATTTATCCTATCCATGCCCCTCATAATTATGTAAACCTCTATAAGGTCACCCCTCAGCCTCCGATGCTCCAGGGAAAACAGCCCCAGCGTGTTCAGCTTCTCTCTCTTGCTCAAATCCTCCAACCTTGGCAACATCCTTGTAAATCTTTTCTGAACCCTTTCAAGTTTTACAACATCTTTCTGGTAGGAAGGAGATCAATTGCATGCAATGTTCCAACAGTGGCCGAACCAATGTCTTGTAGAGCCACAACATGCCCTCCCAACTCCTGTACTCAATAGCTGAAAATGTGTTGCTGGAAAAGCGCAGCAGGTCAGGCAGCATCCAGGGAACAGGAGAATCGACGTTTCGGCCATAAGCCCTTCTTCAGGAAACGTCAATTCTCCTGCTCTCTCGATGCTGCCTGACCTGCTGCGCTTTTCCAACAACACATTTTCAGCTCTGATCTCCAGCATCTGCAGACCTCACTTTCTCCTGTACTCAATACTCTGACCAATAAAGGAAAGCATACCAAACACCTTCTTCACTATCCTATCTACCTGAGACTCCATTTAGGTCTTATTTCATCAGGAATTGCGCTATAATCTCTGTTTTATGTACAGAAACAAAAATAGAAGTTGCTGGAAAAGCTCAGGAGGTCTGGCAGCATCTGTGGAGAGAAATTCAGTGACTCGAAACATTAACTCTGATTTCTCTCCAAGATGCTACCAGACCTGCTGAGCTTTTCCATAAACTTCTGTTTTCGTTTCGGATTTACAGCTCTGCAGTTCTTTTGACACAGAACGTAGAAAAGTGCAGCACAGAACAGGTCCTTTGGCCTACATTAGGTTTAATCCTAATGTAAAATATAGTAACTTCACCTACACACCCCTCAACTCACTGCTATCCATGTGTATGTCCAGCAGACACTTATATGTCCCCAATGATTCAGCTTCCACCACCACCGCTGGTTTTAGCTCAGCAGTCTGTAGAAATCCTTCCAACTAAGTGAAAGCAGAACTAAAAGCTTTCCTGGGTCTGTGTAAACCCTGACCCCAACCACTCATGATTCTTTTGTTTCTTAAAATAAACACCCAGGTATAAATCTAAGCTGCTTGCTAACTGCCTGTCTACAGGAGACAGTTCAGAACCAGTGACAATACCTCCCTGCAAGAGTAATAGCACAGAACACATCTCTTAAAAGGCACAGTAGCATCACACCCAGCATACCAGCACTTCCTGTGGGTCTCTTTCCCCCCAAATGTCTATTTGACTAACTCAAGGAATTTGTATGCAGCAGGTCCAGCTTTCTCCTCCTTTGAGTGGGTTTCGATGTTTTATATTTCTATTTTACCGTTCACGATTCCTTTTAATTATCAGGTCACATCAGGGGTAACAAATCTAAATTTGCCATTGAAGTTTGAATTTTTCAAGTTAGGTTGTTGGTTGCATCAAGAGCTAACATTGCCATCACAAATCAGTATCCTCATAATTCAAAGCTATCCTGATTAACCATTACAAAGACAGAGAAAGTGTACTCATCCTTGTTTGGAATATTAAGTGATGAGTTAGAGAATTTATCAGTAATCCCAATGTGTTGTGTGATGTGCCATGGAGTGTTAGAATAACAAAATAATAAAACAATCACAGCCCACATTTTGGACATGTGATTAAAAAAAAATACTCAAACTGTGAATAAGGAAACAGATTGAAACTGGAAGCAGTAATAAACAAATGAACTCGACAATTCGCCTCACCAGAATGGCCGTGTAATCGCTCATTAGTACCAAAGATTGTAAAGCCCCTTGATAATGAATGCTATCCATGACGGAAGCTTCCAGCAAAATGATAAATTGGACAAGATTAGCTTTGACATTAAAGTTTGTCAGGAGGTTAAGCAGATTGAACAGAATCTAAATGCAGAGGATGAGGTATCATCTATAAAAGGAACAAACTTGCTTAATATTTTCACCTCCACATTTTTGTGATTCCTGGGACCATAGTTCCCTTTAAAAGTAGGAGCTTGCATATCACAATACTTGGTATTGAAGATGTGCTGGATTTTATATTGGAATAAGCTCCTTTCACTTAACCTCTTTACCAAAGCTGTTTTTCCTTAATGGAACTCCCACAACTTAAATGATAAGTAGGTCAAGTCCCATACTAGACCAGTAAATGGAAGGCAGAGTCAGAGTCTAGCATGTGAAGGACAAGCATACAGTCACAACTTTGAAAGTTTTGGACATAGATAATCCATGTTATTCATCAATCTCTTGTTAATGTTATTTCCTAACTTCCCTGTGATGAAAAAGACCAACTTATTAAATGGAAAATGTGTACAGCAAAAACAGATTAAATCTTAATCAATGGATCTGATTTCTTCCATCAAAAAATGCAAAGTTTTCACCATGTTGTTTTTAATCCCTTCAGAACATTCACACAATGAATTCTGTGTACTGCTAAACCGTTCCAGAGAGTGACCAGCCCAGCCTGCGATCTTTGGAATTAGAAACTGAAAGGGGCTTTGTAACTTGTACTGAATGCTGGCCAGGAATAGAGATCAAAACAGAAGGGAGGAGGGAACGTTTACAACACATGTCAAAAAATGGCATTGCCCAATTGTTCAATTTATAAACATCAATAACCTAAAAGTGACTGAACAAATAACTTATTCCAACTGCACACAGCTGCAAGAAGTAAGTGTTGAGAAATGCAGTCAGAACAATCCAAGACCTACTGTTGAGCTGGGGACACTGTATATCATATGATTGTTAGTGCCTCTCTGGTAGGGCGGATGGTACAAAGAAACATGTTAATACTTTTCCCAAACTGTTGGTTTATGAATGTATTAGCTATCAGTACTGAGCCTGAAGTTTGTTCCAATAAAGGATCATTGAATTCTTGACTTAATCGACAATGCATTACACTCTCCTGCTTCCTGGGAAAGTCTGAATGCAAGCTAGGGGACGCCTGAGGGAGATTAGTCACAGATTATTGTCACCTTCCATTTATTAATGGAGGAAGAAGCTGAAAGTAGGTCCGAGGCTCACCCTGTCAGACCCAAGAAGTTTGTATTGGGAAAGAATAATAGGTGGGTTTCTGACTTTCAATAACAAATCATATTCGCACACAAGTGAATCATGATCATGGTATATTAACCTAGCAATTTAGTTAATTGTTAACTTAATTGAAGATCTGGTCATGCCAATGAATCAGACTTTAAAGTTGATTTCCACACCTGAATTAAATATTTAGTGGAACAATTGATCAGACTCGTCATGAACGATGATGTGGCACTAGTCACAACATTCTCATGGACGCAGAAACAGGTCAGTCAACTCCTCACCTCTCTAATGGTGCTGTTTTCTTCCATATGAGCTGGCTATTTGAAACAGAATCTCATCTGCAGGTTTCATGCCCTTTAACGTTCCTCAAATTGGACAATCCATCATTTCTTTATTTTAGTTTCACAAAGTACATCACTTCCACGCTGTTCATTTGAGTTTGATATACAACAAGTATTCATGTGTTTGCATGTCAATTGTTGCAATGGGTGTTACTATGCCCAGTAATTTTAGTTTTGTGCTTTAGTATACTTCCAAATTTTTAAAAAAACTTCATATACTCTGGAAAGTGGACATATGATCTTATCACTTATGCTAATGCGAATAGAAATGTAATTTTATTTTGTTTAGTGCTTTTACATTGTAAATTTGCATTATATTGATGGTTGTACATATTAAATTTTCGATTCTCTGGATAAGTAGGATATTAATTATATTGCTTTGCTTTGATCAAATTGTTTAAAGGGAGGTTAGGTATCCATTAAATGGACATTGTCGGAAAAATAACTCTCCTAGTCTTTCAGTTGTTTTGATTCTGGTCTCTGATTCTCTGTCAAGATTTCAGGAATTGTGGAATTCCTCTCAGCCTTAATGTAAAAACTCACAGTACAGTACAGGAACAGGCCCATTCTGCCCCCCATGCTGCTGTTCTAAGTTAAGTTAAAAATCATACAACACCAGGTTATAGTCCAACAGGTTTAGAACAAAGAACATTACAGCACAGGAACATGCCCTTCGGCCCTCCAATCCTGCGCCAATCCAGATCCTCGATCTAAACTTGCCGCCTATTTTCTAAGGATCTGTATCCCTTTGATCCCCGCCCATTCATGTGTCTGTCAAGATACAACACACACAGACACTTCTACAAACCCATAACTCATGCAGACACTCTCTCATACACAAGCTCTCTCTCTCATATGCTGACACATTCATACACTCACACCCACACACAGACACCTATCCCTTTACACTCTCACTCTCACACACACACATACAGCCCCCCCCCGCATGCGCATACACGCACATACACAAGTTTGTGGGGTGAACTTGTACTAGCAGAATTACATTTTTATTTTGCTCAAAAACTGCACGAATCCATGTAAGATTCTGTAAATCCCTTTTTTAGATTACATTAAAGTACATTACAGTGTGGAAACAGGCCCTTTGGCCCAACAAGTCCACACCGACCCGCCGAAGCGCAACCCACCCATACCCCTACATTTACCCCTTACCTAACACTACGGGCAATTTAGCATGGCCAATTCACCTGGCCTGTACATCTTTGGACTGTGGGAGGAAACCGGAGCACCCGGAGCAAACCCACGCAGACACGGGGAGAATGTGCAAACTCCACACAGTCAGTCTCCTGAGGCGGGAATTGAACCCGGGTCTCTGGCGTTGTGAGGCAGCAGTGCTAACCACTGTGCCACCGTGCTGCCCGTTAAAATCAGTCTGAACATTGGGGCACAGATAGTCCCACACTCGGCACCTCACACCTTCAGTGCATGATCTGGGCCAACATGGCACCCATTGTCACTTGAGAGTATAACTTTAAAAAAGTTCTACTATTTGCATATGAAAGAACTGAAACCAACATGCTCATTCTAAAAGATGAGAGACTTAACAAACAATCCAGGTCTTTTTTAATACATAATTTCAGTTACATCACATTATAAACGTTTGCTATAAATTCTGTGTCTTACCATCTTATACTCCACAACCACCTGATGAAGGAGCAGCACTCCGAAAGCTAGTGCTTCCAAATAAACCTGTTGGACTATAGCCTGGTGTTGTGTGATTTTCATCTTAATTGATGCTATTGTTCCCGCCTCTACCACCTCCACTGGCAACGCATTCCAGACACCCACCACCCTCTGCATGAAGAACCTTCCATGCATATCTCCCCTAAACCTTCCCCTCTGACCTTGAACTCGTGACTCCCAGTACTTGAGTTCCCCCGGTCTGGGAAAAATCTTCTTGCTGTCCACCCTGTCTACACCTCTCATGATTTTGTAGACCTCAATCAGGTCCCCCATCAACCTCTGTCTTTCTAATGAAAATAATCCTAATCTACTCAACCTCTCCTCATAGCTAGTGCCCTCCATACCAGGCAACTTCCTGGTGAACCTCCTCTGCACCCTCTCCAAAGCATCCACATCCTTTTGATAATGTGGTAACCAGAACTGTACGCAGTATTCCAAATGTGGCTGAACCAAAGTCTTATACAACTGCAACGTGACCTGTCAACTCTTTTACTCAATATCCCATCTGATGAAGGAAAGCATACTGTATGCCTTCTTGACCAGTCGACTCACCTGCGTTGCCACCTTCAGGGAACAATGAACTTGAACAATAATCTCGCAAGGAGTTAAGGGATACGGGGAGAGTGCAAGTACGTGGTGTTGAAATGCCCATGATTGAATGGCAAAGTGGACTCAATGGGCTGAATGGCCTTACTTCCACTCCTATGTCTAATGGTTTTAACACCCAGATCTCTCTGTATGTCAATTTTCCCCAAGACTTTTCCATTTACTGTATAGTTTGATTTTGAATTGCATCTTCCAAAAAGCATCACCTTGCATTTACCTGAATTGAACTGCCATTTCTCAGCCCAACTCTCCAATCTATCTATATTCTGCTGTGTTCTCTGACAGTCCCCTTCACTATCTGCCAGTCCACCAATCTTAGTGTCACCTGCAAACTTGCTAACCAGATCAGCTATACCCTTCTCCAATTCATCTATGTATATCATAAACAACAGTTGTCCCAGCACAGATTCCTGTGGGACACTACTGGTCACAGGTCTCCATTTTGAGAGGCTCTCTTCTATTACTACTCTCTGAATCCTGTTTCCCAGCCAGTTCTCTATCCAGCTAGCTAGAACAGCCTGGACCCTGTGCGACTTCACCTTCATCAGCCTACCATAGGGAACCTTATCAAATGTCTTACTGAAGTCCATGTCTATGATATCTACATCCCTTCCCTCATCAATCAACTTTGTCACCTCTTCAAATAAATCTAATAAGTTTGTAAGTCTTGACCTTCCCTGAACAAAACCACGAGCCCATTACTGATAAGCCCATTTTCTTCCAAATGGGTTTATATCCTATCCCTTAGTATCCTCTCCAGTGGTTTCCCTACCCTGACGTCAGGCTCACAGGTCTGTAATTACTTGGATTATCCCTGCTACTCTTCTTAAGCAAGGGAACAATATGTTTATTTGGAAGCACTAGCTTTCAGAGTGCTGCTCCTTCATCAGGTAGCTGTGGAGCAGGATCATAAGGCACAGAATCTATAGCAAAAGATTAGTGTTATGCAACTCAAATGATATATTGAACAAACCTAGATTGTTGTTAAGTCTTTCATCTTTTGGAATGTGTTCCAGATTTCAATTCAGTAATACATAAATCCCAGAATTTTTATAAATTCTGTGTCTTATGATCCTGTTCTACATGAAGGAGTGATGCTCCGAAAGCTAGTGCTTCCAAGTAAACCTGTTGGACTATAACCTGGTGTTGTGGGCTTTCGAACTTTGTCCACCTCAGTCCAACACCGGCACCTTCACATCACGTTCTAAATAAAGCCCATCTGTCTGTACATGGTTTGTATCCCTTTATTTCCTGCCTGTTCATGTGTCTAAGTGCTACTTAAACATTCTTCCACCTTGCTCTCCTCACAAGCCAAAACCATGACCAAATCTTTGTTCACTCCTCCCTATCTTTCAGTTTTCTTTTAACTCCTTGAAGAACCTCTTTAAAGCATTTTTCTACGTTACAGGTAAAAATGGGTATGTCCTTCTCTATTGCCCAGTGTCTTATTCTTGTGCGCATCTTTTTAAAGCTCTAGACTAGTTTCACTTCTGTGACAATTTTTAAAAATGAGTGATTTAAATTTCCTGAGTCCGTAAACTTGCAATGATGGAAAGCTATTCCTATGATAGGCCACTTGGTGGAGTGTTACGTTTGGAGCCTTTTTTTTAATGTGGCTCCAATTCATGGACAGAGAAGCTCAACAACAGGGTGCGGTGGCTTGAGAGAGGTCAAACTCTCTTGGTTCACCCCTTCACTTGTTGGGGACAAGATTTCCAACACAGAAGAGGGCAAGAGAGATTCACAAACAGGAGAACTAGAGCAAATACCTGGTCTGAAATGTTTGTTTATATTCCTTAGAGCTGCAACTTAATATCGGTTACTTATTAGACAATGGCAGGCCTAATGTCCAAGTTGCAAAGGATATTGATTGATTGTGTGGCTCTCTCTCGCACTCTCTCTCTCTCTCTCTCTCTCTGCAAATTGTTGAACATGTTTTTAAAATAAGTGCTATCAAATGTTTGGAGGATTAACCACTAAAACAACTCTATTGTGATGTTTTTTTCTCTGCATCAAGTATTCCTCCTCATTCTTGGCTTTTCATTTGCTAGAGTATTGTCCTACAAACAGGGGTCATGCTCAAAGTGTCTGTCCCCGTCTTCCCAATTGCATAATAATTCAGGCATTCTCTCTCTCTCTCTCCCTCCCCATTTCTCTTTTACTCCTGATGTCAGCAGCATTTCTGAGCTACTCATTGCTGCTAGTATTAGTTTATGTTGAGTCACAAACCTGTCCTTGTTTGAAGTCTGTCAACATAATCCCTTGTACTGAGCATTTTTTTTGTTAGCTGCTATATTTTGATTAAAAGCATTTTAAGTTGTTTAACACTATGGCTGGTAGTTTGAAAAAAATTACAACTGCAAATCTTTTCTATTTGCTGACATCATATGTATCCTCCTCCTTATCAGGAGAGATTTCAAGGACTGTGTGTTGGCCAAACCTTTCCAGGCACGCACGTAAAGAATGAAGTGTTGTCAGGTTGCTCTTCTTAAGGCCACAAAGGTTCTACTAAGCGGACAACATACAAACACCAAGAGAGAAGCTTGTGAATTGGGTCCTCAAACCAAACAACAACGAGGGAGAGACTCCTCAAGTCCTCGAGTCACAGAGCTGATCCAAAACTACTGGACAGGCTCGGTATTGTTTCATTCATTTTCAGGTAAGAGCTTTCACCCGATCACCTTCTGAGACGAGGGGTGTCTTAATAACTGAGACCAAGTTAATTCTGTATCGTATACAAGCTTAGAGATTTGAGAAAGGAACTTTTTAGCATCACTGCCTCACTGAATAAAATGAGACAATCAACAGTATGGGAATTTTTCAAAGAAGGCAATCATTGATTTTAACCTTTTATCTGCGTGGCCTGTCAGGCTCCATCATTTGTGCAGAAGTAATCTGCAAAGTTTTCAAAGACTTGGGCATTTGTGCCCTTTCTGAGCTCAAAAGAGAGTACTGAGGAAAAAATATATAATTTAAAAAAAAATTTGTAGCTTTTTGTGTTTAGTGTTATTTAGCGCCAAACCTAGCAACAGTGTTCAGTGAAGAAGGAGGTTGGATGAATTCAGTGCAGCATCCTGCTTTTAAAAAGATGTAAAACAAGTGTGGGTAATTATCCCTCGGTGTTTCTATTAGTCTTTCACCAATAATTAGGAAAATATTGGAATCTGTGAACAGGAACAAGTTTAAAGAAATTGAGTTGGAATAATCCAGTAAATAGTGATGTTATGTTTGGAAGATGGATTACTGTTGAGGCACCCACTTTTTATAACCTACATCAGTAACCTTAATCTAAAAACAATATGGAAATTAATGGATAACATCAAATTAGGAGGGATATTCAAGAACAGCTGGAAATTAACAATGGAAGTGTAGAACAAAAGTAGAAATTATTGGAGAAACTCAACAGGTCTGGCAGCATCTGTGGGAGTTAAGATTTTGAGTCTGGTGACTCTTTGTCAGAATTCATCAGGTGTCTGGAAGGATCTACACTAAATTTACAAATTGCCAGAATCTGTAAAGACAATTCAATTCGGACAGGAACAAGGCTTTCAACTTTTAGAAAAATGAGAGACGTGCTCAATTGTGTTGAACGGATAGGAAATGCTGAAAGATCTGGGAGCGGCAGTGGACTTTGTTCTTGGCACATGCAATCATTTGCAGAATAGCAATCAACAAACACAATGAGGTATATCGTCAAAACAGTCAAAAGATTTGGGCTCCTTGCCGAAAGGAATATGTGGCTAGCATAGGGGTGTGAGACATTAGCCATAGTCTCTATGAATATGAGATTGTATGGGTTTTGGTGTCAAAAAACTGAGTTATGAAGAAGTATGGAAAAAATGTAAAACTTATTATTTGGATTGTAATGGTGTGCAGGGGTATGGGGAAAAGGCAGGAGATTGGCTCTGGGTAATCGAGCTGGTGCTGGCACAATGGGCTGAATGGCCTCCTTTTGTGCTGTAATGATTCTGCGTGTGAGAAACGAAGCTCACTGCCAAATAATTTTAGTCCGAGTCAAATTCCGAAGCAGTCTTTATTCATACATTCTTGCAAGCCCGGGTGACCACAAAGTAGGCACACTGATCAGAAGATTACATTACAATTAATACAGTTCAGTTGAGTCTCTCGGTACTCCCCTTTTACCCCGTTGGTTGCTTTTGCTGTTGCGTGTAGCCGATCACAAGCTCTAGCTTCACACCGCCTCTGTTTACATTTCCCACTACTCTAAGCCTGTCGCACCCCCCTCCCCGCCCCACTCATATTTATTTTTGCCTTACTTGTTATCTTGTTCATACTAACTCCCAAGTGCATGACAATTGCAATTGTCATGTCAATACATCTGTTTCTACCAGTTGACCACCTCCCTTTTTAGTTAGTTATTTCTTGGTATACACCCTCATGATTCTGCCTTGCAATTTCTGCAGAGGCAAGATGCAGCTACTTGTAGCTGTTTGTGCAAGCATATTTAGTTTAATATACACCCCCACTCATAATTCAGCCTTGTGCAGTTTGCAGAAACAACAACATTTGCAAGCGCCTCTCACATGCGGAATTAGCCAAATGAGGAAACTAAATAAACACAAGTAAATCCTAAATGGAACAGCAAAGATTAATCATGAATATTGCTTCAAGTTAAACCATGTCAGCAGGACAAGAGAACACCGGTACACAAACTGGGCAAATTCAGGCTTGTGGTCAGGAAACATAGACATTAAAATTTCGAGTAGCCTAATGAGTAGGTTAATGGAAACGCAAATGCTGTGTAAGGTGTTAGTTCTGAATGGGATAATCCTAATACCATGTCGAAGCTACCCTTACCCAGTCCCACATTCCAGTAGAAAATATCGCAAGGTCCCAGGAGTCTGGGAAAAATGCCAATTCCAACAGTGCAGATCTGATCCCCACAACAAGAAGGAATCACAGAGACCAAGAGAAAAGAAAAGCTTTGGAGAGAATTTAACACTTTAAGACACAATCAGTCAGCAGCGGAACCGTAATTACTGACAGACTGCGGAACCTGTGGAAGTAACAACAGGGCACGCTCAGCAGGCTAAAGGTACAACTTTCCTCAGAAGATGGAAGAAGTCAGATGGGGCTCTGGGTTAAAAAAAGAGTATAGCCAGCCACTGTTGGATAAGGCTGAAGATAGCTGGAACTGAGAGGATGCTTTCCAATAGGCTGATATGTGAATGAAATGATGCCGAGTTATTCCGGTCTGCTAAGAGCTAAAATTGCAGGAAATCAATAAATTCTGTCTCTACCAAACAGGGACACAACATTCCAGATTGGTCATCTGCACAGACAGTTCCAAATAAGGCATACACTTGGCACAGAGACCAGTGTTTAAAGAGCCTGAGAAAATCCTTGCTTTTTCAGCAGAACTTTGAAGAATAACCCTGCAAGATGTACCCTACATCAGGAAGTGAGAAGACCTCGAAGAGTTGCAACCTGGTCATCTGCCAACTCTCCCGGGTAATAACATTTGGGGTTAGTTATGGAACCTTTTAATCTTTTATTCATTCACGGGATGTGGGCATCACTGGCTGAGCCAGCATTTACGACCCATACCTAATTACCCAGAGGGCTGTTAAGAGTCAAGCACATTGCTGTAGGCCAGACCAGGTCAGGATGGCAGTTTCCTTCCCTAAAGGACATTAGTGACCCTGAGTAGTGAAAGTGAGTAAGCTGTCTCCAGTGTAGGGTGACCCCCACATCCGCGGGTCTGGTTACCACTGTTTCAGTTACCTGCATGCTTACCGCAGCCTGAACGTATTATAGGGAACGTTCCAGAACCAGGGACCAGGAGGCTGCTGGGAAGGTACGCTTCCCACTTAAATGAATGGGTATGCAGTTTCCAGCTTCTGTGGTAAGTCTTGGAACGTTTCCCCTGCAGGTGCGGGGTGGGGTAGTTAAGAATATTTAAGGACTTAAGGACATTTTAATGAGCTCTGTCTCCACTGTATCTTTATCCGTGTATGTACTGTTGTCTCTCAGAAATGGGCAATTTGTATACTGAGAAAAAGCCAAGGCCTTTGTGAAGGAATCCCTATAAAAAACAACTCAATGCTCCAGAGAAACCGTTAAAGAATTTTCTGAAGGGAGAAGGGAATAATGTTGGCAATAATGTCAGGAAAAAGTGTGCAAAGCTGTGAAGGCAAAGAACATTTTTAAAAATTTCTTCTTCTTTCTAATGTGCATCTCAGCTTTGGGCCTGCAGGTTGCACAAAATGAGGCTTCAAGCCGAGGTTAAAACCCCCCTTAGATCAGGGCTGTAGAATCAGGAAGGCCCCAGAATTTATTTAAATTGAAACCAGTAAATTTTAAAGAAGCTTCATGGAAAATGTCTAGCAGAAAGAAGTAGAAGGAAAACCTGAATATTTAAAATGACCAGGACTCTGTAATTAAACCACAATTTCAGTATTGATTAGTGTGGCGCTAGAAAAGCACATATGGTCAGGCAGCATCAGAGGAGCAGGAGAGTCGACATTTCGGCATTAGCCCTTCACCAGGAATGCTCCTCAGATTGTCTTGCTCCTCGGATGCTGCCTGACCTTCTGTGCTTTTCCAGTGCCACATGTTTCGGCTCTGGCATCCGCAGTCCTCCGTTTCTCCACAATTTCCGTAGGCATATTTATAAAGGCCGTAGCTACCATTTTGTTTAAACACTTGTGCAAACCATTCAGTTGTGTGTTAGAGCCCTTCTGGGTATGTAAATGTTTGGTGTGAGTGTGGGAGAAAGTGCGTGATGTTTTAGATCATGAGAGGCTATGATCAGCATTCCCTCTGACTCCTTACTGGGCCTCTGCAGTCTGTGTGGGGCAGTGACAGCAAGGTATGTGGATGATGGGTGCATGTGGCTGGTGCTCTGAGATACTGTTGGTGCTGAGCAGTATGGTGTCCTCTCACATCCAGCACAGCTGATGTCTCCAGGTACCTGCCCTGACTGCCATGTCCAGATTTCTTTATCGTGGAGGGTGGCACGGTGGCTCAGTGGTTAGCATCGTTGTCTCACAGCGCCAGGGACCCGGGTTCGATTCCAGCCTCAGGCGACTGTTTGTGAGGAGTTTGTACATTCTCCCCGTGTCTGTGTGGGTTTCCTCCGGGTACTCCAGTTTCCTCCCACAGTCACAAAGATGTGCAGGTTAGGTGGATTTGCCGTGCTAAATTGCCCATAGTGTTAAGTGAATGAGTCTGGGTGGGTTACTCTTCAGAGGGTCGGTGTGGACTTGTTGGGCCAAACGGCCTGTTTCCACACTGTAGGGAATCTAATCTAATCTTGTGAGTTTGATAAAATGGGAAGTGGTGGAGGGTCAACAAAGCAGTTAACAAACTTTAATCGCCATCAATCGGCAACTCACTGCCCATAAGAAACGTAACTTGCCATTTGTGAAAAGACAGTCAGATTCTCCCATGTAAAGTTGGGCGTCACTTGACTTGTCCAGTTTTATCTCCAATCTCACCATGGCCCACATCACTCAGCCCCATGTAAGATCTGTTCTCAAAATCCCAAGAGGACAGACACTACCTTGATCAAGAGAGTCTGTTCACTATATGGTTACTCTAGAGAGGCACATATAACACCAGGAACAAGCAAATACCTGATGCAAAATATCAACCAAGACTCTCTGGCCTAAACAATGATCAGGCATCACTAAGTGATGCTATATTTACAAAACACAAGATCACTTCCAGAAGATGTGATCAACTGAGGCCCATGTCATAATGGAACATAGCGATACTGTCCAATAAATGATTTGGAGGTGCTGGTGTTCGAATGGGGTGTACAAAGTTAAAAATCACACAACACCAGGTTATAGTCCAACAGGTTTATTTGGAAGCACTAGCTTTCAGGGCACTGCTCCTTGATCAGGTGTAATATAAGATCATAGGGCACAGAATTTAGAGCAAAAGTTTACAGTGTGATGTAACTGAAATTATATATTGAAAATGACCTGGATTATTTAAGTCTCTCATCTTTTAGAATGGACATGTTGGTTTCAGTTTTTTCATATGTAAATCCCAGAACTTTCTTGCAGTTACATTCTCAAGTGAATTTTAACAATAGGTGCCATGTTGGCCCAGATAATGCATTGAAGGAGTGAGGTGCCCTGTGTGAGGCTGTCTGTGCCCCAATGGTCAAAGAGTCATAGAGATGTACAGCACGGAAATAGACGCTTTGGTCCAACACGTCCATACCGACCAGATATCCCAACCCAATCTAGTCCCACCTGCCAGCACCCGGCCCATATCCCTCCAAACCCTTCCTATTCATATACCCATCCAAATGCCTCTTAAATGTTGCAATTCTACCAGCCTCCACCGCTTCCTCTGGCAGCTCATTCCATACATGTACCACCCTCTGCATGAAAAGTTGCCCCTTAGGTCTCTTTTATATCTTTCCCATCTCACCCTAAGTCTATGCCCTCTAGTTCTGGACTCCCCGAACCTAGGGAAAAGACTTTGCCTATTTACCCTATCCATGCCCCTCATGATTTTGTAAACCTCTATAAGGTCACCCCGCAGCCTCCAACGCTCCAGGGAAAACAGCCCCAGCCTGTTCAGCCTCTCCCTGTAGCACAGATCCTCCAACCCTGGCAACATCCTAGTAAATCTTTTTTGAACCCTTTCAAGTTTCATAACATCTTTCCAATAGGAAGGAGACCTGAATTGCAGGCAATATTCCAACAGTGGCCTAACCAATGTCCTGTACAGCTGCAAGATGACGTTCCAACTTATGTACTCAATACTCTAACCAATAAAGGAAAGCATACCAAACGCCTTCTTCACTATCCTATCTACCTGCGACTCCACTTTCAAGGAGCTATGAACCTGGACTCCAAGGTCTTTTTGTTCAGCAACACTCCCTAGGACCTTACCATTAAGTGTATAAGACCTGCTAAGATTTGCTTTCCCAAAATGCAGCACCTCGCATTTATCTGAATTAAACTCCATCTGCCACTTCTCAGCCCATTGGCCCATCTGGTCCAGATCCTGTTGTAATCTGAGGAATACACCTCTTCGCTGTCCACTACACCTCCAATTTTGGTGTCATCTGCAAACTTACTAACTGCACCTCTTATGCTCGCATCCAAATCATTTATGTAATTGCGGCACTCCACTGCGTCACAGGCCTCCAGTCTGAAAAACAACCCTCCACCACCACCCTCTGTCTTCTACCTTTGAGCCAGTTCTGTATCCAAATGGCTATTTCTCCCTGTATTCCGTGACATCTAACCATGCTAATCAGTCTCCCATGGGGAACCTTGTCGAATGCCTTACTGAAGTCCATATAGATCACATCTACTGCTTTGCCCTCATCAATCTTCTTTGTTACTTCTTCAAAAAACTCAATCAAGTTTGTGAGACATGATTTCCCACGCACAAAGCCATGTTGACTATCCCTAATCAGTCCTTGCCTTTCCAAATACATGTACATCCTGTCCCTCAGGATTCCCTCCAACAACTTGCCCACCAGGTCGCAGGTAGATAGAATAGTGAAGAAGACGTTTGGTCAGACTGTTCTAAGCTTTAAAAAAGGATTTACAGAATCTTACATTGATTCATGCAGTTTTGGAGCAAAATAAAATGTAATTCTGCAAGTAAAAATTCACCCCACAAACCTGTGTGGGCATGCGTGGTGGGTATGAGTGTCTGTGAGAGAGCATGTATCTATGAGTGTAAAGGAGTATAGATGTATGAGAGGGTGCGTGTGGGAGTGTATGTGTAAGCGTATGAGAGTCCGCGTGAGTGTATGGGTCTGTAGGAGAGTGTAGTGCAGTGGGGTCACCTGTAGTGTGACATGAACCCAAGATCCTGGTTGAGGCCCTCCCTATGTGTACCGAACTTGGCTATCAGCCTCTGCTCGGCCACTTTGCCTGTCCCGAAGTCCACCTTGGAGGATGGTCACTCGAAGGTCTGAGGTCGAACTTTTTCATAACATGCTCAACAAGTTCCAACCAGTTCAAAAACTATTTCCCTTCACCAAATTCCTGCTGACTCTGCCCAATCAGAGCATTATTATCCAAGGGTCCATTTATCCCCTCCTTTAGATTGGATTCCAGACTTTTCCCTAGTACTGACTTAAGGTTAATAGTTGTGCAGTACCCCATTTTCTCTCATTCCCTTTCAATGATGAAGTAACATTTGTTATCTTCCAAACTGCAGGAATCATTGCAGCCTCTCTAGAACTTTGAAAGAGTACTTCGTTTTGGTATTCACCCAGAAGGAAGATGTGGAGGATAGTGAGATGTGGGTGAAGCATGAGCATTTTGAAGTTAAGAAAGAAGTGGTATTGGGTATGTGAAGAGCATTAAGATGGATGAGGCCCCTGGGCCCTATGGTATCTACCCCTGATTACTGAGAGAAGCAAGGGAGGAGATCACTGGGGCCTTGACCAAGATCTTTGCATTTGCTACTGTAGAGGTCCTGGAGGACTGGTGAGTAGCTAATGTTGCTCCTCTGTTCGAGAAGGGAAATAGGGACAATCCAGGAAACTACAGACTGGTGAGTCTCACACCGGTGGTTGGGAAGTTATTGGAGACAATCCTTAGAGATAGGATTTACGTTCATTAGAGTCAGCGTGGCTTTGTGTAGGGCAGGTCATGTCTTACTACCTTCATTGAATTTTTCGAGGAGGTGACTGAGATAATTGAGGGAAGAGCAGTGAATGATGCTGACATGGATTTTAGTGAAGCTTTTGACAAGGTCCTTCATGGTAGGCTCATCCAGAAGATTAAGATGCATGGGATCCACAGTGACTTGGCTGTGTGAATTCAGAACTGGCTTACTTATATAACACAGAGACTAGTGGTGGAAAGGTGTTTCTCTGGCTGGGGATCCATGACTAGTGGTGTTCCTCAGGGATCCATATGGGGGCCTCTGCTGTTTATGATGTATAGAAGTGACTTGGATGAAAATATAGATGGTTGAGTTAGTGAGTCAGCAGATGATACAAAGATTAGTGGAGTTATGGATGGTGTGGAAGATTGTCAAAGGATACAATGCGATATGAATCAGTTGCAGATATGAATGGAGAGATGGTAGATGGAGTTTAACCCAGGTGGGAGATGCTGCACTTTGGGAGATCAATTGTTAAGGAAAAGTATATAGTTACTGGCAGGACCGTGAACAGCACTGTGTACAGAGGGATCTTTGGGTTCAAGTTCATAGCTCCCTCTAAGTGGATACACAAGTAGATTGGGTGGTAAAGAAGGCATATGGCATACTTGCCTTTATTGGTCGGGGAACTGAGTACAAGAATCAGGATGTCATGTTGCAGCTTTATAAAAACTTGGTTTGGCCAAATTCCATTCCAGTTGCCACATTATAGGAATGATATAGGGGTCTTGAAGATGGTGCAGAAGAGGTTTATCTGAATTAGAGGGTATGAGCTATAAGGAGAGGCAAGACAAACTCGGAATGTTTTCTCTGGAGCAGTAGAGGCTGAGGGGAGACTTGAGAGAAGTCTGTAAAATTGAGAGGTGTAGATTGGGTTGACAGAATCTTTTTTTCCCCTGAGTTGAAAAGTCTAATACTCGGGGTATCCATTTAAGGTGAGAGAGGAAGTTTTTTACAGAGAGAGTGGTAGGAGTCTGGGGTGTTGTTGAAGGTAGATATGAGCTGAAAATGTGTTGCTGGAAAAGCGCAGCAGGTCAGGCAGCATCCAAGGAACAGGAGAATTGACGTTTCGGGCACCAGCTCTTCTTCAGGAAAGGGCTGAAGAAGGGCTGGTGCCCGAAACATCGATTCTCCTGTTCCTTGGATACTGCCTGACCTGCTGCGCTTTTCCAGCAACGCATTTTCAGCTCTGATCTCCAGCATCTGCAGCCCTCACTTTCTCCTCGAAGGTAGATATGACTGGAGCATTTAAGGAGGTTTTAGATAAGCACATGAATCTGCAGGGAATGGAGGGGTATGGACCAAGGGCAGGCAGAAAGGATTTAGTTTAATTTGACTTTAGGTTTGACACAACATCATGGGCCAAAGGGCCTGTTCCTGTGCAGTACAGTTCCACACTCAATGATCACTAATACATCCAGTTTCTTTCAGCATTATTGAATGAAAAATTTCAGGTCTTGGGGGTTACTCAATCTGCAGTCCAGTTTCTTACACAACCTTCTTATGAACGCTTCTTTCAAATCTTTGGTTTTTCTTCTGTCTAGTGTCTGCCCTTGGATGTGTGATTCTGAGATTTATTGCTGCATCTTCAATGAAGAGAGACAAAGGCATCATTTAGCTTCTCTGGTATTTCTCTACTCCCCCGCTGCAAACGTGTCTAACCCACATTCTTCATGGCCAAACATTTCCTTCATATCGAAGGCTTTTTTTCCTTTCTCATTAATTTATATACATTCTATTTTTCTTTTTTCATATCAATTTTCTTGGTCCAACTTTGCTGTGTACAAATGCTGCTTCCAATTCTCAGGCTTATTATTCCTGGCAACTTTATAGGTTTTCTTTCTTTAAATTTTATGCAATCCTTAACTGGATTTATTAATCTAGGTTGACTGACCTTTTGAGTTTTTGTACATGAGGGAATACATAGTTGCTATAAAATACACAGTTCTTTAAAGACTAACTTGCCTGTGTACAGTCATTTCTTCTATAGCGTGATAGTTATGTTTCTCTATGACCTTGTACTATACCATAATCACACAATACAAATAACACTTAGTGTTGGTGATGCGATCACACTATAGCCAACACACATTTTAAAAGTTTGCATTTTAGAAATGGCGTCCTCTATTCATCAGTGCATTGACTAAACACTGTAAACCCGCGTTTTTATAGTAAAATGACCTGGTACCATCATATCTTTGAATGTGTTTTGACAATCCAACACAACCAATTTGTCCCTCAAGCCTATACAATTTCCTTTGTTCAAAGTTAAACCCTTGGCTTGAGATGGAAATGCCCCACGTTCAAATATGATGGCTTGATTAAATGCAGTCAACACGGCTTTGTGAGGGGCACGTCATGCCTCACAAACCTTATCGAGTTCTTTGAGGGTGTGACTAGAAATGTTGATGAGGGTCGAGCTGTGAATGTGGTGAATATGGACTTCAGCAAGGTACTTGATAAGGTTCCCCATGGTAGGCTCATTCAGAAGGTCAGGAGGAATGGGATACAGGGGAACTTAGCTGTCTGGATACAGAATTGACTGGCCAACAGAAGACAGCGAGTGGTAGTAGAAGGAAAATTCTGGATTAGTGGTGCTGGAAGAGCACAGCAATTCAGGCAGCATCTGAGGAGCAGTAGAAGGAAAATGATGAGTGGTGTTCCACAGGGCTCTGTCGTTGGGCCTCTACTCTTTGTAATTTTTATTAATGACTTGGATGAGGGGATTGAAGAATGGGTCAGCAAGTTTGCAGACGACACAAAGGTTGGAGGTGTCATTGACAGTATAGAGGGCTGTTGTAGGCTGCAGCGGGACATTGACAGGATGCAGAGTTGGGCTGAGAGGTGGCAAATGGAGTTCAACCTGGATAAATGCGAGGTGATGCATTTTGGAAGGTCGAATTTGAAAGCTGAGTACAGGATTAAGGATAGGATTCTTGGCAGTGTAGAGGAACAGAGGGATCTTGGTGTGCAGGTACATAGATCCCTTAAAATGGCAACCCAAGTGGACAGGGTTGTTATGAGAGCATATGGTGTTTTGGCTTTCATTAACGGGGGATTGAGTTTAAGAGCCATGAGATCTTGTTGCAGCTCTATAAAACTTTGGTTAGACTGCACTTGGAATACTGGGTCCAGTTCTGGTCGCCCTATTATAGGAAAGATGTGGATGCTTTGGAGAGGGTTCAGAGGAGGTCTACCAGGATGCTGCCTGGACTGGAGGGCTTATCTTATGAAGAGAGGTTGACTGAGCTTGGACTTTTTTCATTGGAGAAAAGGAGGAGGAGAGGGGACCTAATTGAGGTATACAGGATAATGAGAGGCATAGATAGAGTCGATAGCCAGAGACTATTTCCCAGGGCAGAAATAGCTAACACGAGGAGTCATAGTTTTAAGCTGGTCGGAGGAAAGTAGAGGGGATGTCAGAGGCGGGTTCTTTACACAGAGAGTTGTGAGAGCATGGAATGCATTGCCAGCAGCAGTTGTGGAGGCAGGGTCATTGGGGACATTTAAGAGACTGCTGGGCATGCATATGGTCACAGAAATTTGAGAGTGCATACATGAGGATCAATGGTCAGCACAACATTGTGGGCTGAAGGGCCTGTTCTGTGCTGTATGTTCTATGTTCTATGTAAATCTATCATGTTATGGTAATTCATCCATAAACTTTTAAAAGATTACTAATTACCCCTCTGTTATATAATACTTACTCTACAATAGCCTGCTCTCTAGTCAGTGTGTCATTTGCGTAGTGGCAATAGAATTTACTATTTGTGGGGGAGGGAATCAACATTCAAGATGTTAGTTAGGGTGCTAGTTAAGCAGCTGCTTTGCCCTGGATGGTGTCGAGTTGCTTGAGTGTTGTTGGAGCTGCACCCAGGTGGGATGTCATGAAGTTGTACAGGACACTGGTGAGGCTACTTTGGGAATACTGTGTCCAATTCTGGTCTCCCTGTTACAGAAGGATGTTATTAAATTGGAAGGAGTTCAGAAAAGATTTACAAAGATGTTTCTGGGATTGGAGAATTTGACTTACAGAGAGAGGCTGGGACCTTTTTCCCTGGAACATAGGAGACTGATGAATGACTTTATAAAGGCTTAAAAAACATGCGAGGCACAGACAAGGTCAATAACCAAGGTCTTTTACCTTGAATAGGAGAGTTCAAAGCTATAGGTGAGAGAAGAAAGACTTGAAAGAGACCTGAGGGGTATTTTTTTCAGAGGGTGGTTCGTATATGGAATATACTGCCAGCAGAAGTGATAGATGCAAGTCCGGTTGCATTTAAAAGAAATTTGGACAGTTAGATGAATAGGAAAGGTTTAGAGGGATATGGGCCAAATGCAGACAAGTGAGACTGATTTAGTTTGAGAAACTTGGTCAGTATTAATAGTTTGGATCACGTGGTTTGTTTCCAAGCTGTGTGACTTTATGACTCTCTCTCTCTCTCTGACTCTGTGGGCAGTATTCCATCACATTTCTGACTTGTGCCTTGTAGATGATGGTCCAGTTGGGAAAAGTTAAGAAGTGAGTTGTTTTCCACAGAATTCCCAGCCTCTCACCTGCGCTTATAGCCACAGTACTATGGCTGATTAATGGTCACTCCAAGGATGTTGGGGAATCCAGCTACTATAATGTAATTGCCAATGGTTGTATCCAGTCTTATTGCAAGTTATTGTAAAGTGTTTGGAAAGGAAGGACTAATTGGGGATAGTCAACTTGGCTTTGTGTGTGGGAAATCATGTCTCACTAACTTGATTAAGTTTTTTGAAAAAGTAACAAAGAGGATTGAGGGCAGAACAGTGGATGTGATCTATATGCACTTCTATAAGATGTTCGACAAGGGGCCTCATGGTAGACTGGTTAGCAAGGTTAGATCACATGGAATATAGAGAGATCTAGCCATTTGGATACAGAACTGGCTCGAAGGTAGAAGACAGAGGCAGGTGATGGAGGGTTGCTTTTCAGACTGGAAGCCTGTGATCAGCAGAGTGCCAATCTTATCAGATCGAATGGATCGGTTGGAGAGACAGTTAGAAGCGATGAGGAATTTGCAACAGCAACAGTATGTGATGGGTTGCAGTTATAGGAAGAGGGGAAAGTCTCCGATACAGTCACATAGACGGGTTAAGTCCAGGAAAGGTAAGAGAGGTAGGCGCCTAGTACAGGAGACTTCTGTGGCTATCCCCATTACAAATAGGTATGCTGTTTTGGAAAATGTAGGGGGTGATGAATTCTCAGGGAAATGTAGCACGAACAGCCATGTTTCTGGTATTGAGACTGGCTCTAATGCAACGAGGGGTATGTCGGCTTCCAAGAGATCAATTGTGTTAGGGGATTCTCTAGTCCGACGTACAGACAGATGTTTCTCTGGCCAGCAGAGAAAAAGCAGAATGGTGTGTTGCTTCCCTGGTGCCAGGATCAAGGATGTCTCGGAGAGGGTGCAGAATGTTCTCATGGGGGAGAGGGGCCAGCAGGAGGTCATTGTCCACATTGGAACCAACGACATTGGAAGGGAAAAGGTTGAGATTCTAAAGGGAGATTACAGAGAGTTAGGCAGAAATTTAAAAAGGAGGTCCTCAAGAGTCGTAATATGTGGAATACTCCCGGTGTTATGAGCTAGTGAGGGCAGGAATAGGAGGATAGAGCTGATGAATGCATGGCTGAGGAGCTGGTGTTTGGGGGAAGGATTCACATTTTTGGATCATTGGAATCTCTTTTGGGGTAGAAGTGACCTGTACAACAAGGACGGATTGCACCTAAATTGGAAGGGGACTAATATACTGGCTAGAACTGCTTGGGAGGATTTAAACTAGTAAGGTGGGGGGTGGGACCCAGGGAGATAGATCAATCTGAGGCGGGTACAGCTGAGAACAGAAGTGAGTCAAACAGTCAGGGCAGGCAGGGACAAGGTAGGACTAATAAATTAAACTGCATTTATTTCAATGCAAGGGGCCTAACAGGGAAGGCAGATGAACTCAGTGCATGGTTAGGAACATGGGACTGGGATACCATAGCAATTACAGAAACGTGGCTCAGGGATGGGCAGGACTAGCAGCTTAATGTTCCAGGATACAAATGCTACAGGAAGGATAGAAAGGGAGGCAAGAGAGGAGGGGGAGTGACGTTCTTGATAAGCTGTGCTGAGTGAGGATATTCCTGGAAATACATCCAGAGACGTTATTTGGGTGGAACTGAGAAATAAGAAGGGGATGATCACCTTATTGGGATTGATTTATAGACCTCCTAATAGTCAGAGGGAAATTGAGAAACAAACTTGTAAGGAGATCTCAGCTATCTGTAAGAATAATAGGGTTGTTGTGGTAGGGGATTTCAATTTTCCAAGCATAGACTGGGACTGCCATAGTGTTAAGGGTTTAGATGGAGAGGAATTTGTTAAGTGTGTACAAGACAATTTTCTGATTCAGTATGTGGATGTACCTACTGAGAAGGCGCAAAACTTGATCTACTCTTGGGAAATAAGGCAGGGCAGGTGACTGAGGTGTCAGTGTAGGAGCACTTTGGGGCCAGTGACCATAATTCTATTAGATTTAAAAAACTGATGGAAAAGGATAGACCAGGTCTAAAAGTTGAAGTTCTAAATTGGAGAAAGGCCAATTTTGACAGTATAAGGCAAGAAATTCCAAAAGCTGACTTAGGCAGATGTTCGCAGGTAAAAGGACGGCTAGAAAATGGGAAGCCTTCAGGAATGAGATAACGAGAATCCAGAGAAAGTATATTCCTGTTAGGGTGAAAGGGAAGGCTGGTAGATGTAGGGAATGCTGGATGACTAAAGAAATTGAGGGTTTAGTTAAGAAAAAGAAGGAAGCATATGTCAGGTATAGACAGGATAGATCGAGTGAATCCTTAGAAGCCTATAAAGGAAGTAGGAGTATACTTAAAAGGGAAATCAGGAGGGCAAAACGGGGACATGAGATAGCTTTGGCAAATAGAGTTCAGGAGAATCCAAAGGGTTTTTACAAATACATTAATGACAAAAGGGTAACCAGGGAGAGAATAGGCTGCCTTGCTGATCTTTGAGGGGCCCTATATGTGGAGCCACAGAAAATGGAGGAGATACTAAACGAGTATTTTACATCCGTATTTACTGTGGAAAAGGATATGGAAGATATAGAATGTAGAGAAATAGATGATGACATCTTGCAAAATGTCCTTATTACAGAGGAGGAAGTGCTGGATGTCATGACTCCGAGGTCACCCATAGACTGATTAAAAGGCGGTGGAGAGCAATCGAAGATGATGACGAGGATTCATTGTAATGAATTTAATTTTTGGACATGGTTTTGAACACTGGATCGAAGACTCATTTTCATGTTCATCAAATATTACAATTCTTCATGCAAGTTTTGAAAGCAGTTCATTCACTGGGTGTAACAGTAGAATATATACTTTTCATATTGTATTTTAAACCACCTGTGCTTGTACTCCCATTTTAAATGATATTTTACAACGCCAATAAAAAGTGAAGTATTCAGAGAGTGAGAAACAATGATAGGATTGTACAACTTTCATGATCCATAGGCACCTTGTGGAAATGAAAAGATAGAATCTCTGGAGAAACCTTATCATTATCCTGGCTTCTTGCTTGGGTGTAGGCTGACTCTGTATCCATTTCAATCGTGGGTGGCATGGTGGCACAGTGGTTAGCACTGCTGCCAGAGACCCGGTTTCAATTCCCGCCTCAGGCGACTGACTGTGTGGAGTTTGCACGTTCTCCCCGTGTCTGCGTGGGTTTCCTCCGGGTGCTCCGGTTTCCTCCCACAGTCCAAATATGTGCAGGTTAGGTGAATTGGCCATGCTAAATTGCCCGTAGTGTTAGGTAAGGGGTAAATGCAGAGGCATGGGTGGGTTGCGCTTCGGCAGGTCGGTGTGGACTTGTTGGGCTGAAGGGCCTGTTTCCACGCTGTAATGTAATCTAATCTAAAAAGGTGGATAAATCCCTAGGACCTGATCAGGTGTACCCTAGAACTCTGGGAAGCTAGAGAAGTGATTGGTGGGCCTCTTGCTGAGATATTTATATCATCGATAGTCACGGGTGTGGCGCCAGTAGTCTGGAGGTTGGCTAACGTGTTGCCACCGTTTAAGAAGGGGGGTACGGACATGCCAGGGAATTATAGGCCAGTGAGCCTAACGTTGGTGGTGGGCAAGTTGTTGGAGGGCATCCCGAGAGACAGGATGTACATGTATTTGGAAAGGCAAGGACTGATTAGGGATAGTCAACATGTCTCACTTGACTGATTTTTTTTGAAAAAGTAACAAAGAGGATTAATGAGGGCAGAGCGGTAGATGTGATCTATATGGACTTCAGTAAGGCGTTTGACAAGGTTGCCCATGGGAGACTGATTAGCAAGGTTAGATCTCATGGAATAAAGGGAGAAATAGCCATTTGGATACAGAACTGGCTCAAAGGTAGAAGACAGAGGGTGGTGGTGGAGGGTTGTTTTTCAGACTGGAGGCCTGTGACCAGTGGAGTGCCACAAGGATCGGTGCTGGGTCCTCTGCTTTTTGTCATTTACATAAATGATTTGGATGCAAGCATAAGAGGTACAGTTAGTAAGTTTGCAGATGACACCAAGATTGGAGGTGTAGTGGACAGCGAAGAGAGTTACCTCAGATTACAACAGGATCTGGACCAGATGGGCCAATGGGCTGAGAAGTGGCAGATGGAGTTTAATTCAGATAAATGCGAGGTGCTGCATTTTGGGAAAGCAAATCTTAGCAGGACTTATAAACTTAATGGTAAGGTCCTAGGGAATGTTGCTGAACAAAGAGACCTGGAGTGCAGGTTCATATCTCCTTGAAAGTGGAGTTACAGGTAGATAGGTTAGTGAAGAAGGCGTTTGTATGCTTTCCTTTATTGGTCAGAGTATTGAGTACAGGAGTTGGGAGGTCATGTTGCAGCTGTACAGGACATTAGTCAGGCCACTGTTGGAATATTGTATGCAATTTGGATAAGTACATGGAAAGGAAAGGTTTGGAGGGAAATGGGCTAAATGCAAGCAGGTGGCACTAGTTTAGTTTGGGAACATGGTGAGGTCTAGTTGGACCCATGCTGTATGACTCTGAGTTGAGGTTGAGCTGAGATCGACCATGATGGTATCAAATGGCAGAGCAGACTGGAGAGGTTGAATCACCTACTCCTGCTCCTAGTTTTTTGCCTGGCATTTAATGTGGCATGAACATTACTTGCCATTTATCAGCCTTAGTTTGAATGTTGGATCTGGACTGCTTCAGTATCAGAGAACTTGACATTGTGCACATCTTTAGCTGACATTTCTACTCTGACCTTCTGGAAGAACAGTTGCTCTCATTCACACTCCACTCCAGATTTTCTTGTGTTCTTTTTGCTGCCATGCTGTATTGTGTAGTCACCCTCCCTTCCCCCTGAAATCAGCTTGTTTTTTCATGTTAGCATCAAAGCTATGAGGTCAAAACTCAAATGGTCCTGGTGGAACCAAAACTGAGCACAAGTGAGCAGGTTATTGCTCAGTACTGCCGCTTAGCTGTACTGATGACACTTTTTTTCTATTTTATGGATTGTGGAGAGTAGTCTGAAGGATACGAAATGGCCTGGTTGGATTTGTCCTTTGTGTATCGGACATAGGCGAGCAGTCTTCTATTTTAACAAAGAACTACAGATGCTGGAAATCTCAAACAGAAATTGCTGGTGAAACTCAGCAGGTCTGGCATCAACTGTGGAGAGAAAACAGGGTCACTGGACTGAAACATTAACTCTGCTTTCTCTCCACAGATGCTGCCAGACCTGCTGAGTTTCTCCAGTTTTCCAGGTTGCTGGATCTTTGCCAATGTTACACCTGTTTTGAACAGATTTGGCTTATGATAGAGGTAGTTCTGGAATTTCAGGGTCCATAATCCTTTGTAGTATCTGATGAATTCAGCTGTTGTTTGATTATAATCTGAAGTGAATCAGAAAGGCTGAAGGCTGATATCTGTGATGCTGGCTGGGAGGAGGCAGAGATGAATTGTCCATGGTCACTTCCAGATGGATGTAAATTTCTCCGTCTGTCTTTTGCATTGAGCTGGGCTCCCTAATCATTGGCAATGAATGGTTGAAAGATCTAGCACCTTTTTTGTGGTTGCAGTCCTGCCATAATCAGACCTGATGCATTGGTTGTGTGATTGCCAACTCTGTCTGCATGCTGTTTATGTAACTTGGCATGAATGTGGTCTGGTGTTGATGCTTCACCAAGTTCACCCTCTTTACGGAAACTGCATTCTGCTCCTGTTATGCCCTCCTTCACTCTGAACCAGGGTTGTTTCCTTGGTTTGATGGTAATGGTTGAATAGGGATATACAAGGCTGTGGTTACAGACTGTGATTGAATTCAATTCTGCTTATGGTTCCAGTGCCTCACGGATGCCTGTTAGACCTGTTCAACATCCATCACATATACACTGCCACAGTGCTTCATAAAATGGTACTTTTTAATGCTGACAGAGAGACAGCTGTTTGATATTGGCAACTTCGTAAGGCCAGGCCAGACCCCCTCAGCATTTCAAGAGAGTAGCCCAGACCCTAACTTTGCTAGTTGTTTTAAGCAGGTGTAGAGTGGATATTCCAGGAGTGCTGCAGCTGGTCAAACCACTTGGTTGTAAACAAAACAATTTATTTGCAATGTTACCGAATGAAACACAAACAAACGAGAACAGAATATAGAATAACTTAACCTACTCAAAAACCCAACAGACTATCCCAGCCTAATGATGCTTTTATGATGCTTTTCCAAATTCCTGCAACATTCCCTTGGCAAAAGAAAGGTGTGTGTGTGTGTGTATGTTGAGGGGTTGGGGAGGGGTGTGGGGGGTAGAGAGACAGAGAGATTCAGCAATGGAACACCTTCTGCCGTGGAGCTGCTTCTTTGGGAGCAGCACCTTCACAGCGACTGATAGCTTTCAGTGACCAGCCAGACTGCTACAACCAAACCGAACCAGAGAGAAGCTCAGCTGGGAGAACTGGCCACTCCCCTTTTCATTGTACAAGTGTTTTTTTTTTAAGTCTTTCTTTTGCCTGAGGCAGTATCTGTTAGCTATCCTCATACTGGCCCTAAAACCCTTCAAACCTACACCTCCTGGAGTCTGTGTCTTTATGACCTCCTGAAAATAAAACCAAGGACAGCCTCCCCTTGTTCAAGGAGCAACATCATCACAATAGGACTGGTGGAAGTGTTCAACATCAGTGACTGAGGAAAGCTGAGACAGCAGCAAACTTTCAGTAACACAACTACATCAAAATCACAATGGTTGGCTGAAGACACCCAGCCTGATCAGTAATTTGAGGGAGATCTACTTCACTGACTCCATGGGAGCCAGACTATTTCTACAGTCCTCGGACATGGTCAAGAAGCTGTTGGTCAAAGCATCCTGGATCCTACAAAAGAAAACAGTACTTCTTCCAATTAGCAAGTGTTTGCCTGATTTGAGTAATACAGGATACTTTAGTCAAGAACATATACGTTTTTGACAGAGCAGCTATCTTCCAAGAAGAGAATTCAGAAATTTAAAGTGCCTTCAGATAGGATAAGGGGCCAACAACATTTTCTACAAAGAGCAACATCCTCGGAGAAGGATATCAAAGAGATCAAAGGTTCTCTTATGGAGAAATGATCCAAAGATCAGAATCCAGATCAATGGTCATCAAACAACAGATCTACCATTCTGAGAAAAGTGTGCCCATCCAGACCACCTAGGTTTTGTGAAGTCGGGAGGAACAGGAATATGAAAGGAGAGAGAAAAGGTCGAGATGTTGATCATAGAATCCATTGGCTCCACCCAGACCCCACCACTACACCCTATCCTTGTAACTCTACATATCCCATGCTAACTATGGTCAATTTAGCATGGCCAATCCACCTAACCTGTATACATTTTGGACTGTGGGAGCAAACTGGAGCACCTGGAGGAAACCCATGCAGAAACGGAGAATGTGTAAACTTCACACAGGCAGTCACCTGATTAGTAGAACCAAACCTGGGTGCTTGGTGCTGTGAGGCAGCAGTGATAACCACTGAGCCACCGTGATGTAATAGATGTTTTGTGATAAACCTGTTCAGAGATATTATGATGGTGATGGCCTAGTGGTATTATTGCTAGGCTATTAATTCAGGTAATGTTCTGGGGACCTGGGTTCAAATCTTGCCATGGCGGATATTGAATCCAATTTTTTTTTTTTAAATCTAGTATTCAGAATTGACTCATGACCATGAAACCATTGCCAATTGTCAGCAAAACAGACCTGGCTCACTAATGTCTTTCAGAGAAGGAAATCTGCTATCCTCACCTGGTCTGGACTACTTTTGACTCCAGACCCAAAGCAATGTGGTAGATTCTCAACTGCCCTCCGAAATGGCCATGCAAGCCAATTGGTTGAAGGGCAATAAATGCTGGCCAGCCAGCGATGGCCCCGTTCTGGTAATGAATAAAACAAAAGGACCCACCTTTGGATGCAAGTAGGACTTAAACCCAGGCTTCTTGACACAGTAGACATGACATGAGCACTGGCCATATGGTCAATGTAAAGGTTAGTTTCATCAACCTGGTCAGACATGTTATGACACACTGAGAAAGTGACAACTGCAGATGCTGGAGAATCAGCCAAAAAAGGCTGGCGCTGGAAAAGCACAGCAGGTCAGGCAGCATCTGAGGAGCAGGACTGTTGATCCTTCGGGCATAAGTCCTTCATCAGGAATGTCACAATCCTGTTAAGACGCACACACACGTTCTTCAGACACAGGTGAGACATGAACCGGAACCTACTGGCTCAGAGGCAGGGACAGTATTCCTGCACTTATACGTATTGGTTAAGTATGGGGGAGGAAAGCTTTGTTCTTAGTGTTCATGCTCTATTTGCTCGACCTTTTTATTTCTAATGTCTCACAGTATGTCAGTGGACATAAGATGTTCAAGGGGAGCAGATCTATCTGAACCAGTTTCATAAGGTCCTAATTATGCCTGACCCCAAAGGTAGTTGTGGGAGAAAGTGAGCACTGCAGATACTGGAGATCAGAGTCGAGAGTGTGGTGCTGGAAAAGCACAGCAAGTCAGGCAGTATCCGAGGAGCAGGAGAATTGACATTTCAAGCCTAAGCTCTTCATCAGGAATGAGTTGTACCAATTGCTATCTTGCAATAAAACACCTTTTGTGTTATCTTTTTTAAAAAATTGCCTCTTTTGACATTTCCTTTCAATAGCATTGTATCCTTTACCACAGACCGCTAGATAAACCTGAGGTAACTGAGGATTGGTGGCAGCAAACTACTCCAAGTAACCGCCATCCAGGACCACACATTGGTGGAGCCGGCAAAATTCACCAGTTACCAGGAGCTGCAAAATATCACAATAAAAGGGCATTTTTCAAGATGCAGCTGTTTATTGCATCTGTATTATGTTGACTTTCAGCTTCAAAACAGGATCAAAACCAGTATCGGCTTGGTGCACTGTTGTGAAATATGTTTTTAAAATTGATGCTTTCAGTGGTAGACATATGGCTAACAGCTAAAATCTTGGAGAAACATGGACAATGGAAAACTGCTGAAACGGGTCTGGACATGTTTCTGTGTGAGCAGCCCTGGCCTGAGCTGCTGAGCTGGACTGAGAATCCGGTGAATAGTGACAGCCGAGAGCTGGTTATTTAACTAGACACAGTTGGTGTCAGGAGCAGTCACTGAGTAGAAGGGGCCTTGTTTCATTGAAACCTGATGAATTGCAATAAACATCCCAAAAGGACATCGCTATGGAAAGTTTCAACACTCGCTGCTAATTGTAGTCTGAGAATTATGGAGTCATTGTGGCAGTTTAATGGCTCAGGCTGATTTTAAAAACAGCATGAAACTGCTCGAAGATAGATAAGGAGAACAAAGAACAGGCAGTAACCGTACGAATGACCAGGGGCAACGTGGTCATCGACAATCCCAGAAGACTGGAGAAAATCCATGTTTAAAAGAAAAAATATGCTGGGAGCTCACTTCAGCGAGAACTCCAGATACGAACCACCACGGGGAACAAGCAGAACCGTGGGTCAGGAACCTGAATGAAGGTGGAACCCTCCATGTGGCAGAGCATAGCCTGGCCAGTTCAGTTACAAGTCGGTAATATCTCACTCTCAACCCTTCAGTAAACGTGCTCTATCTAGTTTTGCATGTAGTTCTGTAAAGGGCTGGACTCCATAGGACACTTGAAGCATTCCTGTAAAAGTATTGTATGGAAAGTACCGTTGAAAGTGTTCCACCTAAGTTCTTCAGTAAAGTGTTGCATACATTTACGGGGATTTTTGGGAATCCAGTGAGAGCCATTTAGGATTGTGTGCTGTGAGCATAGTCTTGACTTTCTCCAGCTGACTGTAAGGCCATTACAGTCACCAGCTGGCCTCCTCGGGTGGTCCAGGGATGTAATTAAATCATTCACTGAGTCTGGATCACCTGGAGAAAGGAGAACTCAGCAACTGAAGGAAGATCCTGGGGGGATCTAAATAGGAGAAGGAAAAGTAGTAATTTAAGAGGATTCATGGTGGTGTAGCTTTACCAAATAGAACATAGAACGTAGAACAATACAGCACAGAACAGGCCCTTCGGCCCACAATGTTGTGCCGAACATTTGTCCTAGCTTAACCACCTATTCATGTACCTATCCAATTGCAGATTAAAGGTCACAAATGATTTTGACTCTGCCACTCCCACAGGCAGTGCATTCCATGCCCCCACCACTTTCTGGGTAAAGAACCTACCCCTGATATCCCCCCTATACCTTCCACCCTTCACCTTAAATTTATGTCCCCTTGTAACCCTCTGTTGTACCCGGGGAAAAAGTCTCTGACTGTCTACTCTATCTACTCCCCTGATCATCTGATAAACCTCTACCAAGTCACCCCTCATCCTTCTCCGTTCCAATGAGAAAAGGCCTAGCACGCTCAACCTATCCTCGTACGACCTATTCTCCATTCCAGGCAACATCCTGGTAAATCTTCTCTGCACCCTCTCCAAAGCTTCCACATCTTTCCTAAAATGAGGCGACCAGAACTGCACACAATACTCCAAATGTGGCCTAACCAAAGTCCTGACCAGCTGCAACATCACCTCACGACTCTTGAATTCAATCCCTCTGCTAATGAACGCTAATACACCATAGGTCTTCTTACAAGCTCTATCCACCTGAGTGGCAACTTTCAAAGATCTATGAACATAGATCCCAAGATTCCTCTGCTCCTCCACGTTACTAAGAACCCTACCGTTAACCCTGTATTCCGCATTCTTATTTGTCCTTCCAAAATGGACAACCTCACACTTGACAGGGTTGAACTCCATCTGCCACTCCTCAGCCCAACTCTGCATCATATCTAAGTCCCTTTGCAGCCAACAACAGCCCTCCTCACTATCCACAACTCCACTAATCTTCGTATCGTCTGCAAATTTACTGACCCACCCTTCGACTCAAGCAGCAGAGAACCCAGATCTGACCCCTGCAAAACTCCACTTGTAACTGGGCTCCAGGCTGAATATTTACCATCTACCACCACTCTCTGACTTCGACCGGTTAGCCAGTTTTCTATCCAACTGGCCAAACTTCCCACTATCCTATGCCTCCTGACTTTCCACATAAGCCTACCATGAGGAACCTTATCAAATGCCTTACTAAAATCCCCAGTGACGTTACTAATCTACACGACCACAACGCTGCATGTGTCTCTGCCCCCACGCCGATCTCCATGTCTAACCCCGCCCACCCGCCAAGTTCCGTCACCACGCCTAACCCCGCCCCCACGACAATCTCCGTCACCACGCCTAACCCCGCCCCTTCGCCGATCTCCGACTGCATGCCTAACCCCGCCCCCATGCCTATATCCGTCACCACGTCTAACCCCGCCCCTTCGCCGATCTGCGTCCCCGCCCCCAGGCCTAACCCAGCTCCAGCCCCACACCAGGTCCTAGCTCCCAGCCCTGCCGTGTTTTCACCATCCCTCCAGACCTACCCCTCTCTGAGGATGAAAGATCAGTCCTCAGCAGAGGCCTCACCTTCATTCCCCTACGCTCTCGGATTAATGAGTTCAACACACGGCGTGACATCGAACAATTCTTCCGCCGCCTTCGCCTCCGTGCCTTCTTCTTCAACCAAGACTCCCACCCACCCTCTGACGACCCCTTCTCCCGCCTCCAACACACCCCGTCCACCTGGACACCCCGTGCTGGCCTCCTACCTGCCCTCGACCTCTTCATAGCCAACTGCCGCCGCGATATTAACCGTCACCTGAACTCCCCCACCCCTCTCACCCACTCCAACCTCTCACCCTCGGAACGCGCAGCCCTCCACTCCCTCCGTTGCAACCCTAACCTCACTATCAAACCAGCAGACAAGGGAGGCGCGGTAGTAGTTTGGCGCACCGACCTCTACACCGCTGAGGCCAAACGCCAGCTCGCAGATACCTCCTCCTACTGCCCCCTTGACCATGACCCCACCCCCCACCACCAAACCATCATCTCCCAGACCGTCCATAACCTCATCACCTCAGGGGACCTCCCATCCACCGCCTCCAACCTCATAGTCCCACAACCCCGCACCTCCCGCTTCTACCTCCTGCCCAAATCCACAAACCTGACTGCCCCGGCCGACCCATTGTCTCCGCCTGCTCCTGCCCCACCGAACTCATCTCCGCATACCTCGACACGGTCCTGTCCCCCTTAGTCCAAGAACTCCCCACCTACGTTCGGGACACCACCCATGCCCTCCACCACCTCCATGATTTTCGCTTCCCCGTTCCCAACGCCTTATCTTCACCATGGACATCCAGTCCCTGTACACCTCCATCCCCCATCACGAAGGACTCAAAGCCCTCCGCTTCTTCCTTTCCCGCCGTACCAACCAGTACCCTTCCACTGACACCCTCCTTCGACTGACTGAACTGGTCCTCACCCTGAACAACTTCTCTTTCCAATCCTCCCACTTCCTCCAAACCAAAGGAGTAGCCATGGGCACCCACATGGGCCCCAGCTATGCCTGCCTCTTCGTAGGATATGTGGAACAATACATCTTCCGCAACTACACTGGCCCCACCCCCCACCTCTTCCTCCGCTACATCGATGACTGACTGTATCGGCGCCGCCTCGTGCTCCCACGAGGAGGTTGACCAGTTCATCCACTTCACCAACACCTTCCACCCCGACCTCAAATTCACCTGGACAGTCTCAGATTCCTCCCTCCCCTTCCTCGACCTTTCTATTTCTATCTCAGGCAACCGAATCAACACGGACATCTACTACAAACCGACCGACTCCCACAGCTACCTGGACTACACCTCCTCCCATCCTGCTCCCTGTAAAAACGCCATCCCATTCTCCCAATTCCTTCGTCTCTGCCGCATCTGCTCCCAGGAGGACCAGTTCCAAAAACGTACAACCCAGATGGCCTCCTTTCTCAATGACCGCAATTTCCCCCCCGACGTGGTCGACGATGCTCTCCACCCCATCTCTTCCACTTCCCGCTCCGCTGCCCTTGAGCCCCGCCCCTCCAACCGCCACCAGGACAGAACCCCACTGGTCCTCACCTACCACCCCACCAATCTCCATGTACAGCGCATCATCCGCCGTCATTTCCGCCACCTCCAAACGGACCCCACCACCAAGGATATATTTCCCTCCCCTCCCCTATCAGCATTCCGTAAAGACCACTCCCTCCGTGACTCCCTCGTCAGATCCACACCCCCCACCAACCCAACCTCCACTCCCGGCACCTTCCCCTGCAACCGCAGGAGGTGCGAGACTTGCGCCCACACCTCCCCCCTCACCTCCCTCCAAGGCCCCAAAGGAAACTTCCATATCCGCCACAGATTCACCTGCACCTCCACACACATCATCTATTGCATTCTCTGCACCCGATGTGGCCTTCTCTATATTGGGGAGACAGGCTGCCTACTTGCGGAGCGTTTCAGAGAACACCTCTGGGACACCCGGACCGACCAACCCAACCACCCTGTGGCTCAACACTTCAACTCCCCCTCCCACTCCACCAAGGATATGCAGGTCTTTGGACTCCTCCATCGCCAGACCACAACAACACGACGGTTGGAGGAAGAGCGCCTCATCTTCCGCCTAGGAACTCTCCAACCACAAGGGATGAACTCGGATTTCACCAGTTTCCTCATTTCCCCTCCCCCCAGCTTGTCTCAGTCAAATCCATCGAACTCAGCACCGCCTTCCTAACCTGCAATCTTCTTCCTGACACCTCCGCCCCCACCCCAGTCTGACCTATCACCCTCCCTTTGACCTCTTTCCACCTATCGCATTTCCGACGCCCCTCCCCCAAGTCCCTCCTTCCTACCTTTTATCTTAGCCTGCTGGACAAACTTTCCTCATTCCTGAAGCAGGGCTTATGCCCGAAACATCGATTCTCCTGTTCCCTGGATGCTACCTGACCTGCTGCGCTTTTCCAGCAACACATTTTCAGCTCTGATCTCCAGCATCTGCAGACCTCACTTCCTCCTTACTAAAATCCATGTATACTACATCCACTGCTCTATCCTCATCCACATGCTTGGTCACCTCCTCAAAGAATTCAATAAGACTTGTAAGGCAAGACCTACCCCTCACAAATCCGTGCTGGCTGACCCTAATTAAGCAGTGTTTTTCCAGATACTCATAAATCCTATCCCTCAGTACCCTTTCCATGACTTTGCCTACCACCGAAGTAAGATTAACTGGCCTAAAATTCCCGGGGTTATCCCTATTCCCTTTTTTGAACAGGGGCACAACATTTGCCACTCTCCAGTCCCCTGGCACCACCCCCATTGACAGTGAAGATGAAAGGATCATTGCCAACGGTTCTGCAATTTTCTCTCTTGCTTCCCACATAATCCTAGGATATATCCCGTCAGGCCCGGGGGACTTGTCTATCCTCAAGTTTTTCAAACTGCCCAAACATCTTCCTTCCTAACAAGTATCTCCTCTAGCTTACCAGTCCGTTTCATACTCTCCTCTTCAATAATACGGTCCCTCTCATTTGTAAATACTGAAGAAAAGTACTCATTCAAGACCTCTCCTATCTCTTCTGACTCAATACACAGTCTCCCACTACTGTCCTTGATCGGACCTACCCTCGTTCTCGCCATTCTCATGTTTCTCACATACGCATAAAAGGCCTTGGGGTTATCCTTGATCCTACTCGCCAAATATTTTTCATGCCCTCTCTTAGCTCTCCTAATCCCTTTCTTCAGCTCCCTCCTGGCTATCCTGTATCCCTCCAAGGCTCTGTCTGAACCTTGTTTCCTCAACCTTATGTAAGCCTCCTTACAAGACATTCAACCTCCCTCGTCAACCAAGGTTCCCTCACACAACCATCTCTTTCCTGCCTGACAGGTACATACTTATCAAGGACACATCGTATCTGTTCCTTGAAAAAGTTCCCCATTTCAACGACATCCTTCCCTGACAGCCTATGCTCCCAATTTATGCTCCTCAGATCCTGTCTTGCAGCATCGTGTTTACCCTTCCCCCAATTGTAAAACCTGCCCTGTTGCACGCACCTATCTCTCTCCATAACCAAGGTGAAAGTCACAGAATTGTGGTCACCATCACCAAAATGTGTGCAAGGTAAGTGATTCAATAGGCAGAAATATAAAGGAATCACCCCAACCGTTCCAGGACCAGTAGTTAAGAGATTAGGGGCCACTGCAAAGGAACAGTTTGGTGAAAGAAAGATGAAATTATTATAAAGATGTCACTGTAACATGTTCTTTGGAGGAATTATATGAGCAAGACGTTGAGGATAAATGAAGAAAAGATTAAGAGAACTGGAGAGGAAGATCGAGCAATTGAGAAAATTCCAGACTATCTGCCAAACGCTCATCAGCCTGACTAGCTATCAACAAACATGGGATATGAAAAGGAACAATTGCGAAGTATAGATCCAGACTAATCAGGAAAAAAAAACGCAATTCACAAACGTGAAAGTGCACGATCAGGGCACTACCGATAACTCTCCAATGTGGTCTGTTTGGAAGCCACATGGTTCATGGCAGGTAACCATTGACTACAGAAAGTCGAATAAAATTATTCCTCAGACAGCTCTACTGCGGTGACTCATCTAAAAACTATGAGGAGACAATGTCCATTAGTGAAGTGATTCCTGGTCTTGGACATTAATGGGTTCTGCCAGTTTTAATTCACTTTTACATTGAAGACACCTGTACACTTGGATGTCTACCCCAGAGCTTTCATAACTCTCTCCCTCCACTTTTCACCCAAAAACTAGCTTAGGATTCTGTTGGTCTTTGTTTGCTTGCTGCAGCATATGGATGCTTTACAGACTGAGCATCTGCAGCTCCTCAGTGAATTGTAAACACTATTGGCTAATTTTGGGGCTGAGGGGGAACCTAAAAAGGTCCAGGTTGGTCACCTGCTTGGGTTTTATCATCACGCAGGGTTAAAGAGGTGGATGAAAACCGGATGAATGTCATTCAGGTCATGTGAGGGGGCAAGTTGAGACATCCCTCGGGTGCTTTTTAGATCAAAGGTTATTGCCGAAACCATATTGAGAGTTTTACCGCATTATATTGGCCCCATAATCAGACTTAATGAAGAAAAACACTCTATGGTGTGGGGAGACCAAAATACTTAAGCCATTGTTGCAATTGAATAAGCACTGGCTAGTTAACCAGCTTTGATAATCGCAAGCTTACCCTTTGACTTTGAACTTGTCGCTATGACCCTGACCCTTTCAGCAGTCTTTCGGGAATCGCACGGGCAACTCCTTCTGGTAACCATCTCGACCCAGTTGAACAGGGATTAACGCCATGTGAAAGACCCCCATCAGTCATTTGCAAGGTGGTGCTGTATTCCTCATCATTTGTCTGAAACATTTTATAATTCTGAAGGAATATTGTCGCAATTTAGCTTTTACTAGATGGACGTGTTAACAATGACACTGAGTCAAAATTATATTTCCCAATGGGCCCTGCTGTCTAAAGAACCCACACACCCATATTCTTAGCAGCGACATCATCAACAGGAGCAAACTCCTTAACTGCCAGGCATGGACAGCATCGACAAGGGCTACACCACACGGTGGCCAGGCATGGACAGCATCGACAAGGGCTACACCACACGGTGGCCAGGCATGGACAGCATCTACAAGGGCTACACCACACGGTGGCCAGGCATGGACAGCATCGACAAGGGCTACACCACACGGTGGCCAGGCATGGACAGCATCGACAAGGGCTACACCACACGGTGGCCAGGCATGGACAGCATCTACAAGGGCTACACCACACGGTGGCCAGGCATGGACAGCATCGACAAGGGCTACACCACACGGTGGCCAGGCATGGACAGCATCGACAAGGGCTACACCACACGGTGGCCAGGCATGGACAGCATCTACAAGGGCTACACCACACGGTGGCCAGGCATGGACAGCATCTACAAGGGCTACACCACACGGTGGCCAACAGGCCTGGACAACATATCTCCTCAAGGAATCATTTGGGCCAAAACAAAATGGGGGAGAAAAGAGAGATTAAACATTTTTTTTATTGGTGACTCTTCAATGGTAGAGGAGGGAGTTAGGAGAACAGGATGTGAAATATACGGAGGACAGCAAAGTGTTCCCGAAATACAAATAGCATTACAACTCCCATGCAGTGGGAGTGCACAAGCTACAGAACTAGCAGAAATAGCATACGTAGCGAGCTATCCCAAGAAATCCCTGACCTCAGCTGACATATATTCCAGTAGGTTGTATATCTGCAGCAATCCCTGGCCTGATGGGGGATTTGAGAGGGTTTTTGGCCAAAGATGGAAAACCATTGCCCTCTGAAGACTTCTTGCATTCATTCTCAATCAAGCATCAGGCAGGGATTATGGGATAATTTAAGGTAAAGGCACACCGCAGGTCATCTCCACAAAAGAATATCTGGACGGATGGATTGGCAAAGCAAGGACCCAGAGAGGCTTAAACCCTGGCAGATTTCACATGAAGTAACACACGTAGCTAAGATAATTGCAAACATTATAACCTAATGCATGTGTACATGATTTAGCCTCCTGAAGTATGGAAGCTGACCAAGGAACACACTTTGCTGCCAAAATGATACAAAACCTCGTGGCCCAGTCAGGAATAAATCAAAAATAGCCTTTCAACCGCAAACAAGCGATGTAGTTGTAAGAATGAACAGAATTTTGAAAACCATCATTCGAGAGACAGTACAACAAAATCACTTCACTTGGAATGTGATACCACCCTCCTAATCATGATTTACCCAGAACGGGATTTACCCCACACTTAATGATGGGACACTCCATGAGAGAGACTGAGGTCCTGTTAGGATTAAATCTACCTGAACCAGAGGCGCTGGACTTGAACCAGGGAAATTTGTATAAAGGCACCTGAAAAACATTCAAGCTGTTCAAGTAGTAATAGCAGTGACAGTGCAACAGAGGAAAAATTAAAGTGAAATCTACTTTGGCAGGAAGGTCCAGCTTGCTGAGCTAAACATTGGGAGAAAATAATACTCTGATGACCAACTGGTGACCTTATTGGCTCTGAGGTATGTGGGCCCTAACTCTGCTGTGGATAAGGCAACTCACTCTCTGTAAGGTCCTATTAGACAAGGGGAAAAGCTACCACAAAACAATTAAAGCTGTTTTGGGGGTGGGGGGAGGGGCATACAGAACAGCAATTCCCTCAACATAATGTTGGATGCTGGAGAAAACCACGTGGTTTTAGAGGAAATTGAGAATCAGGATGTATCTACCCAACCTACTCCTTTTTCAGGAGAAAGTGAGGACTGCAGATGTTGGAGAGTCAGAGCCAAAGAGTGTGGTGCTGGAAAAGCACAACAGGTCAGGCAGCATCCGAGGAGCAGGAGAAGCGACGTTTTGGGCTTAAGCCCTTCATCAGGAATGAGCTGGAAAAGCATTCCTGATGAAGGGCTGATGTCCGAAACATCAACTCACCAGCTCCTCGGATGCTGCCTGACTAGCTGTACTTTTCCAGCACCACACTCTTCGACTCTTACTCCTTTTGCAGCTCTTCCCAAGTCAGTAGCAACCAGCTCCAGCCGAACTCTCAGCAGCAATTTCTCTGCTGCCACCGGGCACGGTTTCATTTTCTTCTCAAATGCCTTCAGCTGACTGTGAATCCAGAATAATCAAACTCCCCAGAAATGGGTTTGGAGTGCAGAACACTTCCCAGAGCTCACTCGATGGGTCAGAAACAGATTGGCATCCATTAGGCCAAGTCTGTGTCCTCTAAGATATTGTTTGCCAGCCTTTCCTCTACAAGTCTGGAAGAAACATCATTTATAATCTATAATGTATATTTCAATCTGGATGGCTGATCTCGGATTTAGAAAAAAATCTTGTCAGGACAAAGTACTTACTCCTAACTATGGGAAATCAAATGATAGAACTGGTATTATGGAGTCATAGAGATGTACAGCATGAAAACAGACCCTTCGGTCCAACCCATCCATGCCGACCAGATATTGGTATTGTTTAATATGTGCATCAGATTTTAAAACTATATATACATCCACACATGGTATTTGATCTTAATAATAGGCACCAAAAGATGGACTGGAAAATATACCTTGTGACTGATGGAGCTACAGTATCAACAGAGAGAACTAGTTGTAGAGTTACATCAAGACATCCAGAACCCATAAAGCAGTATCTCAAAGCATCAGAAATTCGAGGCCGTGGATACCATATTAAAAATCTCACAACACCAGGTTATACTCCAACAGGTGGTTATGGAGGGCACAATTGTATGACACAGAATTTATAGCAAAAGTTTACAGTGTGATGTAACTGAAATTATACATTGAAAAAGGCGTTGATTGTTTGTTAAGTCTCTCATCTGTTAGAATGACCATGTTAGCTTCACTTCTTTCATATGTAAATCACAAAACTTGTTTTAAAAGTTACATTCTCAGGTTAACTTTAACAATTGGTGTCAGCAGGTGAAAGTGTTGAAGGTGTTGGCCCCTGTATTGTGCTGTCTGTGCCATAATGTTTAGACTGAGTTAACAGAGTCTTACATGGATCTGTGCATTTTTTTGAGCAAAGTACAATGTAACTCTGCAAGTACAAATTCACCCCACAAACATATATATGTATGTGTGCATGTGGTGTGTGTGTCTGGGGTGAGGGGCTGTGAGTGTCTTTGAGAGAGAGTGTATATGTGTAAAGGGGGCTAAGTCTGTGAGAGGGTGTGTGTGTGTGTGTGTAGGAGTATCTCTGTGTGCGTATAGTGCAATGGTGATCACCTGTAATGTGACATGAACCCAAGGTCCCAGTTGAGGCCCTCCCTATGGGTACCGAACTTAGCTATCAGCCTCTGCTCAGCCACTTTTCGCTGCTGCCTGTCCCGAAGTCTGCCTTGGAGGATGGTCACCCGATGGTCTGTTGATTGTTGTGCAGTGCCCATTCATCCATTGCCGTAGCCTCTGCTTGGCCTCGCCAATGTACCATGCCTCAGGGCATCCTTGCCCGCAGCGTATGAGAGAGACAACGTTGGCCCCGTCGCATGAGTACCTGCCACGTTCATGGTGGGAAGTGTCCCCATGTGTAATGGTGGTATTCGTGTCGACACTCTGACATGTCTTGCAGAGCCTACCATGACAGGGTTGTATGGAGTTGTCCTGAAAGCCGGGCAGTTTGCTATGAACCATGATCTGTTTAAGGTTTGGTGGTTGTTTAAAGGCGAGCAGTGAAGGTGTGGGGAAAGTCTTAGCGAGGTACTCATCCCCATTGATAATGTGTTGCAGGCTGTGAAGAACATGGCCCAGTTTTTTGGCTCCTGGGAAGTACTGGACAAGGAAGGGTACCTTGTCGGTTGCAGCATGTGTCTGTCTCCTGAGGAGGTCATTATGGTTCCTTGCTGTGGTATGTTGGAACTGGCGGTCGATGAGTTGGGCATCATACCCCGTTCTTATGAGGGCATCCCAGAGTACTTCCAGGTGCCCATCATGTTCCTCCTCATCTGAACAGATCCGGTGTACGCATAGGGCTTGCCCATAGGGGATGGCTGTTTTACTATGTTTTGAGTGGAAGCTGGAGAAGTGTAGCATTGTGAGGTGTCAGTGGGTTTGCAGTAGGTGCTCCTCCTTGATGGAGATGCATGTGTCCAAGAATGAGACAGATAGTAGAGAATAGTCCATGGTGAGTTTGATGGTGGGATGAAACTTGTTGAGGAGTCACTGATAAAACAGTGATATCACCGTGGGTCCAGAGGAAGAAAATGTCGTCAATGTACCCGGTGTATAATGTTGGTTGGAGGTCCTGCATAGAGAAGAAATCTTGTTCGAACCTATGCATGAAGATGTTGGCATATTGGGGTGCAAATTTGGTCCCCATGGCTGTTCTGTGTGTCTGGATGAAGAACTGGTTGTCAAAGGTGAAGACGTTGTGATCGAGAATAAAGCAGATGGGTTGTAGGATGGTGTTTGGAGATCGGCAGTTGTTGGTGTTGAGTACTGAGGCTGTTGCCACGATGCCATCCTTGTGGGGGATGCTGGTGTAGAGTGCTGAAACGTCCATTGTGACGAGGAATGTTCCCGGTTTGATTGGTCCGTGGGTGCTGAGTTTCTGTAAGAAATGTGTCGTGTCGCGACAGAAATTGGGAGTCTCCTGTACAATGGGTTTCAAGCTGCCTTCGACATTGCCAGAGAGGTTCTCACACAGAGTCCCATTGCCTGATACGATGGGACGTCCTGGTATATTGGCTTTGTGTATGTTTGGAAGGCAGTAGAAGTCGCCTACACGAGAAGTACGTGGGATGAGGGCGCGCAGGGATCCATCAGTCCTTCAGAGTTCCCTACGCGTTGTCTATCTCATACACTGCAGGCAAGGAGCTATATTGGTATATGCCCTGAGGTATATTGGTGAAACTGAGCAGAGGCTACAGCAACAGATGAATGGACACCGCACAATAATCAACAGACAGGAATGTTCCTCCCCAGTTGGGGAACACTTCGGTGGTCCAGGACATTCAACCTCGGACCTTCGGGTGACCATCCTCCAAGGCAGACTTCGGGACAGGCAGCAGCGAAAAGTGGCCGAGCAGAGGCTGATAGCTAAGTTCGGTACCCATAGGGAGGGCCTCAACTGGGACCTTGGTTCATGTCACATTACAGGTGATCACCATTGCACTATACACATACACTGACACTCCTACACACAGACACAGATACACCGATACTCTTTCCTATACACCGATACTCTCACACATACCTACAGAGACATACACTCCCACACTCTCACATGCACCCTCTCACAGAATTAGACCTCTTTATATTCACACACACACTCTCACACATACACATACACTTTCTCTCATAGACAATTAGAACCCCCCACCCCAGACACATTATCCCACACACAACACACGTGCGCATGCATGCACACACCATATGCATACACACACACATACGTCTGTGGGGTGAATTTGTACTTGCAGAGTTACATTGTACTTTGCTCAAAAACTGCATGAATCCATGTAAGACTCTGTGAACTCACTTTTTAGATGAGAATCAGTCTAAACATTATGGCACAGACAGCAGCACACAGGGGGCTAACACCTTCAACACTTATCTGGGCTGACACCTATTGTTACAGTTAACCTGAGAATGTAACTTTTAAAAAATGTTTTGTGATTTACATATGAAAGAAGTGAAGCTAACATGGTCATTCTAACAGATGAGAGTCTTAACAAACAATCAAGGGATTTTTCAATGTGTAATTTCAGTTACATCACACTGTAAACTTTTGCTATAAATTCTGTGTCTTACAATTGTGTCCTCCACAACCACCTGATGAAGGAGCAGCGCTCCGAAAGCTAGCGCTTCCAATTAAACCTGTTGGACTATAACCTGGTGTTGTGTGATTTTTAACTTTGTCCACCACAGTCCAACACCGGCACCTCCAAACCATGGATACCATGGATTATTATGTAGGTTATGCACAATAGCAAAGAAAGGCAGTGGGGTTTGTACTTTTGTGCACCAATATTGACTTGTGTACAAATATTTAAGGTACCATTAAATAGAACTAGTAGCAGAGCAGCTAACACAGATTAGGTTTTGTGTGTTCCTTTCAATTCCTCCTTATGTGGAAGTAGAACAAAGGGTTGAGAAGATTAAGAATAAAATTAAAGAAATTAGAAATTACTGTGGTTCTGGGACTGAATATAGATAATAATTCATAGGTTTGTATTATTTCTCACTTAGCTATACTGCTGGGATTTGCTTTGGTGTAACAAACTGTCCTATTGATATTAATGCATCATGGGAAATTGTGGATTAATCAGAGATTGACCAACAACTGGTCCATTCAAGGTTTAGAAATGAGATGATTAACCACTTAAATGCATGGCTGTAATGAATATGTATTGGAAGTAAATAGCACATATATTGCTGCTGATGCCATTGTAGAGGTTTGAGAGGTAGATGGATCCCAAAGGCATTGAACTGGTGAAATGAGTGATGCATAGATAATGAATGATCTAATGGATCAAAGGATTGAATGTGGTATTTGGCTAACAGCTAAGATCTTGGAAGAAACATGGACAATGGTGAACTGCTGAAACGGGTCTGGACATGTTTCTGTGTGAGCAGCCCTGGCCTGAGCTGCTGAGCCGGACTGAGAATCCGGTGAATAGTGACAGCCGAAAGCTGGTTAATTAACTAGACACAGTTGGTGTCAGGAGCAGTCACTGAGTAGAAGGGGCATTGTTTCATTGAAACCTGATTAATTGCAATAAACATCCCAAAAGGACATCGCTATGGAAAGTTTCAACACTCGCTGCTAATTGTAGTCTGAGAATTATGGAGTCATTGTGGCAGTTTAATGGCTCAGGCTGATTTTAAAAACAGCATGAAACTGCTCGAAGATAGATAAGGAGAACAAAGAACAGGCAGTAACCGTACGAATGACCAGGGGCAACGTGGTCATCGACAATCCCAGAAGACTGGAGAAAATCCATGTTTAAAAGAAAAAATATGCTGGGAGCTCACTTCAGCGAGAACTCCAGATACGAACCACCACGGGGAACAAGCAGAACCGTGGGTCAGGAACCTGAATGAAGATGGAACTCTCCATGTGGCAGAGCATAGCCTGGCCAGTTGTGCATATATGGAACAAGCTGCCCGAGGAAGCAGGAGAGGCAGGTACAATTACAATATTTAAAAGATATTTGGATATGTACATGGAGAGGAAATGTTTAGAGGGAAATGGGCCAAATGCAGGTAAATGGGACTAGTTCAGTTTAAGCAAGTTGGGCCAAGGGGTCTGTTTCAGAACTGCATGACTCTATGACTTTAGTTCAGTTACAAGCAGGTGATATCAAACTCACAATCCTTTGGTTAAAGTGTTCCTTTAGAGCATTCCCGTAAATGCATTGCATGATAAGTACCAGCTAAAGTGCTCTACATTAGTGCTTCGGTAAAGATATTGCGTGAACTAAGGGGACTTTTCTTAATGAAGTTAAAAATCACACAACACCAGGCTATAGTCCAACAGGTTTAATTGGAAGCACTAGCTTTCGGAGTGCTGCTCCTTCATCGGGTGGTTGTGGAGTATAAGATTGTAAGACACAGAATTTATCGCAAAAGTTTACAGTGTGATGTAACTGAAATTATATATTGAAAATGAGCTAGATTGTTTGTTAAGTCTCTCATCTTTTAGAATGACCATGTTGGTTTCAGTTCTTTCATATGTGAATCACAAAACTTTTTGTAAAAGTTACACAACCTTTTCTAAATGACTCCTCAAATTCCGAACTTTCTCTAGACCAAAGAACAGTGATTAGAGGCACCATTGTGCTCCACTGAAATGTGAAACATTTTGTTTTTATTGTTGTCACATGTACTGAGATACAGTGAAAATTGGTGTTTTGAATGCAGTACAGGCAGATTGTGCCATACAAAGTGCATCGGTAGCAGACCAGAGTACAGGATACAATGTTATAGCCACAGGGAAGGTGCAGAGAAAAAGAAAGCATTCGATCGATATTTACATTTGAGAGGAGAAAGTGAGTACTGCAGGTGTTGGAGATCAGAGTCGAGAGTGTGGTGCTGGAAAAGCACAGCCAGTCAAGTAGTATCTGAGGAGAATTGACGTTTCAGGCATGAAGGGCTTATGCCCAAAACATCGATTCTCCTGCTCCTTGGCTACTGTCTGACCTGATTTGCATTTGAGAGGTCCCTTGAAAGGTTTGATAACAGCGGGGAAGAAGCTGTTCTTGAATCTGTTTGTACATCTATTCAAACTTTGTGTCTTCTGCCTAATGGAATATGTTGAAAGAGAGCATAACTGTGGTGTCAGGGGTCTTTAATTATGTTGGTTGCTTTCCTGAGGCAGTGGGCAGTATAGATGGAATCAACGAGTGGAAGGCTGGTTTGTCTGATGGACTGGGCTGTGTTCACAATTCGCTGTGGTTTCTTTGTGGTCTTGGGAAGAGCAGTTGCCAAACCAAGTTGTGATGCATCCAGATCGGATGTTTTCTACAGTATATCTATAAATATTTGTAAAAGTCATTGTGGACATGCTGAAGTTCCTTAGCCTCCTGAGGACATGGAGACATTGTTGTGATTTCTTGACCATGATGTCAACGTGGGTAGACCAGGACAGATTGCTGGTGATTGTCATTCCCAGGAAAGTGACGCTGTCAATCATTTCTACCTTGGCCCCATTGATAGGGACAGGGGTGTGCCCTCCACTTTCTTTCCTGAAGTTACCAATCAGCTCCTTTGTTTTGTTGATGTTAATGGAGCAATTGTTGTCTTGACACCATGCTACTCTCAATATCCTTCCTGTGGGCGGCACGGTAGCACAGTGGTTAGCACTGCTGCCTCACAGCGCCAGAGACCAGGGTTCAATTCCCGTCTCAGGCGACTGACTGTGTGGAGTTTGCACATTCTCCCCGTGTCTGCGTGGGTTTCCTCCGGGTGCTCCGGTTTCCTCCCACAGTCCAAAAATGTGCAGGTTAGGCGAATTGGCCACACTAAAATTTCCCCTAGTGTTAGGTGCAGGGGTAAATGCAGGGGAATGGGTCTGGGTGGGTGCGCTTCGGCGGGTCGGTGTGGACTAATTGGGCTGAAGGGCCTGTTTCCACACTGTAAGTAATCTGATCTACTCTGCCTTGTCATTGTTTGAGATCCAACCTACAACAATGGTGTCGCTAGCAGACTTGTAAATGGAGTTAGAGCTGAATTTGGCCACACACTTGTGAATGTGTAAGGAGTATATTAAGGAAGACTAGTGTTGATGATTATGGTGGAGGAGATGCTGTGATTCTTACTGATTGTGGTCTATGGGTCAAGAAGTTGAGAATCCAGTGCGGGGAGCCAATAGCTAGGTCACTGAGTTTAGAGGTGAGTTTATTTGGAATTATGGTGTTGAAGGTGGAGCTGTAGTCAATAAATAAGAGCCTGATGTATGTAAACTTGTTATCCAGATGTTCCAGGGATGAACGTAGGGCCAGGGTGATGGCAAGTGCCATAGATCTGTTGAAATGGTCGGCAAATTGTAAAGGATCAGTGTAATCTGGGAGGCTGTCGTTGATGTGGGCTATGTCTACATCAACTTCATAATGATGGAGGACAGAGCCACCTGGTGGGAGTCATTGAGGCACACTGTGTGATTTTCCTTTGGCACTAGGATGATGGTGGTTGCCTTGAAGCAGATGACGCCTTCAGATCATTGTAAGGATCCTGTGATTGACCTGACTTTATTTGAAGGAAAATGTAAAAAGTCAAAAGCACAAAAACCATTCTTGCAATGAAAAAGCAAAAACAATATTTTGTGGTCGCTTATGTTGCGTTATGGCAAACAAATTGAGAATGGCTTGAAGTGCTTCTATGTTTTTTGATGTAATCAATGATTCTTGTGGCTATTTTGGATCTTTGTAAGGAATGTGGCGAAAGAGCAACTGTTAGGCTCTACTTGAGTCTGGCTAGCAGTAAATGTTGGCATAATGAAACCTAGCCAAGACATGCTGTGACCTAACTGACTGTGTTGTAAATGGGTTAAATGCTTCTTGATCCTGGTTAGTTGCAGTTCTGTAATAAAAGCCAGAGATGGAAACTCCACTCATCTGTGTGGCGTTTTGTTTGGAGCTGTCTAAACTATAGTACTACTGACTTGCATTTTGCATCTCACAAAAGTACATAATAGCAAGCTTCAATCAAGTTGCCCAAGTATTCAGACTGTCCATTTAGATGCTTGATTTAATAAAGCATTGTCCTGTTGATTCAAAAACTCATTTAAATGTGAATAAATTCTTTAGGTTCATTGTTCCTGTATAAACCTGATTCTTCTGAAATCTTAGATGAGAAGAAATGTTCTGTTTTTTGCCTGGATTTATTTCTGGAAATCTTGCAGATGACCAAGATTACAAAGTGAAGAAAATGCTCCTGATGTTATTTATTAGCTGTGTTTTGTTAATACAGCTAACTGGTCACACTGGTTTCTTCAGGAATTGTGATTTTCAAAGGAATATCTCTGCAAAGGAGTCACAGCTTGCATTCAAAATTTTCGGTTTGCAATGGGACTCTGCCCCTTTAAATGAACCCATGTTGGAACAAAAAGAAATCCTGCTTCAGTTAAAACCCAAACCTAATTACTCCTTGTTAAGGGCTACATTTAGCAGAATGGGAATGGTAAATTTGATCAAACTTCTATGAACAATTCCCTGATTTTCTTTTAGACTAGGGAACTATACTTTTCAGATTCTGGATCAGTGGTGCTGGAAGAGCACAGCAGTTGATTTTAACTATACTTTTCAGTCACCTGTTCAGTGATAAAATGCAATCCTGTAAATTCATTCCTTTAACTAGAAAACGATGCCATGATTTGAGTCTTGTGTTACTTTTTGTAGACTATAAATTAAGCAAGTGAAAGCCCAGTTAATCTACACTCAAAGAATTAAGGAATTTAATTCCTTGGGAAAGCTGAATGTCTGTCTCAAATTTCACTAATACTACCTGAGCTTTAGTAAACAGGGAAATGAATTTCAAAAGTTATTACAGAAATGTTTCAGTTGCTTAAATTGAAGGTGGGCTAAAAACACCAAAAACCTTGAACTGGAATATTATAAATCTATGGATCGAATTGATCTGAATTTATTGTCACATGTACCGAGAGACAGTGAAAAGCTTTGTCTTGTGAGCAATACAGGCAGATCACAGAGTTAAGTAGCATAGATAGTAAATAATAGGTAAACAGCAGCAAAAACAAAAACACAGGTACAGGGGAATGTTAAGAGTTTGTGAGTCCATTCAGTATTCTAACAATAGTGGGGCAGAAACTATTACGAAACCGGCTGGTGCGTGTGTTCAGGCTTCTGTACCTTCTCCCCGATGGTAGAGGTTGTAGAAAAATATTGCCATGGTGGGATGGATCTTTGAGAATGCTGGCGGCCTTTCCTTGACAGCGGGCCTGATTGATGGATTCTATAGGTGGGAGGTTGGCCTTTGGGATTGTCTGGGCCGAGTTCACCACTCTCTGTAACCATCTCCAATCTTGAATGGTAAAGTTTCCATACCAGGTAGTGATACATCCAGACTGAATGCTCTTGATGGTGCACCTATAAAAGTTGGGAAGGGTATTCACCGTCATGCCAAATTTCCTCAGCTGCCTGAGGAAGAAGAGACTTTGTGGGGCCTTTTTAACCAGTGCATCCACATGAAGAGTCCAACGAAGCTTGTTGTGGATGACCACGCCCAGCAGCTTGACATTCTCCACTCGTTACGCCTCTGTGCTGTTAATATGTAGGGGGGTATGAGTAACATCCTGCTGAAAGTCAATAATGTTCTGCTGGCAGTAAGAGCTAGGTTGTTCTCAGTGCACCATTTTTCCAGGTCTTCCACCTCTGTGGTCTGTTTCGTCGCCATCTGAGAGTTGACCGACTCTCATCAGGTGGTTTCATCAGCAAACTTGTAAATGGCATTAGTCTGGTATTTGGTGACACAGTCATGAGTATACAGTGAGTCCAGTAGGGGGCTGAGTATGCCACCCCTGGGGAGGGCTCCAGTGTTGAGGGTTAGTGAGGATGAAATATTGTCCCCAATCTTCAGCTGTGGCCTGTGGGTCAGGATCCAGTTGCAGAGAGTGGGGCTTAGTCAGAGATCACTAAGTTTAGTAATCAGTCTCGAGGGGATAATCGTGTTGAAGGCTGAACTGTAGTCAATGAATAGGATTCTTATGTAGCTGTTCTTGGTGTCAACATGTTCTAGGGATGAGTGAAGAGCAAGTGATATGGCATCTGACGTGGATCTGGTGGTCCACGATTACAGGTGAGGGATAAAAAGAAACGTCGTTCATAGGGCAATGGAGTGGGATCCCACGTTGAAACTCTGTGTCACCTTATTGTTCTTATCACAAGGTGGTCCCAAAGTCAACAAGCAACCTATATATACACACACACACACATTTATGTGAATTGAATGAAATTGGTGGTCTGATTGGTAAGTTTGTAGACAACATGAAAATTAATAGAGTTGTGGATAGTGAAGAAGGTTTTCAAAGAATACAGCAGGACATAGATCAGATGGAAAGTTTGGCGGAGAAATGGCAGATGGTGTTTAAACTGGACAAGTGTGAGAGTGCATTTTTGGGAGCTCAATTGCAAGAGGAAAGTAGACAACAAATAGCAGGACCCTTAGAAGCATTGATATACAGAGGGATCCAGGGGTACAGTCCATAGTTCCCTGAATGTGGCAGTGCAAGAGGATAAGCTGCTGAAGGCTGCATACTGCATACTTTCCTTAATTGGCTGAGGCAATGAGTATAAAATTTGGCAAGTCATGTTGCAGTTGTATAAAACTTTAGTTTGGTCATATTTGGAGTACATTATTGTGTGCAGCTCTGGTCCCCACACTATAGGAAGGATGTGAAGGCTTGACAGAGGGTGTAAAAGAGGTTTACCAGGATGTTGCCTGGATTAGGGTGCATTAGCTTTAAGAAGAGATTGGACAAATTTGGGATTTTTATGCTCGTGACAAAAAACGGGGGGGTGACCTATTGGAAGCATGTAACATTGAGAGGCCTGGAGAGGGTGGATGGTCTTTTTCCCAGGGTGAAAATATCAAATGCTAGCGGTGTAGGTTTAAGATGAGAGGGGGAATGTTTTAAAGGAGATGGGTGGGGAAAGTTTTTTTTTCACAGAGGTAGTAGGTGCCTGGAATGTGCTGCCAAGGGAGGTGATAGAAGCAGAAACAATAAAGAAATTTTAAGAGGCACCAAGGCATGTGTAGAAACGGATTAAAAATAGCTACAAGACTGTGAGAGCTAAATTCTACAACACTCAACAAAAATTCAACAAAACTTGTTCCGACAAAGCAATCCGTCTTTATTAACAAGGAAACTGCATGCAGAGTTGCTGAACTTGGAAAAGAGAGAGTTGATCACAGTTCTGAGCCTCTCACAAGTTTGTGTTTACAGATAGAAAAGCAGGAGTCTTTATACTTAAAACCTAACAATAGCTGTCAATAACTATCACTAGAGGTTAGTCATCCATTAGATCAGTACATTGAATTACGATCTGTGTTGTTACTTCAGAGATTTATCAGATTGACCTCCCAAATCCTGGTGCCACATACGTCATCTCATAGTGTCGTCCTTGTTGGGGGCTCAGAGGATTTTGTGGAATGTCTTTATTTGGGCTTAGTCAGTATCCCAGAATTCACGTGGAGCCAGCCTGATCAATCTCTGCTGAGGTCTACCAAGGTTAAAGAATTTATGTGGATTCGGCCTACTTCAAGTCCTGCTGAAGTTAGCAATGCTTTGACCTTTGTTATAGCCTTAACTTGTGTTGTGTCAGGCAGCTCTGAGGTTGTACAAAGGATAGTCAAACTGGATGTTACAACCAGAGTTGCCAGCTTTGCCATCATGGAGAAAGTAAGAATCCACATTTCGGGCCAGAGTCCTTCATCAGGAATGAGGCTGGGAGCCTCGAGGGGTGGAGAGATAAATGGGAGATGGGGGGAGGGGGCTGGGGAGAAGGTAGCTAAGAGTGCAATAGGTGGTTGGAGTTAGGGGAAAAGGTGATAGGTCAGAGAAGAGGGTGGAGCGGATAGGTGGGAAGGAAGATTGACAGGTGGGACAGTTCATGAGGATGGTGCTGAGCTGGAAGGTTGGAACTGGGGTAAGGTGGAGGGAGGGGAAATGAGGAGACTGGTGAAGTCCACATGATGCCCTGGGGTTGAAGGGTCCCAAGACGGAAGATGAGGCATTCTTCTTCCAGGCGTCGGGTGGTGTGGAAGTGTCAGTGGAGGAGGCCCAGGACCTGCATGTCCGCAGCAGAGTTGGAAGGGGAGTTGAAATGTTCAGTAATGGGGTGGTGGGGTCGAGATTTTACCTAAAGCGTCCTGCGAGAACTCATCCAGTCTCTCCAATATAAGGAGACCGCATTGGGAGCAACAGATTCATAAATGACATTGATGGATGTGCAGGTGAAACTTTTGGATGTCAAAAGCTCCTTTGGGGCCTTGGATGGAGGTGAGGGGGGGGTGGTATGGGCACAGGTTTTGTAATTCCTGCGGTGACAGGGGGAGGTGCCAGGACGGGAGGGTGGCTCCTTGCGGGGCGAGGGCTTGACCAGGTAGTCGCAGAGGGAACAGTCTTTGCGGAAAGCAGACAGGATGGAGGGAAATATATCCCTGGTGGTGGGGTCCATTTATAGATGGTGGAAATGTCAGCAAATGATGCATTTATGCGGAGGTTGGTGGGGTGGAAGATGAGCACCAAGGGGGTTCTGGCCTTGTTGTGGTTGGAGGTGTGAGATTTGAGGGCGGAGGTGCAGGATGTGGATGAGATGTGTTGGAGGGCATCTTCAACCACGTGGGAGGGGAAATTTCAGTCTTTAAAGAAGGAGGCCACCTGGTGTGTTCTGTGGTAGGACTGGTCCTCTTGGGAGCAGATGTAGAGGAGGCGGAGGAATTGTGAATATGGGATCACATTTCTACAGGAGGGAGGGTGGGAGGAGGTGTAATCCAGGTAGTTGTGGGTTGTAAAAAATATCAGTGTTGAGTCGGTCCTCGTTGATGGAGATTGAGAGGTCTAGGAAGGGGAGGGAGGTGTCAGAGATGGTCTAGGTGAATTTGAGGTCGGGATGGAAGGTGTTAGTGAAATTGAACTGTTTGACCTGCTCGTGGGAGCACAAGGTGGCACTGATGCAGTCATCAATGTCCCATCATGCAACTATCTGTTTCACACAATTCCACATTCCCTCCTTTTGTCATATCATGACAATCTGTTATACAGGTATATTAACAATTCAATTGAAAATACATTGGCACAAGCAATCCTATTCGTACTAGCAGTAGTAATATCAGTAAAAAGGCCTTAAAGATCCAATCAAACATTCCGGGACCCAACCAATCCAGTGGAATTCCCTGCCAATCTGTTGTATTTGATCAGCATATCACTTAGGATGTTCAGAGTCAGGTCGGATGCTGGAAAAGCACAGCAGATCAGGCAGCATCCGAGGAGCAGAAGAATTGATGTTTTGGGCATAAGCCCTTCATCAGGAATGAGGCTTGTAGGTTGAGGGGCTGAGAGATAAATGGGCTGGGGATGGGGCTGGGGTAAGGTAGCTGAGAATGCATTAGGAAGATGAAGGTGGGGATGAGTGATAGGTCAGAGAGGAGGTTGGAGCAGATATGTAGGAAAGACAATGGACAGGTCAAGAGGGCGGTGCCAAGTTGGAGTCTTGGGACTGGGATAATGTGGGGGGAGGGGAAATGAGGAAACTGCTAAAATCCACATTAATCAAGGCAGAAGGTGAGGTGTTCTTCCTCCAGGCGCCGGGGGCTTATATTAGATATAGGTTGTATAGGCGACTATTAGAAGTTATATTCCACACACTCTGGACCAATTACAGTTAAACATCCTGTTATCAGAAATGTTTACTATTGGGTCTTACCAGTCAAATGTAAGGTTGCACCTACTTTGGCCCATCAACTTTCCCTTTCCTGATTTTCTGAAGCATAGGGAACCTGTAGCAATATTTGAACGGACTATAAGGGAAAGGGGAACCGAGTCGTTATTATATGTGGGCTGATACCATGTTGAAAATTTAGTCATCTCACAACCTGCAGATTCCCACATTCTCACATCCCTATTAATCCTTATGTGATTCCGACATAGCATTCACTCAACTGTCTCTACTGTATAGAAGGGGAGGGGTTGGAAAGCTATTGCTTCCCTTGAATGGATGGTGATATGGGTACAAACCCAACATTTAATAACATTCAATTTTTCAGCATTCATAGACCTCTGTAAATAGGTGTTTGCATGCATTTCCTGAGTAGGTCACTTTTTCAATATCAAACATCCATCTACGTTACAGAATTCAAAAACGCCAAAGAGTATCAAAAAGATCTCCCTGCTGTGTCTTCTCCTGGTTGAGGTGTAATCTTCTTACAGATAGAGTCATAGAGATATACAGCATGGAAACAGACCCTTCGGTCCAACCCATCCATGCCAACCAGATATCCCAACCCAATCTAGTCCCACCTGCCAGCATGCCGCCCATATCCCTCCAAACCCTTCCTATTCATATACCCATCCAAATGCCTTTTAAATGTTGCAATTGTACCAGCCTCCACCACATCCTCTGGCAGCTCATTCCATACACACACCACCCTCTGCTTGAAAAAGTTGCCCCTTAGGTCTCTTTTATATCTTTCCCATCTCACCCTAAACCTATGCCCTCTAGTTCTGGACTCCCCGACCCCAGGGAAAAGTCTTTGCCTATTTACCCTATCCATGCCCCTCATAATTTTGTAAACCTCTATAAGGTCACCCCTCAGCCTCCGACGCTCCAGGGAAAACAGCCCCAGCCTGTTCAGCCTCTCCCTGTAGCTCAGATCCTCCAACCCTGGCAACATCCTTGTAAATCTTTTCTGAACCCTTTCATGTTTCACAACATCTTTCCAACAGGAAGGAGACCAGACTTGCATGCAATATTCCAACAGTGGCCTAATCAATGTCCTGTACAGCCGCAACATGACCTGCCAACTCCTGTACTCAATACTCTGACCAATAAAGGAAAGCATACCAAACGCCTCCTTCACTATCCTATCCACCTGCGACTCCACTTTCAAGGAGATATGAACCTGCACTCCAAGGTCTCTTTGTTCAGCAACACTCCCTAGGACCTTACCATTAAGTGTATAAGTCCTGCTAAGATTTGCTTTCCAAAAATGCAGCACCTTGCATTTATCTGAATTAAACTCCATCTGCCACTTCTCAGCCCATTGGCCTGTCTGGTCCAGATCCTGTTGTAGTCTGAGGTAACCCTCTTCGCTGTCCACTACAGCTCCAATTTTGGTGTCATCGGCAAACTTACTAACTGTACCTCTTATGCTTGCATCCAAATCATTTATGTAAATGACAAAAAGTAGAGGGCCCAGCACCGATCTTTGTGGCACTCCACTGGTCACAGGCCTCCAATCTGAAAAACAACCCTCCACCACCATCCTATGTCTTCTACCTTTTGAGTCAGCTCTGTATCCAAATGGCTAGTTCTCCCTGTATTCCATGAGATCTAACCTTGCTAATCAGTCTCCTAGGGGGAACTTGTCGAACGCCTTACTGAAGTCCATATAGATCACATCTACTGCTCTGCCCTCATCAATCTTCTCTGTTACTTCTTCAAAAAACTCAACCAAGTTTGTGAGACATGATTTCCCATGCACAAAGCCATGTTGACTATCCCGAATCAGTCCTTGTCTTTCCAAATACAGGTACATGTACATAGATGAACCCAATTTGAGCGTCCTTCAATTTTAACTGAGAATTGTGGTGTTAGCAAGATTTGAAAGGGGCTGCTCCAGCGTTGACCTGGTTTCTTTCCCAATTTTTGACCAGCACATAATCCCCTGGGTTTACTCGTGGATGTTGGGAGGCTTTAGTTTCTTCCTCAGCGAGTGAAGAAACTTCAGAGAAAGGGTTAACTGTTTCAAGTAGTTCTGAATTTGCTCCCCCAATACACAGAGGTGTACACCTTCTAGGGGTTAATCATGTTGGCCGAGCATAAACTATCTCTGCAGCTGACCGTCATGTAGACAGAGAATAGGGAGACCATATGCAGGCAGATGAGGTTAGTTTAGAATGGCATCCTGGTTGTTAGAGACATGGTGGGCTGTAAGGTCTGCTCGCATGCTGTACTGTTCTATGTAATAAGTAAATTTGGGGGGGCGGGGGAACTCTACGAGTAAAGAAAATAAACCTGGTTCAAATCTGAAATAAGCAACAAAATGGAGCTAGGTTACAGTGTCAGATTCTGGGTTGAGTACATGAAAACCAAGTAATTAGAAATGGTGGGTAACTGATCTTTAATCAGTCTGACAACTCCAAAATGATTAAAATCTCAAGACTGTGCCTCAAACTGGTAAATATGAGCCCTAGGCCCAAGTGTTGTTTTTATCAGGAATCCAAATTGTAAAGGCATGGCAATGTGCAACAAGATGATGGTCCTCTTGTCCATGTGACCATTAGGTATAGGAGCAGAGTAGGTCATTCAGCCAAACCCCCCTCCCCCACTGTTCAGTGAGGTCATGGATGATCATGTCTTCAGGAAGGATGGGTGACAATAAGAACAGAGGCCTGAGTTGGATAATCAGCTGTGATCAGATTGAATGGCAGAGAAGTGCTTGCTCCTGTTTCTATGATCTGATAATCCTCTGATTATTCCTGCTTTATCTCTATCTCTATAATCCTTGATTCCCTTACTGATTTTAAAAAAAATCTATTTCAGCCTTGAATGTACTTAACGTCTCGGCCTCGATAGCCCTCTGTGGTAAAGAATTTCACAGATTCGGTCCTGTTGGAGAGAAGAACTTCCTCCCCATCTCTATCTTAAATTTGTGACTCCTTGCCCTGAGATTATACACTGTGACTGTAGACTTCCTAACCCCCAACCCTCCACAAGAGGAAGCAATCTTTCCATATCTACCCAGTCAAGCCCTCTGGAAAGGATGAAAGATCTGGAGACCATTTGCTAGAAAATGGTAATTTCATAAATTAGTGTTTATGGTAGAGGTTGTGAATTGTATATTGACAGAGTCAATGGCCACGAAAAGCTTCCATTCTCTTGAGCTCTTGCTGTTTTGCCACTGCTGGAATGACATTGCCCTGGGCACTCCTACAACCTGCCTTGTTGAGAGTGGACTAAGGTGTCACCATTGTGGCAAGTAGTGGATTAAAGAACAGGAAAAATATAAAGAATCCTGGTATTGGGAGAAAACTAAGTGCTTTTTAGGAGGGCTTGCTTTCTGAGTGGTTTGGAGCTATGACTTGCTCAAGGAGAGGAGGAAAATCCTATTCCTGTTGTAGGGTGTGTCACTTGGTAACTCAGCAGCGGCCAAATGAGTAACATCTGTCTTTCTTTTCTGAAAATATTCAAACATTACTGTATCTGCATCTCATGGATTTGGCTTTCACCACTCTCCAAGAGGAGTTAGCAAACTGCATTGGCAGAGTGTGTGGTGTTCTTGATGTTATAGAAGTCCTGCTTAATGTTGTTAATTCTGTCAAATCCAGGTGATGCTGATGTCACACTGTTTGAGGAACCTGGTAATATTGTCTCATTGGTTATTTAAAATTAAAAATCACACAACACCAGATTTCTGTGCTGTGTGACTCTATGATTCTGAGTGACAGGTTTTCAGGTTTAGATCCTACATAAATACAGTCTGTCCTTTAGGCAAATCAGTAGTGATTTGACATGCTTGTTGACTTGCTGATCTCCTCTTAACGGTGCAGCAGTGAGTTGCTGTCTGTCTTTCATTCTAGCTGCCTAACAGGGAGAATCTTGCTTGGCTGTTGTTTTATATTTTCTTGGCTCAATTGATGGCCCTCAAAGATCAGCAAGGCGGCCTTTGTGTGAAACCACAGAAAGTAGGGGAGATACTAAATGAATATTTTGCATCAGTATTTACTGTGGAAAAGGATATGGAAAATATAGACTGTAGGGAAATAGATGGTGACATCTTGCAAAATGTCCAGATTACAGAGGAGGAAGTGCTGGATGTCTTGAAACGGTTAAAGGTGGATAAATCCCCAGGACCTGATCAGGTGTACGAGAACTCTGTGGGAAGCTAGAGAAGTGATTGCTGGGCCTCTTGCTGAGACATTTGTATCATCGATAGTCACAGGTGAGGTGCCGGAAGACTGGAGGTTGGCAAACGTGGTGCCACTGTTTAAGAAGGGCGGTAAAGACAAGCCAGGGAACTATAGACCGGTGAGCCTGACCTCGGTAGTGGGCAAGTTGTTGGAGGGAATCCTGAGGGACAGGATGTACATGTATTTGGAAAGGCAAGGACTGATTCGGCTTTCCAGCAAACACTCAGTTCTGAACATTATTGAGTTCCTGCCTTGAGACAAGCACATTGGAATGACAACTGAATGAGGTTTGGGGTTTTCCTTTTCGAGCTATAGAGTCATACAACATGGCCCTGCCCAAAACGTCAACTCTCTTGCTCCTCGGATGTTGCCTGACTTGTTGTGCTTTATCACCACAGACCCTTCAGGCCAATTCAGTTCCCAAACTAAACTTGTCCCACTTACCTGCATTTGGCTCATATCCCTCCAAACCATTCCTATTCATGTACCTATCCAAATGTCTTATAAACAGTGTAACTGCAACTGCACCTACCACTTCCTCTGGCAGTTCATTCCACATATGAATCATGCTGTGTAAAATAAAAAAAGTTGCTCCTTGTGTCCTTTTTAAATCTTTCTCCCCTTACCTTAAAAATATGCCCCTAGTTTTGAACTCCCCATCCTTAGGGAAAAGACCTTTTGCTATTCACCTTACTTATGCCTCTCATGATTTTATAAAGCTCTATGATGTCACTCCTCAACCTCCTATGCTCTAGTGGAAAAAGCTCTCAGCCTATCTTTATAACGCAAATCCTCCAATCCCAGCAACATCCTGGTAAAAAGTTTCTGCACCCTCCCCAGTTTAATCATATAAATTGCCCTTCCTGTAACAGGGTGACCAGAACTGCACACATCTCCTGCTTTTCTTGGGGGCGGGGGGGTTCTCCTGATCATCTGGACATCCTTTCCCACAAAACCATGTCTCCTCTGGCAAAACGGTGATGATGACAAACCTGTTCATTGTGAATTTCTTTAATTCTCTAGAGATGAATTGGGTTCCATTGTCATACACTGTTCTTTGAGGAATCCATTTAGCAGCAAACAAAACATGGTGTGATGAATGCTGAAGTTGTGAAGTCTTTCACCTCTTGGATAAATGAGAATTTTGATTAGCTGTCTGCAATTGAGGGGGCATTCTTGATTTTGAGTGAATAGTTCAACTTTACAATATCTTCTGGACTCGTTGTTAGCAATCACTCATTAATGAGTGTGATTGTCCACCCAGAAAAGCCTGTGTCACTGGTCACATGTCCTGTGGGTCCATGTGTTGTTGATGAATCCAATCCTAGAGCTGCGTCTCCAATCATGCATTTGGCAGGTGTTTCCAGGACGTGGAAGTGGTCCATGACCTGCAGACTGTTGGAATTCCTTTCTTCAGTTTGTTTTTTTCTGTACTTCCTCTTGCTGACTGGTGTTTTCAAAGAATTTCTGTCCCTTCATACAACAGGTTCCTCCAAGTCAGTTTCTTCTGAACAAGGGTCTCCGATGTATTGATATTGTTGCATTGCATGAGGGAAGCTTTTAGGGAATCTTTGAGACACCTCCTTTGTCCTCCTGTTGCTCAATTGCCTTCCTCGAGCTGGGCGAAGATGATTTGCATTGGTATTCAGAACTCTGTCTTCCGAAACATGTGTCCAGCCCGGGGGAGTTGGTTTTGGATGATCACGAACTCGATGCAGGTGCTGTTGTTTGCTTCAAGGATGCACACGCTAGCAAGCCAGTCACCCCCAGCTGATGCAGACTTTTACTCACAGTGGGTGGTACATGTATGGAATGAGCTGCGAGAGGAAGTAGTGGAGGCTGGTACAATTGCAACATTTAAGGGGCATTTGGATGGGTATATGGATAGGAAGGGTTTGGAGGGATATGGGCTGAGTGCTGGCAGACGGGACTAGATTGGATTGGGATATCTGGTCGGCATGGACAGGTTGAACCAAAGGGTCTGTTTCCATGCTGTGCATCTCTATGACTCTATAAGGGTCTTTGAAATGGCATCTGTACATAGTCCAAGTTTCAGAACCATATAGAAGACTATCTTTAGTATCAGTGCAAATGTCAGGTTGTCAAAGGCTGTCATCCTGAGGTTTCCAAAGATGGTACTCACAGATTGGATGTGAAGTTGGATCCTGAAGAAGGGCTTATGCCCGAAACGTCGATTCTCCTGTTCCCTGGATGCTGCCTGATCTGCTGCGCTTTTCCGGCAACACATTTTCAGCTCTGATCTCCAGCATCTGCAGTCCTCACTTTCTCCTCTCTGTGTTAATGCCAGCCTTAGATGAGAGGTAGCTTGCTAGGTAGGGGAAATGTTAAATACTTCGGAGAATTCTCTGTTGATCTTAATGGAGGGATGCATTGAGTTCATAGGAAACAAAGGCAGTTCTCCATTTTGGACGATTGTTCTGCTCTTTATCCATAAAGGTTCGTTCATGCCAGCTTCTGACATTTGAATTTCATTTTGATTTTCCGACTGCAGGTGGTTAAGCCTGGTGGATGTGGTTTTCCAGTCAAGTTGGTGATTGAACAGATTGTTTTCTAGCCCCTTTTCCCATACAGGATGAACAGAGAGAATTCTGAGTAAGCTGCTCAGTTGTAAAATCAGCTGAAACGCTCTCTTATTCCAAGATTGAAATGACTGTCAAACTTCATCATCTATGTGTTGGTCTGAAGCTAGGGACTTCAAAATCTCTCAATTCTTTGCAGTCACCCCTCTCCAGTCCCCACAGGATTCATGTTGTGTAAAGGTTGAACTCTCTGGGTAGATACCTTGTACAGGACACCTTTTCATGCGGGAATGCTATTGCACATCAGCCGACTTGTGGCCCTTGACAAAAGTGAGTGCTTACAAATAAACCTGTTGGACAATAACTGGTGTTGTGTGATTTTTAACTTTGTACACCCCAGATCAAAACCAGCATCTCCAAATCATAATCTTTCTTACATTAACTCTTTAAATTGGGTACTCTAGGCCATTCCACTTATAAAGCCCACACTCCATGGTGTGTATTGTCTGGCATGAAGCATCAGCTAGGTGCACCAGAGAGGAGAACTTGGGCAAATCTAATGCCTGTAATAGATCCCACTTTCATTTATCCTTCCAATCATACCCCATGTATTCACAAAGGGAAATCCGTATGGCAATTGATAATATTGGATTGAACCAGTTCTTGAACGTCTGAAAATTATAAACCAGCTGTGCTGTCCTGTAGAATTGGAAAGCAGTGGCAAATCTAGATTTCTTTTAGAGATTCAGAAGTACAGTAAGGAGGTTAGGGTGATGGATAAAACACAATGAAAATAAGTAACCAATAAACCCAAGTTATAGCATTACTATAAAACTACAAACACGTTGACTTTACAATGAGACTTCATGATGAGGCATTCTCAACCATGGAATAATTTAGAATTACAGTGAATGATAAAACCTGCTATAGTTAGTGGGAAGAGAAACAAATCTCCACAAAGGTTATTTTCCCTTGGCCCGACAACTGAATCGTAATGTTACATCGTCAGTCTCTCTTATTTGGACTGCAGCAATGAACAAAGGGCATCTGTGAGTTTCATTTCTGTTTCTGCTTGTATTTCAAAGTTAAACCCTGACTCTGAACTTTCTGCAGTCTTGCTGGTGATTTTCACAGACTGTTGCACATCTGCTCCTAGGTTCCCTCTAATTCTTCTTGCTGCTGTGTGGATCTCTGAGGCCTGTGCACAGCTGCAGCTTTCAGAATTGGAAGCCTATGTGCACACTGATCAGTCTGCAAGGAGCTTCTAAACAGTTGTGTGGCCACATTGTCTAGAGGGAATATTGATCTGTTCCAATGGATTCTGATTGTTTTCCATAATGCACTTAAGGGATTTGGGCAAACTGTTAGCCATCCATTTGGCTTCTCTCTCCTATTTGATGGAACCTGAATGATTTTATGACTCTAACAATTGGTTTCCTTTCTTCCATTCGTTGAGCTCTCTTTCAAGCTTTCCTTTTTATGGGTAAAAGATTAAGTGAAAGAGTCCATGGATTCCTTTTTTAAAAACCATGGATTAATAACTCTGGTTCCTTTTCTAGTTAAAGAGAATTTTTTGCTTCATTGGAATTTTTTTAAAGTTACCCTTTTAAGCTGAAAAGGTCAAGAAGATACCTGGATATTATTCATACGCCATCAATTAAATTGTATATGGAACAGACTGGTATCGATAATCCTTGTGAATTCATTTTAAAAAATGTAAGAAGCCTTCAAGCCTAAAACATACCAAACTCTGCTCAAGTTGGTACAGGGTAGAACCATTATCAATTCAAGTACAAATGATCAATCATGAAATGGAACATCATCAAATAAGAGACAGATGTTATGTGATCTTAAAGTGACCCAAAAGAGAAAGAGGAGGCTACTGAACTTTTTTCTAAAAGCTTGTTAGGATAAAACCCAATGAAAATAAGTAACCCAAGGTAAAGCATTACTATAAAAACTACAAACACTTTGACTTTACAATGAGACTTCATGATGAGGCATTCTCAACCATGGAATAATTTAGAATTACAGTGAATGATAAAACCTGCTATAGTTAGTGGGAAGAGAAACAAATCTCCACAAGGTAACCCCCAGAACTCGGTGTATGAAAGAACTAGATTAAGAACAGTATAAACTTAGGAATCTATTTATTGAAAAATTAGAAGTCTTGTCCTCAAACATCACCACCTCTGGTGGAATATTTTGTGTCATAACTGAGAGGGAAGACCTTGGAATATAAAGTAACAACATAATCAGTAATAAGATTCGACATTGGGAAGTAAAATAGTTTCTTTGATGGTCTTTCGTATTACAGTACTGTATACCAATCACTCTGTATTACTACAGTACTGTATACCAATCACTCTGTATTAAATGTTAATTTCTGTTTAACAATAAAATTGTAAAAGTTGACCAATCACTTTCATTGCCACTCCATTACCACCCGATGCCTGGAGGAAGAACACCTCATCTTCCACCTCAGAACACTTCAACCCCAGGGCATCGATGTGGATTTCACCAGTTTCCTTATTTCCTCTCCCCCCACCTTACCCCAGTTCCAACCTTCCAGCTCAGCACCATCCTCATGACCTGTCCTACCTGTCCATCTTCCTGCACCACCCTTCTCTCCGACCTATCGCCTTTATCCCCACCTCCGTCCGCCTATCGCACTCTCAGCTACCTTCCCCCCCCCAGCCCCACTCCCCTCCCATTTATCTCTCCATCCCCAAGGCTCCCAGCCTCATTCCTGATGAAGGGCCTTTGCACGAAACGTCAATTTTTCCTGCTCTTCAGATGCTGCCTGACCTACTGTGCTTTTCCAGCACCACACACTTGACTCTAATCTCCAGCATCTGCAGTCCTCACCTTCACCAATCGTTTCATGTAGCCTTCCGTATGTAATTGCATAAATTACCTCTCTCGAGACTCTTTAAATTGGGAGCATGTTTTCGAAAATCATGTCCCAGACCCTTTTTTATTATATCTGGGATACTTTATGGCCTAGCTAACGCCTTTTTTTAAAAAAAGGCAAGCTATTTGGAAGAAGGTAATATTCACCAAAGATTTATTTAGCTATCTAACTTGAAAATAAGTGTTTTGAGATCTGAGTAAACTTAAGTGAGAGGGATTATAAAAGGAATGTTTCTGATCTGGGTTAGCTCTAACCAGGGATTGAGGGCCATAAATCAGTTTATGCTTTACTTTCCTCTCAAACTAGTTTTACATTATAGATGAATGGTTCTCATTCCATTAGCTGTGCTCCTAAATGTAAAGCTGTGGTCTCAAGAACTAGGGGTAAAAGCTCTCCAAGTATATCTATGAATGTTAGCGCCCTGGGTTTGGCCAAGTGAAGGAAGAGGTCTACCTGAACATTTGCACTTTCGGCCTCCACGTAAGATGGCAGATAATATTTTTAAAAGACTGGTTTACATGTGGATGTAGCAAAAAAGTAGAAGGACAAGTCAGGTGTCTCCAGTAACAGGACGCCATAAGTTGATATCGCGGTAGAACTATCAAGATACTTTGCCCATATCTGGGCCACCGCTCTGAGTAACATTCCTGCTGTGTCTCTGGATTTGTCCTTGTCCCTTTTCACTGTGAAAACTATCAACATTTTGTACAAAAAGTCTTTGAAAGGAAAATAACATTGCGATACAAGCAGTAATGGTTACTGCATTCCTTTTATTGTAAACACTTTGAGGCAGGCTGCCTTCTAACACTATGGATACTTCACTGGGAAAGTGGTTTTACATTAATCCTAAAGACCACTATGCGTCTAAGCCTAATGATTACTGAGCTCTGCATTTGAATGTTTAAGCTGTTTTTGGTCATTGTTGTATTACAGAAATTACCATCAACTGACTATCAGCCAATAAGACTTTGCTTCTGGCAAATGGAAATGATGCAATGCTAATCCGTTGTTTCAGGGGGTAGGTAGTATCTAAACTAAAGTCGCGTTTTGGGTTTGGTGACGTGTTCAGGAAAACCAAGCTGGTATCCAGGAATATCCCCCACTGTTGTTACACGGGACTGTTGACATCAATTCTTACAACATCGATTCTCACCTTGCACTTCTAGAGTTCAGGAATAATTATTGAAGCAAAATGAAACAACGTTAAATACATAACACTGGGTGGAGTTCTGTGCTGCTTTGTTTATGAAAACAAATGTGCCAATGCGAAATGTAAAGGAGGGAGGTAACTCAAAGCAGATACAAGTAGTGATTAGCCACTCTTGAAAGGGAAACTGAGTTGCCCACAAAGAGGGAATTTGGACATTGAAACTGATTTTCAATTGACCAGTTTTGAGGAAATGTCAGCCTTTTCAACGTAATATCAGCCAATGTTTTTGATATGTGTATTTTTCCTCCTTGACAACATATAGTTAATTAAATGCTCAGTTGCATCACTGCTATTATGGCATTAACCTAAAGAAGATTACAGCTATAATAACATGGCAATTGAGAACTGGGTGGGAAACATTTTTTTGAGAAGCCTCTCTTTCCCCACCACCACCCCCCTCCAATGTATGTTGCTAAACTCTCTCAGTAGCTACTTAGGCCACAAAATTTTACCATTTTTCATACAGTAATTATTTTCATGCTCCAGACCAGGAGTAAAGCAATCATAATGTCAAATAAAATCTGCGCTTTATATTTGATTGTCTTTGCTTTTTGTTTTTTTTTTAAAACTAATCATTTAAAAATAATCTAAAGGAAGTAGAATTTCACAATGCACCCGGGTGTTGTGAGGCCGTGCAACCCTGCAAAAATTTGCAATGCTCTCTGTTTCCATATTAAATATGTTCTGTAAACACCAATGACTGCTCATGTGACAAGAGATCTGCCTGTGTGGTTGTTGGTACAGAAATAGACCGATTAATACAGCATCGCAGCAGAGAATTTGAGGGACTGAAGGTTTTTAAGATTTTTGCTTTTCAGGGAGAATCTCAATGCTCAAACATTTACTTCAGAATTCAGCAAAAGGTACAAGATTTGTATTAAATTGCATTTGGTGAATGTGGCCAAGGATTGCCTGTTTCTGTCAAATACTTCCACCTAATGGTGATGCTCCTGCCATCCTTTTTTATTTTTGCACTGCATTTGCGATGAACTACAACTGGGCTTTTCGAACTGAGCTGTAAAGCAGACTGACTGGACAGGAAGCAGCCAGCTAAACGTGTGGTGTGCATGTTCTCCCATCACTGCAGAATTTGGTTGCACTGCCTTTTATTTTTAATTTGGTGATCGGGGCTCATCTTGCATCATCAGTGCATGACAACAGCATTTTACTGTTGCCTCCTATCCATCTGAATCAGCACCATGTAGTTGACAGCTACTGAATTTAAGGTGAGCTGCCCCTCCCCCTTCCCTAGCTATGGTGCAGTATACAACAAGACTAAGCTTACTACTGCAAACCAAAAATGGCAGACAGGTTTAATACTGCTTCTTTTACGAACGTGCCATGTATTGATTACTGTGTCTGATGTCCTTGTGTTTGAAATGTGAGTATGTAAATACCATGCAGTACGTTGCCTTGACAGCACCAGTGAGTATAGTTTGGACTGTATTACAACATAAAGTAAAAAAGCTTTTTAATTTTTAAAAAATTGCTTAATATAGCTCAAAATAATAGATTACTGAAATACCATCCATGTCCCTTAGTGACTCTGTTTGCAATGAGATTTTGTTTGTTTTTAAAAAAAATTTATTTCCCATTTGTAATGCCAGTCGGTACTGCTGGACAACTCTCCGTCCAAATGTCGTTTCTGTTGGTATTTACCAGAGTTTGTAGAATTGAATTTGTAGATCCAGGTTTATGATGCAAATAGCAGATGTAACCAGTCTATTTTTAGCAGTAGTGCACATTGTGTACCACTGCTTGTATGTTTCTGACTCGTCTTTTTGGCAGTGATATCATGGGTTGATTCTCACCTAGTGTGACAGGCGGCCTTTGCAGTAGTCAGCCTCTGAGCCCTGGGAGAATGGTTTTCGCGCAACAGCTTACACAGGTTTGCAGACGGGCTATTTTTACAGAACAGTCTTGGTGACGATCTGAATTTTCAGGAACACCATTTCTGCGAGAAACACAAGTGCAACAACAGCTTCCTGCACTGGAGAGTTTTGATATTTTTTTTGGAAAGGTAATTACGGCAGTTGTCCAGTGTTTTTTTAAAAAAATTTCTTGTTTGAAATTTGTAAAAATATTGTATTACGTTTGATGCTTTCTTTTTTCTTCTCCTCACAAATAGATTTTAGCATGCCTGGCGCATAATGTTTCTCCTGGTTGATATTTACGTACAGCTTGCTTTTTATAAAGAAAAAATATTTTCGCTGTGTTTTCAGCTAAGGACGTTTATTGAAAGTGTCTGATTACTCATCAGAATTCACAGTTATTCTATTTTACTCATTCATCCTATGTTGATGTACATAAGCACTGGAAATAGGGGTGGGGAGGGGTTATTACATTTAATTGTAACAACAGCAGAAGGTAAGGTTATGCATAATACTGAGTATGCTGTTGTTTAATGACCTTTAGCATTTTGGTATGCAGCATTTTCATCAGAAACCTTTTGAAGTGTCATTTTCTTTTAAAAAGAAAAATCTGCAGTGAATCTTGGAGGAAAAAAAGGAGGAAAAGTACCTTTGAGAAAACTATTTTCCATTTTTGTGTAAAATGTTGACTTATCAGAAAAAATGCTTTACAGGACATGTATTTCTAAAACATGAGCGCATCTGTGAGGCTCTGCCATTCACTCTCTCTTAGTTTTCAATGGCTCTGAAAAGACTATGGTGCTGTATTTGACAGTAAATTCATAATCGAAACTGTGAGTCCACATATTAATTGTGTCATTCCATATCTTATTGTTCATTTGATTCTAACCAGCCTGCTGTTCTCCAACACTAAGTACGAGGTGAAGAGGTGGAAGTCATACTAAAAATAGATGCGCTAAATTATCGTCACTGAAAGCTGTTTTCTATCTGATTTCCAACCTACATACCTGGAGCATGAACAGTTTATGAAATCAATTGCTTGGCTATTAGTCACTGCTGAGAATACAACATGCTTCCCAATAACTACTGCATAACGACATGTTTCTTTGACAACCACATTCCGTCAGCATGAACAGCTCAAACTAGCATTGGCATCCTGGGATTCTTCCTTCATCTACCTTTTATTTTAAGGTTTGACTTTATTCAGTTACCGACATTCATCTTTGCGCTCACAGTTGACTTGGCATTGCAACAGAAAATTTGGAGTATGACTATAATTTTGCATTAAAATTTGAATGTGTTAGGAGATCAAGACAATAGCAGGCGATGCCCATTTAGGGCGAATTTGAATTTTGGGATTGTGCGGTATTAAATGCATTTATACATTGTGAAGTGAACAGAAAGACCAAACCTTCAATTTTGTTTTTAAATTAATTTTTCACTTTTAACCGTACAATTTGTGTTTTGGTATCTAGTACAATTTGCATTCTGATCTGTCTAGACTATCCTTCTGGATACAATCCAAATAAAGTGCTAACTGTTTGCAAATGCAATAGAATGCAGGGCGGTAAATACCATTCAGTGCTGATCAGTGCTGAAAATACTTGAGCTCTTGAACAGGTTTGTTAAAAGTGAAAATTAAATGGTGCTTTCATAATACCGGATAATTTAGATTGTAAAGCTTCTCTAATGCTGTTCAGTGCACGTACTGAAATAAAAATTGCCCTATTTCACTTTAGAGGACATCCGGAGTATAGAGTGATTCATTTTGAATTCCTAGCAGCAGCCATTTTACAAGTAGTTTATATATATTCTGTATTTCTGCAGTTGGTTTCAAAATGGCTGTTTTCTGTTGTGGTTGAGTGTTCACAGTCTTCTGATATGCTGTAAGAAATAGGAATTATTGAACTTGTCCACTGACCAAATCAAGTAACATTCTTTAAATTTAACTTCCAAAATAGCTTTTCCTTTTAAGTGTTAAATCAACAGCGATTGTACTAATTCCTAGAAGTATCTTCAAAGAATGATATGGTTTTTCTAAGTAAGACTTCAAAGATTACGAAATGGCTGCGACCTTCAGATGGGTGGCATAATAATGTTGCCGACAGATAACTGGCAAAATATTTACTTTTACAGTTATAACATGACAATAAATAGGGTTGTTGCAAGAGAATCACCTTTCAAATGAAAGACATTCTAATCTAAATTTTTCCTTTTCTGTATCTATGCTATGTTTTGATTGTAGTAGCAGAGTGACCTACTTAATTTGTAGATCCTGAAGTAGATTTTTAAAAAAAATATCCATGTTGCTTGCTCGTTACTTCAGGGTATAAATATGCTGGTCAAAAACAATAAACTTACCTATAACATTTTGAGAATTTGTTCAGAGGCGAGCTGGTGGGTAAGAGAGGTAATAGGTGATGCTAATCAAATGAGTTGATGAGCAGATTGCATCAAAACCTTAGCTTCCAAACCCCAATAATATTTAAGCAGTGTTTGGACACTGGAAAAGCTGAATTGATAGTTCTGCAGCAGTACTGTGGAATCAGGTCATGCATAGCATATGTTGCAATGTTGTGCTGAGCAGAGCATTTGCAGTTACAGCAGAATTCAGCACTTTTTTCAGTAGAATTTAGACCACATGTGAACTAATAGTTTATAGTCAACCTCACGTGGTTTGAATGTGTGCACAGACTCTCTATTCTTCTGTCTGAAAAGACATTTGTTCCTTTTGTGTGGGTAATTGTCTCCTCTTCCACAGCAATCAGGTATGAATCTTGGTTGACACTATATGACTCAGCGCTAGTGGGAACTGTTGTTGTCATTGACTTCAAAGATTTACATAAATAGACTTTATTTTTTCTGTACAAAGAGGTAACTTCTCTCTCACTCTAGTAATTTCTCCCACCACACAGATTTTAGTTGAGGGGGGTCATGGTACTAGATTTTAAATGGGAGGGATCATGGTGATCTATTTTATTCTGAAACTGTCTGTGAGAGGTGGTCCACAGGAGAATTTTAGATCCCAGTTTTTCTGCACACACATTGCTACAGAAGACGCTGAACAAAAACAGCTCTTAACCCCAGCATACGGCTGAAGTTGAGGAACTCAACAGGATAGGCTGGAGAGGAAAGACCCTGGGAGTTGAAATTTTCACAAAACAACTATTTGCTACATTAAATATAAATGCAATTTTAATATAGAATGGAATAGGGGCTTTTGATAATTCAATAATTTCTGCAGCAGTTTTTCTTTCAAAAAAGATGATTATCTTTCAGTTACAGAGTAACTGTAGTAGTATGAAATGTTGATAAGGATCAAGAATGTTTCTGGGCTTTACAAGACCTTGGATTTCTTGCGGATTTTTTTTTAGATCATTTTGTGTATAATAGGAACGAGGAGGTGTATTCAATCCGTAGTATTTTTAAAAGGAAAAAAATAGACAGCTAAAACACAATTAACTCAATGTTTTCAGGAACTTCAGGGTAAAGTCTGACAAGATTCGGATGTGAATATAGGAGGATTGGTAAGTAAGTTCGCAGATGACACCAAAATTGGCAGTGTAATATATAGTGAAGAAGGTGATCTCAGAATATACCTCAGAAGGACTTTGATCAGACGGGCTGAGAAGCGGCAGATGGAGTTTAATTTTGATAAGTGAGGTGTTGCATTTTGAAAAGGCAACTCAGAGCAGGAATTATACACTTTATGGTAAGATCCTGGGCAGTGTTGCTGAACAAAGAGACCTTGGAGTGCAGGTTCATAGTTCCTCGAAAGTGGAATCGCAGGTAGACAGTGATAAAGAAGGCATTGGGTAAGCTTGCCTTTATTGGTCAGTGCATTGAGTTTGGAAGGTGCGATGTTATGTTGCGGCTGTACAGAGACATTGGTTAGGCCACTTTTGGAATACTTTATTCAATGCTGATCTGCCTGATATAGGATAAATGTTAAACATGAAAGGGTGCAGAAAAGATTTACAAAGATGATTTCAGGGTAGGAGAGTTTGAGCTATAGGAAAAAGCTGAACGGGCTGGGGCTGTTTCCCCTGACATGTCAGGGGCTGAGGGGTGACCTTACAGAGGTTTGTAACATCATGAGGGGCATGGAGAGGGTAAACAGCCAAGGTCTTTTCCCAGGGGTGGGGGAGTCCAAAACTAGAAGGCACAATTTTAGGGTAAGAGGGGAATGATTTAAGAGAGCAACGGTTTCTCGCAGAGGGTGGTGTGTGTATGGATTGCACAGTCAGAGGAAGTGGTGAAGGTTGGTACAATTACAGCATTTAAAAGCCATTTGGATGGGTACATGAATAAGAAATATTTAGAGGGATATGGACCAAATGCTGGCAAATGGGACTTTGTACTGAAGAAGGAACAAATTTACTTTCTCAATTAAGTACGTCACTACAACAGTTACTTTCTTGTTACTATAGTTAGAAATATATTTAATCCTTTATCCATTTTTAGGTAAATTTTCTACTCCATAAATGATCATTCAGTTAGTCAAATTTGATTGTAAGTTTTTACCAATTTTTAATTCTAGCTCCATTGTTTGTGACCAGGTTCTTTTTGCCAAAATGTAGCAGACAAAAAGGTAGTAGGGGTGGTTTTAACTTTGGGTAGTAATATGCCATTGGCACCCAGAGCGCTTTAGGGAACATCTCCGAGACACCCGCACCAATCAACCAAATCGCCCAGTGGCTCAACATTTCAACTCCCCCTCCCACTCTGCCGAGGATATGGAGGTGCTGGGCCTCCTCCACCGCCGCTCCCTCACCACCAGACGCCTGGAGGAAGAACGCCTCATCTTCCGCCTCGGAACACTTCAACCCCAGGGCATCAATGTGGATTTCAACAGTTTCCTCATTTCCCCTTCCCCCACCTCATCCTAGCTTCTAACCTCCAGAAACTCGATCCCCTGACCTGTCCGGACTTGTCCGACCTGCCCAGCTCCTTTTCCACCTATCCACTCCACCCTCTCCTCCCTGACCTATCACCTTCATCTCCTTCCCCACTGACCTATTGTACTCTATGCCACTCTCTCCCCACCCCCACCCTCCTCTAGCTTATCTCTCCACGCTTCAGGCTCTCTGCCTTTATTCCTGATGAAGGGCTTTTGCCCGAAACGTCGATTTTGCCTGTCCTCGGATGCTGCCTGAATTGCTGTGCTCTTCCAGCACCACTGACCCATAACTACCTATCTAGTCTTAGAGTTATAGAGATGTACAGCATGGAGACAGACCCTTTGATCCAAATTGTCCATGCCGACCAGATATCTGAATTTAATCTCATCCCATTTGCCAGCATTTGGCTCATGCCCTTCTCAAGCCTTCCTATTCATATACCCATCCAGATGCCTTTAATATGCTGTAATTGTAACAGCTTTCGCCACTTCTCCTGGCAGCTCATTCCATACAGGTACCACCCTCTGCATGAAAAAGTTGCCCCTTAGGTCTCTTTTATATCTTTCCCCTCTCACATGAAACCTATGTCCTCTAGTTCTGGACTCCCTCTAATGTTTTTTGTCCCTTTGTATTTCTCAACACTATCTATACAGACTCCACATTGTCAAACCTAATATCCTTTCTCACTATTGTGTTAATTTCCTCTTTTTTTTAACCAGCAATGCCACTCCACTACCTTTTCCTTTTTGCCTGTCCTTCTTAAATACTGAATACCCTGTGACATTCTGTTTCCGTTCCTGGACACCCTGCAGCCATGTCTCCGTAATCCCAATTATATTGTACACGTTTACATCTATTTGTGCAATTAGTTCATCTACTTTATTGCAAATTTGCCGTGTATTAAGGCACAAAGCCTTCAAGCTTGTCTTTTTAACATTTTGTTTTGCTCCCAATATTTTTATCAATAGTCCTGTTTGAATTTTGTCTTCAGTTTCTCTGCCAATCACTTTTCTTCCCTTTTTTTTCTACCTTTTTTTTGTTTTTGTCCTTGCTCCCTCCCTCCCTCTGACTCCTTACATAGGCTCCCATCCCCCTCGCATATTAGTTTAAACCCTCCCCATCCGCTCTAACAAACATTCACTCGAGGACATCAGTCCAAGTCCTGTGAGGGTGTAACCTGTCCAATTTGTACAGACTAACAAATTGCTCCCCATCCAAACCCTCACACTAAGGGAGTTCCAGTCAATATGGGAGAAGTTAAAACCACCCACAACAACCCCCTAATTTTCACCAAAAAAGAGAAAATGCTGGAAAATCTCAGCAAGTCTGGCAGCATTTGTAAGGAGAGAAAAGAGCTGACGTTTCGAGTCTAACTGACCCTTTGTCAAACCCCCTAACTTTCATATCTTTCCACAGTCTGACTACATATCTCTTCTTCTGTCTCCTGCTGGCAGCTGGGAAGTCTGTAGAAGATCCCAGCATTGTGACTGCACCCTTCCTATTCCTGAGCTCTACCCATAATGCCTTGTTTCAAGATCCCTTCAGGGTGTCCTCCCTCAGCACAGCTGTGATTTGCTCCCTAACCAGTAATGCAATTCCCTCACCATCTGGCATATCTCCTATGAGGTTAGCTAGGCCTAAACTACTGTGATCAGACTAAGGTAGGGTTAGGGGAGTCCAAAACTAGAGGGGTATATGTTTAAGGTGAGGGGGAAGGATTTAATAGGCACCTGACAGGCCACTTTCTCACACAGAAGGCGGTGCATATGTGGAACAAGCTGCCAGAGGAAGTGATAGAGGTGGGTATAATTACAACATTTAAAAGATATTTGGACAGGTGTATGAATAGTAAAGGTTTAGAGGGATAAGGGCCAAATGCAGGCAAGTGGGACTAGTTCAGTTTAGGAAACCTGATCTGCTTGGATGAATTGGACCGAAGGGCCTGTTTCCATGCTGTATGAGTCTATGACTGTACAGTCATAAAGTGTGGACTGCAGCAGATTATATAGCTCCACCCAGAGGCAATCACAGCTATAATGGACAGGATTTCAAGCGTGGAATTCAAGCAATTGAATCATACCTAACTTTTCGTTAAAAAACGTTTAATTTTATACAAGTAGAATGTAACATAGCAACAAAAAATGTACAAATAGGCAAACCATTTTTGGCAGTGACGTGGTTAATTCAACATATAGAAGGCTAATGCTTTGAAATATGATTTACCCATGGAAACTTTAGTATTCCCTGGAAGTGTTGGCCACTTCTTGAGGTGGTTTATTTTGACTGGACTCTTGATCATATAGTTCAGAAGTATTGGGAAATTATAAATTGCATGTTGCAATGTAGGGGATGTAAATGATCAATTTAGCAAATTAGAAGATTATGATTATGGAAATAGTGAGTGTACGTAATCCATGAGTGTCAGAGATTTCAGTTGTCTGATCCTAATTTTCATATTTAATTATAGCAGCTGCTTCATTAAATAGCTGTTGTATGCCATTCTTACAGAACATTGACAGTTCTGAAGTGAACGTAATTACAAAGATGTGTCCACATGACAATACATGGTTGTGAGTGTACTTTGGCATACTGAGTGATAGAGCAATTTGCATCTGTATGCATGTCTGAAAATTAGAGATTATAAACTGCTGAGCAAGTTTGGCCCCATATGCTCAGTGCAAGCCCAGAAACTTCCCAGAAATAATACATCCTCCAGCCGATGCTGCAGATGATTGTTTCAGTTTCTGCCTTCACAGAATATAGTTCAGGTTATCATAGAAACATAGAAGACAGGAGGAGGCCGTTCAGTCCCAAAATCTGGTTCTACTATCCATCATGATCATCCATCTCAATAGACTGTTCCTGCTTTCTCCCTCATACACCATTCATCCAGGTGCTGTATCCAAACTCCTCCATGAAATCATAATGTTTTTACCATCAAGATCATTCTGCCCATCCTACTCATGTTGACTCTAGAAGGAAGTATCACCTCACTCTCATCATGTTAATAATTTCCCATGTTTCTTTATCATAAAGAGAAAGCTGATTTCTCTTTTTAAATAAAAACCTATTGCAGATCCTGCTTACACTGCTGTTGTTAGCACAGGTATGATTTGGGTTTTTAAGAAATGGCTGTACCTTTCTCTTCATTCTTCCCACAGTCAACTTAAATTACTCTAGCTACCAAATTGCTGACAAATCAAACCAGACTTTTGCTAATTACTTTCTCAAAAGACTCCTTAATTTTAAATATCATTTGCATTATTTTCTATTCTAGTATCTCAGATTCTCTAGTTTATTTGGAATCTCTCAGTACTCTCTCTTCCCCCATAAATTTAATGTCCTCTTTTTGATGTTGGGTGTCCAAAACTGAATACAGTGTTCTAACTCTGACCTAACCTTTTTTTTATGCATTTACTCTTTAAATTGGGTACTCTAGGCCACTCTACCTATAAAGCCCACATTCCATGGTGTCTATTGTCTGGCATGAAGCATCAGCTTGGTGCACCAGAGAGGAGAACTTGGGCAAATCTAATGCCTGTAATAGATCCCACTTTCATTTATCCTTCCAGTCATACACCATGCATTATAAAGGGAAAATATTATCAATTGCTATACAAATGATACTGGATTGAACCAGTTATAAACCAGATAAAAACAATGACTGCAGATGCTGGAAACCAGATTTTGGATTAGTGGCGCTGGAAGAGCACAGCAGTTCAGGCAGCATCCAAGGAGATTCCTGATGAAGGACTTTTGCTCAAAACGTCGATTTTGCTGCTCCTCGGATGCTGCCTGAACTGCTGTGCTCTTCCAGCACCACTAATCCAAAATCCAGTTATAAACCAGTTCGACTGAACTGAAGAATTGGAGAGGAGTAGCAAACCTTGTTTTCTTCTTGAAAATCAGAAGCACAGAAAGGAGGTTAGGGTGATGAATAATCTAGATGTGTGTACAATTTTTTATTGACTCTACAACCGAATCGACAAACTCTTCATACAATTACAGTATCAGATGATAGTGTGGGCAATGGCTAAAGCAAGTCGTCTCAACATAAAACTGGACGCTCTCAATTAAAGACACTGCAAGCAAGGCAGTGATGAAATGCAAAGAGACCAAGTTTGCTACAGGTCAAAAGTCAACAGGGATCAGTCCAGACCTGTTGTGCATATTGAACAAAGGTGCTCAACCTTCACAATAGAAGTCGTTATGACCCAAAACCTGTCAAGAGGTACGCTGACAGAACAAAAGGAAAAGACATTCTGTTTGCATATTCCCTAGCTTCAGACTCCTTGGCACCTTGTATTGACCACAGAGAAGGTGATATGTGCACCTGGGATGACTTGGCCTAACCTCATTGGGTGCTGTGGCCCCTGCCTAGTCACCCCATTTTGGCTGAAGCCAGAGAATATTCCAGAAGGGCTCAGAAAGGGATAAGAACAAACATCTGGTGACAATTCTGTGCAAAGAATCAACCAGCCTGCTGAGACCTGCAACCCGTGGTGATGGAAGGAAGATGTGCAAGATCCACCTTTGTATCAAAGAAAACCCTGAATTTCCCTGTTGACAGAACAGCCGTATCATTTTCACCAGCGCGGGTAATATGTGATTTTTCAGGTAGTTAGCCTAATTTGGGGAAAAGTATGTTGTGCGAGTCATTTCCTTAACATGCAAGTGTTTAAACAAAACTAAGTTTTACACCCACAGTACTTTTCTTTTGTCTCACAAAGTAACAGTCTCAGGGTAAACACATTTTTGGGTAATAAATTGATCAAAGTGTCTGTATAGAATATTTCACAGGCATCAAAAGGTAGGTATTACAAACATTTATTCTTGTGTACTGTACCATCAAGGCTAATTCGCACAACCTAGAATTGCTAGATCTCTGATTTTGATGATTACTCATCTCTGAAACGTGATAAAAGACTACAATTGTGAAGTGTTTAAACAAAAAACTTGTCACCTTCCTTAGGCTCAATATTCAATCTTATGAATACCCTTACAAATTCTTCTCAATAGTCCTGATTGCATATGTTGAGTAATTGTATGTCCTACTTGTGAGTTCAGTTTTTTGGTAGAAGCTACAGTTTTGATTCCACCAATTTTGCATTAATTGTTTTAAAATTATTTCAGTATATTACTGTAAAGACATTTTAAGTTGCTTTCCTGTTGCAGTAGACACTAAAGGTAGAAGTTCCTTTACAAGACTGAAAGATTACCAAACCTGTTTTGCAGCCAATTAAGAACTTTTTTGAAGCTTAATCACGGTTGTGGGAGATGTGATCCTTCACTACTGTATTTTAAGGACGTGCTGTAGTTGCGTTCCAGTGAAACTTTGTTTAATAGAAAATCACTTAATAAAATAATGGGGCCTATGGGAAAAGTGGGGCTTGGGGTAGACCAGCAAAAACATCTATAAACAAAATGAACATCCTTGTGGAGCTGTTATTCACAAGACAAGTGAATTCATGACTTTTCAAATAATTCAAAGGGATCCACTTGTTCTGACATTACTCATTGATCTATGAGATTCTTCATCAGACTGGACATTTGTTTTATTTTGAAGTACTCTGTTTCTTTGACCACGTGTCTAGCTATCATGCCATTGTCCTGGTTTTATCACTACTTTTGGATTATTGTTCCACTTTTTGTTCCTCTGTTACCCTCACTGAGACAAGATAACACTGATTAGTCATTGGTCAAAAGTTAACCTTTTTGAATTCAGCAAAATATCATAAACTCAGCAAAGCCAGTATCACAGACTGCAAGGCACAATAATTTAGATGTGTAGGTACAGCTGTCTCTTTGCTGTTCTCTGATTTTGCTGGGGATGTGGAAATAAAGTTAGTTGAATGATGCGGTTCTGAGAAAGGGTCACTGAACCCGAAATACTAACTTTGATTTCTTTCCACAGATGCACCAGACTTGCTGAACTTTTCCAGCAATTTCTGTCTTTGTTAGTTGAATAATGTTGATTACAGGAAATTCACATAGCAAGTCCTTTCAGTGCAGTGGACATAACCAAGATGACCAGTGAGGAACAGATGGCTTTCCTTTTTCATTTTAAGAATTAAGGAATGATTATGCACTTTTTTTTGGAATTCCTGAAGTTGATTTTGAGGAAGTTTTGAGCAGTTTAAGATTGCTCCTTGCACATGCTGTGTTTGAGTACTCAGTAAGGGGGAGATGATGGCCAAGTGATATTATCACCAGTCTGTTAATCCAGGGATCAAGTAATGCTCTGGGGAACTGAGTTTGAATCTTGCCACAGCATTGATGGAATTTGAATTCAATAAAAATCTGGCATTAAAGAGTCTAATGATACATTGTCGATTGTCAGAAAAAAGCCCATCTAGTTACCTAATGTTCTTTGGGGTAGGAAACTGCCATCCTTACACTTGGTCCGGCCTACATGTGACTCCAGACCCACAACAATATGGTTGACTCTTAATTGCCCTCTGGGTAATTAGGGTTGGGCAATAAATGCTGGCCTAGCCAGTGATGCCATCATCCTGTGAATGAATTTTTAAAAATTACATGAAAAGTACTAACGGTTTTATCAATTGTGAAGATCACTATTTGCTGTTACAGATAACTGTGGGCAATCTTCTTTTAGTACTTTTTCTACTGAACTTCATGGAACAGTCAGTCACATGGTTTATGTCCAAATCCTTTATTCAAACTCAACAACAGTATCTTAAATATTTCTTCAAAATCCAGTGTGGTTAGTTTAGCTCCATTTTCAGGTGTTAATAGATTTTACTTGAGATATTGTGTCAGGAAGCTTGCAAAGCAAGCTGCCAGGGTTTGAAATTAAAATTACTATTGAGGTTTGAGCTTTTTCATACAATGTTTCCCATATATACCGAAGTAATCACTCAGCTATGCGTTGGCTTGTTTGTAGATGAGCTGTAGCCCCTCTTAGGTTTTGAAAGCAGCGTAGTTGATTGGGATTTCTTTGGTTACACAACTGAGAAAGATGTTTCCATGTGATGTACATTCATTTGAGTTTTCCTACTTTTCCAGCATCCATCAGTTGGAACTAAATTTGCTGCGCAAGATGCAAATTGCAAGAGGTGCGAGCAATCTGATGACGGCTACAGGGATCTCTGAATCATGGTACCAATATTCACTCTCCTTTACCAATGAGATTAAAGAATTGAGAAATAAACAGATAAATTAAATGTCAAATCCAGGTAGAGAGGGAGGAAGAACATTTGGATTAAGAGACATAGGAGTATGTGGTTTTGGCAGTTTTTAATCTCTCTGATTCAGTTCTCGTTTGAAGGAATGAATCTCTACACTTACAATTGGATCAAACTTTTGAACCAGCTGAAGTTTGTCTAGCAATCATAACAATTAACATGTTAAAACAGCATTTGTACTTTTGCTAAACTTCACTTTCTAAGGTGAGTAAGGTTAAGATGCAATTTACCCCTGCAATTCTGCACATTGCCACTATTGTCCTGCACATTTTGCATACTTTTTTTCAACCAATCCTGGTTCAATATTGTATGCGCACAAGTGTGGAACAGTAGCAATTATTGAAGCTAGACTCAAAACTGTAGCAAACAAGAAACCGAGGCTCTTATCACTTCCTCTGGGCCAAAAGTCCGGGGTTAAATCCTACCTGCTCTAGAGGTGTGCCATAACATATCTGAACAGGTTGATTAGAAATCACAAAAAGAGGAATTTGTGCTCAAAGTGGATTAAAAGTGATTTAGTTATAGAATCCCTACAGTGTGCAAACAGGCCTTTCGGTCCAACAAGTCCACACCAACCCTCTGAAGAGTAACCCATGCAGACCCATTCCCCTATACCATTTTTTACCCTGACTAATGCATCTAACCTACACATCTCTGAACGCTGTGGGCAATTTAGTATGGCTAATCCACCCTAACCTGCACAATTCTGGATGTACCTTCATAATGTACCTTGAGGACTGTATCCAGTTCTGGGCACAGAGACTGAATTGTTAGAATGAGGATAAAGAATTCTGAGCTAAACTTAGACTCAAATGTTGATTCCGAACAGTCCAAACTGCAGTAACTTGAAACCTGAGTAGCGTTCACACCTGGACCTTGTCTATGCCCAAAACCCCTTCCGGCTTTCTGGTAAACTAGTCATGCATCTGGCTGGTGGATAATAGGCTGCCAAAAAAGGCACAGGGATTCAGATGCTGGAAATCTGAAACAAGCCTCCACAGAAAATGCTTGGTTTTCAGCTGGTCTGGCAGCATATATGCATAGAGAGAAACCCAAATTTACATTTCAAGTCCAGTATGACTCATCCTCAGTTCTGAAGAATAGTCATACCAGACCAGAAATGCTGTTTCTCTCTCCACTGATGCTGTAAGACCTGCTGAGTTTCATTTTGCCACTGCAGCATCACCTGCCAACAATCTCTATTGATCAGGACTCATATTTGACACTTGGACATTTCATGCCACCACAAGCCTCACTCTCACATTTTTAAAGACTAGCAACTATTTAACCTCAATAGCCACATCACCCAAGCAGATTGAAGGACTAGGGTGTTGCAAAATGAAAGCTACTAAACCAGACAGGACAATTGTGCTGACATGGTTTTGGCTAATCTCTTGTTGCAGAGGCTGTGGTCAGCAGAGGTGCTCAAACCATTAAAGCTGATGGTAGGAACAAATTGCGGCAGATGCTGGAATCTGTACTGAAGACAACAAATGCTGGAGATCACAGTGGGTCAGGTAGCATCCATAGAGAGAGAGCAAACTAATGTTTCAAGTTTAGATGACTCTTCATCAGAGCTGAAGTGAATTGTGGGGGGACAGCATTTATGCTGTCAGGGAGTGATGGTGGTGGTGGAGAGAAGATGTTAGTGATTGGAATGTGAGAATGGCAGAACAATGGTGTGTTTCCTACCAGAATTGAAAGGACAGTAAGTGGAATGGGGAAGGGGAAGACATGATAACAAGCTAAAAGAAAGGAAAGAAATGGTTCACAGTTTAAAGGTGTTGAACTTAATATTAAGTCCAGAAGGCTGTAAAATGAGGTGTAAGGTGAGATGTTGTTCCTCCAGTTTGCGCTGTGATTCACTGGAACACTGCAGCAGGCTGAGGAAGACATGTGAGCTTGCGAGCAAGATGTTGTGTTAAATTGACCAGCTACTGGATTCCTGATGAAGGGCTCCTGTCCGAAACGTCGATTTTTCCTGCTCCTCAGATGCTGCCTGACCTGCTGTGCTTTTCCAGCACCACTCTCATCTTGACTCTAATCTCCAGCATCTGCATCCTCACTTTCGCCTAGCTTTTGGAAAGTCAGGTCCTGCTTGCACACAGACTGGAAATCTTCTGCAAAGAGGTCACCTAGTATGCGTTTGGTTGTGGACCACGTTGGGTGTAGCGAATACAATTCACAAGATTGGAGGAGATACAGGTGAAATGCTGCTTCACCTGAAAAGACTGCTTAGACCCTTGGATAGTGAGCATGGAGGTGGCGAAGGGGTAGGTGTTGCACCGTCTGCAGTTCCATGGAAAGGTGTCATGGAAAGGGGGGGGGAGGGCGGGTGGCGGGGGGGTGTTGGTGGTTGTGGAATGGACTAAGGTCTCCTGAAGGGAATGATCGCTGTGAAGTGTACTTTGGTAAGTGTACACTTTGGTAAGTGTAATAAAAAGATGGGGTACTGGGCTAATGGTCGGATACTTGGTAGTGTGGATGAGCAGAGGGATCTTGGTGTCCATGTACACAAATCTTTGAATGTTGCCACCCAGGTAAATAGTGCGGTGAAGAAGGCATATGGCGTACTGGCTTTTATTGGTAGAGGAATTGAGTTCCGGAGTACTGAGGTCATGTTGCAGTTGTATAAGACTCTGGTGCGGCCACATCTGGAGTATTGTGTGCAGTTTTGGTCGCCATACTATAGGAAGGATGTGGAGGCACTGGAACGGGTGCAGAGGAGGTTTACCAGGATGTTGCCTGGTATGGTAGAAAGGTCGTATGAGGAAAGGCTGAGGCACTTGGGGTTGTTTTCATTGGAGAAAAGAAGGTTTAGGGGTGACTTGATAGAGGTGTATAAGATGATTAGGGGTTTAGATAGGGTCGACAGTGAGAATCTTTTTCCACGTATGGAGTCAGCTATTACAAGGGGGCATAGCTTTAAATTAAGGGGGGGTAGGTATAGGACAGATGTTAGGGGTAGGTTCTTTACTCAGCGAGTCGTGAGTTCATGGAATGCCCTGCCAGTAGCAGTGGTGGACACTCCCTCATTATGGGCATTTAAGCGGGCATTGGATAGGCATATGGAGGATAGTGGGCTAGTGTAGGTTAGGTGGGCTTGGATCGGCGCAACATCGAGGGCCGAAGGGCCTGTACTGCGCTGTATTGTTCTATGTTCTATGTTCTAAGTGTAGACTGGGAGCAAGGGGAAGATTTGTTTTGTGGTGGAATTCTGCTGGAACTGTCTGAAATAGACAGACAGGGGCTGGAAGAACGCAGCAATTGTGGGTGTAACCCTTCTTCAGGACTCACGGCGTTGTGGCAGTGAGAAAGGGACTCACTGAGTGGACCTCTGAGGGATCACAGCGGATCCTGAAGAAGGTTACACCCAAAACGTTGACTTCACCACCTGATGCTGCCTGGCTTCCTGTGTTCTTCCAGCCTCCTGTCTGTCTACTTTGGATTCCACTATCTGCTGGTTTTTTTCTGTTGTTGAAAAATGTGGTGCTGGAAAAAAACAGCAGGCCAGGCAGCATCCGAGAAGCAGGAGAATCGACGTTTCGGGCATAAGCCCTTCTTTTTTCTGTCTCTAACCAGAGTTGTCTGAAATGGCAGAGATAATGGTAGGGTCTTACTCAATTGTCAGTGTGACAATCCATTTCTCTCTTTGTCTCTACACACATACACAGACAGAAATGACACCAGCAGCAGCATTCAGTTTCCAAAAGGTACCACAATTGTTAAATCAGCTTTGCCAACCTATTGTGATCTTGATTCCCACTGGAAGTGCGAGGATTATCATGTACAAACCTAACACCCTCCACAATGTGGCTTCCAGCACAAGTCTCTTGAGAAATGTGTACACATTTGAGTTGAAACTTTATTGCTGGAACAGCACAGCAGGTCAGGCAGCATCCAGGGAACAGGAGATTCGACGTTTCGGGCACAGGCCCTTCTTCAGGAAAGGGCCTGAAGAAGGGCCTGTGCCCGAAACGTCGAATCTCCTGTTCCCTGGATGCTGCCTGACCTGCTGTGCTGTTCCAGCAATAAAGTTTCAACTTTGATCTCCAGCATCTGCAGACCTCACTTTCTCCTCGAAGAAATGTGTACACATCCCTTGGATGTCATTTTTGGACCCTCCGGTAATGTCCAAATCCCAAACTGAGTTTCAGAGAGGTGATCCTTTATAGAGATACACAACAACAACCAGAACAATGGCATTCATACAGCGCTTTCAAAACAAGAAAGGATGCCTGGGTACACCACAACTGCATTATCAGGGAAAAACTGACACCCAGCCAAAGGATTATATTCAAGCCTACTTGTATGAACGACTGATAAGAGAATAAATTACTTGAGAATTAAATCTCTATGTACAATTGCCTTTTTTTTTATCACTTCCAAGTTCAACTGTCCCTGAGAATTAACAAATTCTAACTTATACAATTTATTCAAATATATGATGCATTTAAGTGCTGTATGAGCTGTTTAAGCTGACATTTCCAAAAGCATTTTTGTTAAATGCAAAAATTGCTTAATCAACATTTTGGTGCTTATTGGATATTTTTAGGAGCTTAGACTTGTGCATTTTTGGAAATCAATATGACAACACTTCTTTGTTTGTTTCAGCGAAACGTATTTCATCAGATGCTAACACTCAAGTTTTGTGATTCTTAGAACTTGTTTGTTTCATCTTGTGAGCCCAGATAAACAGAGAATGTCATGACTGTGTTAAACTAATATTCAGCACTATATTGTATTGCAAGAGGCATGTTTTAATAATTAAATCTGCTTTTTAAGACTTTGTAATGCACTGCATAATGACATGTACATGCACTGTTCTTCATAAGATCTGTGTAAATGATATTATTACATTCCCATTTGTTTTTCTATTAAAATTTATAAGATTGAACTACTTTTGGACAATAGCTTTAGTTTAAGGTCATATAAAGGAAATGTGACCTATTCTGCAGTCTGCATGACAGTAAACCTGGTGTTTTGATTGTTGGAGATCAAAGGAAGGATTAGATTGTACTTTATCACTTTAAAAAATGGTGACACAAGAGTTGCTATTGTCTCCAAGGAGTGACTAAATCTTAGGAGCAAATTACTGTGGATGCTGGAATCTGTAGTAATTTTCCCAAGTGACTAAATCTTCCCAAATCCCAAAAAAGGTGGTGTTGTTGTGAATAGTTTCTAAGATGAAAGAAAGTTGAGTGCAAGGATAACCAATCAATATTTCTACCTGAATCAGGTTGGTTGTGTTCTTTTACCTTGCTATGGGGAAGAGGGCAAGTTTGAGATCCAGTTAAACTTGATCAGAGGGCAGTGGAGGCCCAGTCTCTGGATTCATTTAAGAAAGAGTTGGATAGAGCTCTCAAGGATAGTGGAATCAAGGGTTATGGAGATAAGGCAGGAACAGGATACTGATTAAGGATGATCAGCCATGATCATATTGAATGGTGGTGCAGGCTCAAAGGGCAGAATGGCCTACTCCTGCACCTTTTGTCTATTAAAAACTTCCTGACAAATGAATGTGCAGATGAGAGAAGTTCTGTATGATCAGCAGAGGCAGCACTTTCTCTGACTTTGAACTACCATAACCAGATGCAGGAGGTAACTGGTATCCCTTGAAGAGACAATCCTGCAGCCACTTAAGGAAAGATTGATCATGGAATGGCCAGGGGTGAAGAGGACTATTGCTACTGGTAGTAACTTATAAAACCTAGAAAACTGTGGAAAGGATCTCAGAATAATCATTTGAATTTAATACCTGGCAATCAGGGATAAGAAACCCATTGGAGGCTGGGAGCTACTGTGCATTCCCCATAGAATTACAGACCTTATTAGCAGTATGTGGTGACTATGAAAGACCATAAAGCCATAAGAAATAGGAACAGCTGTAGGTCATTTGGCCCTTGAGCCTGCACTGCCATTCAACATGATTATGGCTGATCTGACACTCTTCACGTGTAGGAGGATCCTCTTTCCTGCCCTTTCTCCAACTGATCAAGAATCTATCTCAGCCTTAATCTAACGTAAAGATTCTGGCCAACACCATGACCACCACCAAACCCCAACCCTGCCACCATCCCCTGCAAGCTCTCTCTGGCAAGGAATTCCAAAGAGAAGAAATTCCTCCTCCTCTCTGTCTTAAATTGTCACCTCTTAATTCTAAGGTAATGCCCTCTAGTCCTAGACTCTCCCATGAGGGAGAACATTCTTTATCTTGTCAAGCCCCTTTTAAGAATCCTTAATGGTTCAATGAGATCACTTTTCATTCTTCTAAACTTCAGTGAGTAGAGTTCTGACCTGTTTCGTAGTTGTTTCTAAGACAGTGCCTCCATGCTTGGGGTCATCCCAGTGAACCTTCTCTGAACTGTTTCCAATGAAACAAAATCTTTTCTTGGATAAGGGGACCAAAACTGTTCACAGTACTCCAAATGTGGTCTCACTAACACCTTGTACAGTTGCAGAAAGACTTTCCTACTCTTTTACTTCAATCCCTTTGAAATAGGAGCAATTATTTCATTAGCCTTCATGATCACCTGCTGCACCTTTCATGTACAAGTACTCCAAATCCTCGGTGTTGCAGCCTTCTGCAGTTTTTCTGCATTTAAATAATAGTTTTTTATTCTTCTTTCCTTCCAAAACAAACAACTTGAAATTTTACCACATTACACTCCATCTGTCACTTCTTGCCCACTCACTTAATCTTTCTGTAAGTTGTTTGTACCACCCTTCTAATCTACCTTTCCACCTTTTCACATCAATTTCTGTAACTGCAAAGAGAAAGAAAAGCATGAATTATGTACAAAAAAAGAATCTGGAGTAAGCTATTTGACCCCTTGATTCATTATGGTTAATGAATGATTTATTTATTATGATCACGGCTGACCATCAAGCTCAATACCCTAATCTCTCCTTCCCCTGATATCTCCATTCCTTTTGCCACAAGAGCTCTATCTCCCTTCTTGAAAACAGTATTTTGGCCTCTATCACATTCAGTGGTGTGAATTCCAGAAGTTTATTATTTTTTGGGTGAAGAAATTTCTCCTCCTCTCTGTCCCCAAAAGCTTACATTAAGCTAGGACGCCTGGTTCTGTACTCCCCCATCTCCTCTTCCTTTATTTGAGTAAAGGTTTCAAAACATGAAATCTTGATGTGGCATTCTTTCAACTGATAACTGGAATTTCAAATTCATTTTTTACAAGTTATTTGTTTCTATAGTGTATTAAGTATTGATACATTTATACTTACAAATTTATATTTAATGAAATATTTTAGGCAAAATCCTTATTCATTCAACCAGTTTGCACTATTGAGTGAGGGAGATGAAAAGCTTCATCAAAGAAATAGGTTTTAAGGAGAATTAAAGAAAGAAGAGAGAGGAACTGGAAATGTTTAGTGAGTAGATTTAGATTAATGATATGGTATGGCTTTTGTTAAACCAGGTCTTCCCAAAGTGGGTTGGGGGGCCGCAAATGGACTTGTGAGCTGCAGTTTAGGACCTTGTGAATACTAAGGTAGCAATAATTGATGTCTATCATCATTAATACTTACCAAGGGGGTCATGAAAACTTGCAAATTTTGAAATAGCAGTGGTTGGCATTGTAAAAATACTGAACTTTATTTGGAGTTTATCAGTTCTTTCATCATTGAAGACTGAGAATTTAAGGAAGTAACCCACATTAGGTAGTTCAAAGTTAAAAATCACACAATACAAGATTATAGTCCAACAGATTTAATTGGAAGCACTAGCTCTAGGAGCGCAGCTCCTTTATCAGGGGGTTGTGAGTGCACAATTGTAAGACACAGAACTTATAACAAAAGTTTACAGTGTGATGTAACTGAAATTACACATTGAAAAATACCTTGATTGTTTGTTAAGTCTCTCATCTGTTAGAATGACCATGTTAGCTTCACTTCTTTCATTTGTAAATCACAAAACTTGTTTAGAGTTACATTCTCAGGTTAACTTTAACAATTGGTGTCAGCCCAGAGAGATGTTTAGATATTGAAGGTCTTGGCCCCCTGTGTTCTGTTGTCTGTGCTATAATGTTTAGACTTATTCTAATCTAAAAAGTGAGTCAACAGAGTCTTACATGAATTCATGCAGTTTTTGAGCAAAGTACAATGTAACTCTTTTTGTGTGTGTGTCTGGGGTGGGGGGGGGGCGGTTGTGAGTGTTTGTGAGAGAGAGTGTATATGTGTGAGTGTAAAGGGGTCTAAGTCTGAGAGGGTGCATGTGAGAGTGTAGGAGTATGTGTGTGAGTGTCTGTGTGCATGTATGTGTATAGGTGTGTGTGTGTGTATAGGAGTGCCTATATATGTATGTGTGTGTGTGTAGGAGTGTGTGTGCATGTGTATAGTGCAATGGTGGTCACCTGTAGTGTGACATGAACCCAAGGTCCTGGTTGAGGCCCTCCCTATGTGTACCAAATCACATTAGGTAGAGGTTTTTTTGTTTCTGATTTAGGATGCTTCACTGAGAGTGAAGATTACAATTTCTTGGCCAGTGTTTGTTTAAAATGAGTGACAACCGTGAATCTTTACAGGGCATTTGTCACTGAAGATGATTTAAAGATTATATTTGTCAAAAACACATCTTTTAATCTCAAATAGCCTTCAAAGTGGTTAAAGTGTAGGAAAGAGTGAGCATAGCAAAAATCTGCTGAAAATTTCAACCATGAAGCCCAAAGAAAATCATAGTATGCTGTTGAGAGAAAGCAAGATTACAGAAATTGAGATCGAAGGAGAACACAATTCAGAAGGTGTGCAGATATTTTCAGATTGCCACTTGGATAAATCAGAAGTTTTCTGGGAATAACTAAAGTGAGATTTGAACCAGCTTTAGTCCAAATATATCTACTGACGTGAAAAGGAGGTCTACCCAGGAAAAAGATTAACCAAAGGGCAACGGATCCAGGATTTCAGCATCCCACAGAAGATAAGGCAATCAATAATACTCAGCCGACTAAGAAAGATTGAGTTATTTTAGCATTAGTTGTAAGCAGAATTTAATCAGAATTTGAATGTGCCAAGTAGACTAGATTATTAGTAGCAGTTGCTGAAAATGTGTTGCTGGAAAAGCGCAGCAGGTCCGGCAGCATCCAAGGAACAGGAGAATCGACGTTTCGGGCATAAGCCCTTCTTCAGGAAGCCCTCCTATTAGTAGCAATCATCTTGTAATTATATCAAGAATCTATCCAGGCATAGGGATGACTATTCAGAACTGAGGAAGAGCCATTGAATGTTAAATATGATTTTTCTCCACAGTTGCTGCTAGATTTGCTAAGCCTTTCCAGCAATTTCTGTTTTATTGAAAGATATTATCGCACATTCTTAATGAGATGGGTCTTGAACACAGATCTTCTGGACCAAAGGAAGGGGATAGTACCCTTGCACCACACGTGGACTCTAGTAAAGCCTTTGACAAAGTTCTGCATGGTAGACTAATTAGTAATGCTAGATCACACAGTATTCAGGGAGAGCTTGCCAATTGGATACAAAATTGGCTTGACTGTTTGGAGACAGAGTGTGCTGGTGAAGGGTTGCTTTTCCAATTGGAGGCTTGTGGTGGTGTTCCACAGGGAACACCACGAGTGGTGTTCCACAGGGATTGGTGCTGGGTCCTCTTTTGTTTGTCAGTATGTAAATAATTTGGATGAGAATATAGAAGGCATGGTTACTAAATTTGTGGATGGCATCAAAACTGGTGGTATAGTACATAGTGAAGGTTACAAAGAGATCTTGATCAGTTGAGTCAATGGGCTGTTGAATGACAGATGGAGTTTAATTTGGATAAATGGGTGGTATTGCATTTTGGTAAAACAAACACGGGCAGGACTTACACAATTAATGGTAGGGCTGAATAACAGAAAGACCTAGGAATTCGAGTTTCTAGTTCTTTGAAAGTTGCATCACAGATAGACAGGTTAAATAGAGCCAAGATGAGGACTAGTCCACATAATAGAACTTGGCATTCAATGTTTTTTTGAGCCTCATTTGCGATTTTACTAAAATGCCCATTAAGGACTAACTACTTGATAGACAGTTAAAATGACATCAACCTTTTGTCCATGACAGAACCCCAATTTGCAAAGTATTGAGGTTTGTGCCTTGGAATGGCTTCAGAAGCAACTGCAGTAGAGTGATGTTTGCTGTGTAAGTTTATTACCTCCAGCATCCTATTTACAACAGGAATGAAAGGTTACATTAATGTGAAACATCCATAACCTGAAGGCAAGGCAATAAAACCTATGAGGGAGGACACTCCGAACTCAAAATTACCGGACAAAACGTTTTATCCAGGGAAATGCAAAATTAATAAATTTAAGCAGCAGATGATCCATTGGAGATATACAATTTTATATGGGATGAGTTATTTTTTTCTATGATTTTAATATTACAAAGAATTGGTTCAGGGAAGAAGCAAGAAAGCATTAGTCCACTGAGAGGATGATTTTATTCTGAAATGTTTCAGTAAATGAGGTTGAAAAGATAGCTTTGATTTCGCAAAGGTCAACCTGACATATCTTTTATAAAAATGCAACTTTGTCTTCTGTCTTAGCAATTCTAACCAAGTGAATCAGTAGCTTTTCCTAGTACTAGAAATTGTTTCTTTCAGATAGCCATTCCTTTTTTTCATCTAACTTGTCAATGTTGCAATGTTTGGTTTCCAATGATCTTTGGTTTCTGACTAAAACAAAATCTGGTAACCTATAACTTTCAAGGACTGTTGTAATTCAGAGGGATTTGTAGGTTAGAGGTCTGATTGGAACCTCCTACACTACCATTACACTTTCTTTTCTGTGTAGCCTACAGGGGATCAGTGTTTGTTACAAAAGATGTTTAAATTGTAACATATTTTCCCAATGGTTTTGTGAGAAAATAATTCACTCTGCCTTGAAGTGAGATGGGAACAGGGGACACACGACCAAAAAATATGGCAACAAGTAAGCTGTTGCTTAAAACCTATTTATAGGATGGTTTCCACCATTTATTCATTTGTTTACGTGAAAAATACAAACTACAGTAATTTGCATAATGCAGAGTCCTAGCACCATCTTGTGGGGAAAGAGTTTTTAAAACCTAATGATGAAATACAATTTCCTGAACTTTTTTAATCCACGTGTCTACACTGCTGATTTTATAAAATTTCAGCTTGTTTTTAGATTTCTTCAAGAAAATTGTCAAGATGTGCCAAATACGTTGATTATTATGAGTTTGTAAAAATTGTTATGTGCTGATTTATGACTATGTTTAATTAATGCATCAGTTTGAGATTCTCTGATTAGAAACTTTTTTTAATGGAAACCAGACAAAACTATTCAATTTTACACTTTATACTTGTGAATGAGCCTCTGTTGTATACAATCTGGCAAAAATGGAAGTTGGAATTAATGTGACAAACTGAAGCTAGGTTTGATAAACTGGGAATTGACTGTCTATTAGTCAATGGAAAATTTAAAATGCTGGCAATGTTTTATTCCTTCTAACTTTGCTGTGCATTGCCTATTTACAACAGTAAGTGGCATCTGTAACTTTTCTTTCTTGCTGTGGCCTGCAGATTGCTGTACTCAGAGTTTAAATGGGATCATTGACATTACATCCAAATTCTCCCGTGTATTTATTCTCAGAACATCTTTGAAATGCAACAATTTTTCACCACTCGATGAAACCATTATCGATGACATTATTTAAAGAAGAATTAAATAAAAGCTTGCAGAAGAATATTGGAGGTAAAAACAATGACTGCAGATGCTGGAAACCAGATTCTGGATTAGTGGCGCTGGAAGAGCACAGCAGTTCAGGCAGCATCCAAGGAGCTTCGAAATCGACGTTTCGGGCAAAAGAGGGCTTGATTTCGAAGAATATTGGAGTCTAGGGAAAGTTCAGAATGATGCCAGAAGAGCAGAATGTTTATGGTACACCAATTGGCTGTACTGTTCCTGACTTTTCATAATCTAGTTAAGATTGCAACGTTCTTTCCTATTCCTTCACTTGCCATCACTGTATAACCAATTTGGTAATTTTATTGAGGGTATGGAATCAAACTCATCTTGGCAACACAAGACCTTACAATATAGGAGTATAATTATATAATCAGCCAATCAAGTCTGCTCCACCATTCAATCATGGCTGATATGTTTCTCAACCATATTCTCCTGCCTTCTCTCTGTGGCCATTGATTCCACTACATAAACAAGAACTTATCAATCGCTTATCATAGAGATGTACAGCATGGAAAGAGACCCTTCAGTAAAATTGTTCTTTAGATCCCTTTTAAATCTTTCTCCTCTCACCTGAAACCTATGCTCTCTAGTTCTGGACTCCCCCACCCCAGGGAAAAGACTTTGTCTATTTATCCTATCCATGCCCCTCATGATTTAGTAAACCTCTATAAGGTCACCCCTCCTCCGATGCTCCAGGGAAAACAGCCCCAGCATATTCAGCTGTCTGAAATACATTCAGTGATTTGACCTCCACAGCCTTGACAGCAATGAGTTCCACAGATTCACAACAGTCTTGCTGAAGATATTCCTCGTCCCCATTTTAAAAGGTTATCCCTTCAATCAGGTCATCCCCTGAGATTATGTCCTTGGGTCCTGGTCTCTCCTACTGGTGGAAACATTTTCTCTATGTCCACTCTATCCCGGCCTGTAAGTATTCTGTAAGTTTCAATCCGATCCCCCTCATCCTTCTAAATTCCATAGACTACAGACCCAGAATCCTCAGGTGCTCCTTATATGACAAGCCCTTCATCCCCAGGATCATTGCTGTCAACCTCCTCTGGACTCTCTCCAATGGCAGCATATCCTCCCTTCAGATAGAGGGCCCAATGCTGCTCACAATATTCCAAATGCTGTCTGACCAGAATTTTATATAGCCCCAATCTACCATGCAGAAACTTGGTCAAAGGCTTTACTAAAGTCCATGTGTGGTGCAACAGTAAATTCTCCTTCCTTTGGGCCAGAAATGAATGCTAACACTGCATTTGCATTCCTACCTGCCAGCCAAACCTGCATGTTAACCTGAAGAGAACCCTGAAGTAGGACTCCAAAGTCCCTTTGCACTTTAGATTTCTGAAGTCTTTTTGCATTTAGAAATACTCTATGCCTCTTCTTCCTTCCAAAGTGCATAACCTCACAGTTTCTGACATTGTATTCGATCTGCCACTTTTTTGCACTATTTCCTTGCCTGTCCTAGTCCTTCTCCAGCCTTCCCACTTCCTCAATTTTAACTATACTCCACTTATCTTTGTCATTGACCAACTTAACAACAATGCCTCCTTCATCTAGATCGTTAATGTACAACATGAATAGTTGTGGTCCCAACACTGACCCCTGTGGAGCTACACTACTCACCTGCTGCCATCCTGAAAAAGGCCCCATTCTCTGCCTTCTGCCAGTCAACCAATCCTCTATGTGTGCCTGTACCTTGTACCATAGACTCTTATTTTATTTAGCAGCATTCTGTCTGGCACCTTGTCAAAGGCCTTCTGGAAATCCAAACCGATCACATCCACTGGATTTTGGTGGTTCCTCCAAGTCAGTTTCTTCTGAGTGAGAGTCTCCCATGCAATGCTGAATATGTTGCACTTCTCGAAGTAAGTCTTCACTTGTTTTGAAGCATTTCCTTGGTCCTCCTGTCATTCCAAGTGCCTTCCTTGAGCTGGGTGAAGAAGGTTTGCTTTGTTACTCGGAACTCAGGATCCTAAGCATATGGCCGTCCAAGCAGAATTAGTTTCGGATGATCAGTACAGATGTTTCAGTTGTTAAAAACTCTCCTCCTTAAAGTGTCCAAGGGTGGTGCCTGCGGATTGGATGTGGTTATGCATCTCCCCATCAATGTCAGACTCAGATGAGAGGTGGCTCTCCAGGTTTGGTAAAATGTTCTACGTTTGGGAGGATTTTTCCACTGATCTTAATGGAGGGTTAGACCAGAATTTGGCTTGGGATAGATTGGTAAATAATTTGGGTGGTCTTCAGGTTGAGGCTGAGACTAATCCTCCTGTAAATGTGTTAAATGAGGCTTGAAGATTCTCTTCAGAAAGCAGAGATGGCATTGTCATCGACATTTCAGAAATTCCACAAGCAGTGTTTCCTTGTTGGATTTAACTGATTTGGGTTTGAAATGTTTTTCATCCATCCTGTAGACAATTATTCAGTAATAAATTTTACACTGTAAATATTTTTATCTCTTTCCAATCAAATGATTATGCAACAAACTTAATTTTGAATAACGTTTTTACAATATTTTTCTTTTTGCATATTATATTTTATGACAATTATATGGTCCTTCATGTAAGTGGGAGGTCAAACCACGGTTGTTGAATTTTGTTATAGACCAAAAGCAGTGAAGTTTAAATCAACTGTTACTGGCAGGTTTGGAAGTCTCTCGCCAACAGTGAATTTTAATCAGAGTTATTTCCATCTCAATTAAGGCACAAACTGCTGACAGTAATGCTTGACTATTGTCATGGCAATAGACCATAACTCCAAATTACTTATGGATATACTGAACTACATGCCAGAAGATGGCTGGGAATGAAAATTCATTGGCTATACAGTTACATTTGTATGAAAAAGATTGTGTTTATATTTTTAGGTTTCCTAATTCAGAACAAAATGTCAATGAGTTTTCCTGTGACGTTTTTCAGTATTTTTAGTTTTGAGACAAACTTTGTGTATTTGCTTATTAATGTAAACCCTGACACTTTCCAAAGAATGATGTGACAGAACTGTGTCTGCAATTTTCTCAGTTACTTGCCAGTTTGGTTCATTTCCTGCAGATGATCAGCTAGAAACAGAAGCACTGACGACAAATAGAGAAGCGAAATTGTACATTTCTAGGTCATCTTTGGCACGTTTTGGAGGCGAGATATTGAACAGTATTAGCAGAGGCCTTTGAACATTTCCTTATGTGGCAACAGATAGAGTCATGAAAACAGGCCCTTCGGTCCAACTCATCCATGCCGACCAGATATCTTTATCTAATCTAGTCCCATTTGCTAGCACCTGGCCCATATCCCTCTAAACCCTTCCTGTTCATATACCCATCCAGATGCAATTTTACCAGGCTCAACCACTTTGCTCTGGCAGCTCATTACACACACTCCACCCTTTGCATGAAAAACTTGCCCCTGAGGTCCCTATAAAATCTTTCCCCTCTCCCCCTAAACTTATGTCCTCTAGTTCTGGACTCCCCTACCCCAGGGAAAAGACCTTGTCTCTTTACCCTACCCATGTCCCTCACCGTTTTATAAGCCTCTATCATATCACACCTCAGTATCCGACACTCCATGGAAAACAGCCCCAATCTATTCAACCTCTCCCTATAACTCAACCCTCCAATCCTGGCAACATCCTTGTAAATCTTTTCTGAACCCTTTCAAGTGTCACAACATTCTTCCAATAGGGATGTTGGCCGAATCAATGTCCTGTATAGCTGCAACATGACCTCCCAACTCCTATACTCGATGCTCTGTCCAATAAAGGAAAGCATACCAAAAGCCTTTTTCACTGTCTTATCTACCTGCAACTCCACTTTCAAGGAACAATGAACCTGCACTCCAACTTCTGTTCAGCAACATCCCCAAAATTTACCATTAAATACATAACTCCTGCCCTGATTTGCCTTTCCAAACTGCAATATCTCACATTTATCTCAATTAAACTCCCATCTGCCATTCCTCGGCCCATCTGATTAAGATCCCACTGTACTCTGAGGTAGCCTTCTTCGCTGTCCACTACACCTCCAATTTCGGTGTCATCTGCAAACTTACCAACTATACCTCCTATGATCACACCCAAATCATTATTTAAATGACAAAAAGCAGTGGACCGAGCACCGATCCTTGTGATCTTTGTGTATTCCATGTGATCTCACCTTACTAACCACTGGTCACAGGTCTCTAGTCTGAAAAGCAACCCTCCACCACCATCCTCTGCCTACCTTCGAGCTAGTTTTGTATCTAAATGGCTAGTTCTCCCTGTATTCCATGTGATCTCACCTTGCTAACCAATCTGTCATGGGGAACCATGTTGAACGCCTTACTGAAGTCCATATAAATCACGTCCACCATGCTGCCCTCATCAATCCTCTTTGTTACTTCTTCAAAAAACTCAATCAAGTTAGTGAGGCATGATTTCCCCCATACACAGCCAAATTGACTATCCTCAACCAACCTTTGCCTTTCTAAATCCTGTTCCTCAGGATTCCCTGTAACAATGTGCCCTCCACCAATTTCTGACTCACCGATCTATAGTTCCCTGGCTTTTCCTTACCACCTTCCTTAAAAAGTGGCACCATGTTAGCCAACCTCCAGTTTTCCGGCACCTCAGCTGTGACTATCGATGATTCAAATATCTCAGCAAGGGGCCAGCAATCATTTTCCTAGCCTCCCATAGAGTTCTAGAATATACCTGATCAGGTCCTGGGGATTTATCCATCATTATGCGTTTTAAGACATCTAGCACCAGCTGTCTGTAATATGGACAATAGTGCTGACCATAGAAAATGCCTATCTTAATGGTGTTGCATTAAGATCTGAAATAGAAAGAAAATTTGAATCTGAAGCCATCAATGAGAAGGTGTAATGCAACTGACTAACATGAATGGAAAATATACACTTCTTCATCGGTGGGATTACTTTCTTTCATTAGTTGGATTCTACCTTTAATGAAGGAACTGCACAATGTTCAGTTGTATAAATTTTCTTATTTATATCATTTTCAGTCAAATAAATTCAAGTAATTAAAGAGAGGAACTCAGCTGAGGAGAGCTATTTTAGAAGGGGATGACATAAAAAAAGTGTTTCAGCAGGAAGGAGTGATTTTGAATCTGAACAATTAGAATCAATTCCATTAATTTGTGGCTTTTAAAGAAGAAAAAGGAGGGATAATGGAAAATGATCCATAAAATGCTGTTTAATAATACTGGAAACTTCTTTTAATAAAAGCAGATGTTGAATTATTAGTCACAAAGCGGCGGCTCTGGTCATAATTCTGACTGGATCAGGAAATTGCGAAACAACAAAGTTATACTATTGGTTTAGCCAACATTGAGCTTATAACTAGACAGAACATGCATGGCCATCAAAACAAGAGATTTCCAAAAAGAAGAGTCCTATTGTGCAAGCGTTGAGCTGTTCAGACAGTGACGTGCACTGGAATGTCTATACATTTTTAAATGTCAGATAACTAGTTTGACACATCCTTGTTACTATTATCTTAACCTTTAATCATAGATTCATTCATCGTGATGTGGCATTGGAGAATAGATTGAAAGGTCTTTTGTTTAAACTGATAAGTTAAGGTCATAAGATGTAGGAGAAGTAGGCCATTTAGCCCATTAAGTCTGCTTCACCATTCAATGAGATCATGTCTGATAATCCTCAACTCCTCCACTATCCTGCCTTTTCCTCATAACCCTTGATTCCCCTATTCATTCAAGGCTGTGGTAGACCGATTTTTTACTGTATTCAATGACCCAGCCTTCAAGGTCTTCTGTGGTGTTTTAAAAGAAAATCACTATCTTTTGAGAGAACATAGAACATAGAAGAATACAGCTCGGTACAGGCCCTTCGGCCCTCGATGTTGCGCCGATCCAAGCCCACCTAACCTACACTAGCCCACTATCCTCCATATGCCTATCCAATGCCCGCTTAAATGCCCATAATGAGGGAGAGTCCACCACTGCTACTGGCAGGGCATTCCATGAACTCACGACTCGCTGAGTAAAGAAATACTCTTTTCATTAATTCATAGGATGAGGGTATTACTGGTTTTCTTTTTCATTAACTGCCCATCTTCAGTTGCCCAAAGGGCAGTTGAGAATCAACCACATTTCTGTGGGTCTGGAGTCATATGTAGGCCAGACCAGATAAGGATGGCAGATTTCCTTCCCTAAAGGATATCAGTGAACCAGATGGGTTTTTACTGACAATCAATAATGGATTCATTGTCATCATCAGACTCTTAATTCCATATGTTCTTGTTGTTGTTGAATTCAAATTCCATCATCTGTCATGACAGGTTTCAAAGCTGGGTCCCCAGGTCTCTGGGTCAGCAGTCCATAAGTAATAAAGTCTCATCTGATGTTAAATCTGATCTAGCTTAAATGTGTGATCCTTTACCCTGAGATTTCAGCCTCTGATCATAGTCTCACCTTGAAGGAGAAATGATCTCTCTGCATCTACCTTGTTAATCCCTGCCCAAGAATCTTTTATTTTTAAATAAGGTTGCATCTTATTTTTTGGAAGTCCAATTAAGTACAGGCTCAATCCACTCAGCCTCTCATAAGAAAATATCTCCAAATGCACAACCAACCGAGAGAACCATATCAGGAATATGCAATGACATTACATCTTGTCTTGAGAAAAGAGGACCAAAACTGTTCACAGTATTCCTGGTGTGGACTGTTAAGTGCCTTTATAGTTCGGGAAAATCTCCCTATTTTATATGCCTTTCGTTTGAAATAATGGCCACTATTCCTTTTGCATTCTTTACCGACTGAATGTGTGTCATTCGGAAACATGGCTATAGAACATTGTCCATCCCTCAAAGGCATTAACATATATTGTAAATAATTGTCATCCAGCACTGATCTCTGTTATAACCCACTGGGGGCAATGTTGAACAGGCTTTGCCTTTGCATTTATTTTTAATTTAAAAGAGTTGGTGGAGCTTTACTCTGTATCTAACCCCCATACTGTCCCAGGAATCAATGGGGATGGTGTCGAGAGAATGTACTTTCAGTTGAAAACAGTCATGGGCTTTTTGCTCTGTATCTAGTCTTGTGCTGTTCCTGTCCTTTTCTGTTTGTAGACTTTAACAAGGGTGCTTTACTTTCAGGAGAAAGTGAGGTCTGCAGATGCTGGAGATCAGAGCTGGAAGTGTGTTGCTGGAAAAGCGCAGCAGGTCAGGCAGCATCCAGGGAACAGGAGAATCGACGTTTCGGGCATAAGCCCTTCTTCAGGAGCTTATGCCCTGAAGTTGTGCATTCCTGAAGAAGGGCTTATGCCCGAAACGTCGATTCTCCTGTTCCCTGGATGCTGCCTGACCTGCTGCGCTTTTCCAGCAACACACTTCCAGCTCTGCTTTACTTTCAGTTTAAAATAGTAGAGACTGCTGCTTTGGAAGGTGCTGTGAAAGGAATGATGGGTTCTAAAGTGCATAGAGTGACAGAGTCATAGAGATGTAGAGCACGGTAACAGACTGTTCAGTCCAACCACCCATGCCAACCGGACCCAATCTAGTCCCACCTGCCAGCACCCGGCCCATTTCCCTCCAAACCCTTCCTATTCATATACCCATCCAAATGCCTTTTAAATGTTGCAATTGTACCAGCCTCCACCACTTCCTCTGGCAGCTCATTCCATACATGTACCATCCTCTGCATGAAAAAGTTTCCCCTTGGGTCTCTCTTATATCTTTCCCCTCTCACCCTAAACCTATGCCATTTAGTTCTGGACTCCCCCACCCCAGGGAAAAGATTTTATCTATTTATCCTATCCTTGTCCCTCATAATTTTGTAAACCTCTATATAAGGTCACCCCTCAGCCTCCGACGCTCCATGGAAAACAGCCCCAGCCTATTCAGCCTCTCCCTATAGCTCAAATCCTCCAACCTTGGCAACATATCCTTGTAAATCTTTTCTGAACCCTTTCAAGTTTCACAACATCTTTCCGATAGGAAGGAGACCAGAATTGCATGCAATGTTCCAACAGTGATTACCACTCTGTGTCAGTGGTGAAGGAGGTGAGTAAAGAATAGTACAGCATGAGATCAGACCCTTCGGCCCACCTATCCTGCACCCACATGTGGCACCTTGCTAAACTAAAAAATGACCAGTTCATATTCCTTTCACTCCCTGCCTATTCATGTGTATGTCAAGATGCCTCTTAAATGATGCCCAAACATTGAATGTATTCAAGAAATGGCTAGATATACCACTTGGGGTGAATGGGACCAAAGGGTATGGGGAGAAAGCAGGATTAGGCTACAGAGATGGACGATCAGCCATGATCGTGATGAATGGTGGAGCAAGCTTGATGGCTGAATGGCCTTCTCCTGCTCCTACCATCTATGTTTCCACCATGTCTTCTGGCTGTGCATTCCAGGCACTTAGCACTCTCTGTGAGGGGGGGAAAAAACTCTCGCATCTCCTTTAAACTTTCTTCCCTTTACCTTACACCTTTGTCCCCGAGTAACTGGCATCTCTCCTCTGGAAAAAAGATTGCAAATGTCCACTCTATCCACGTCTTTCATAATTTTGTAAACCTCTATCAGATTGCCTCACAGCCTCTGACATTTAAGTGGAAGCAAATAGCGTTTGTCCCATCTCCCCTCCTAGCTAATGCCCTCCAAACCAGGCAATGTCACAGTATACCTTTTCTGTATACTCTCCAAAGCCTCCACATCCTTTTAGCCGTGTGGTGACCGGAACTGCATATAATATTCCAAATATGACCTAACTAAAATTCAATACAGCTGGAATATGACTTACCAATTTTTTTTACTGCATGCTGCAATCAGTGAAGAGAAGCATGCCATACACTTCCTTGAGCAGCTTATCCACTTGAGATACTTGAGTGATGAGGATATTTTGAAGATGTTGGCACTCTGCTCCTGGAGAGAAGGAGGATGGGGGGAGATTTAATTAAAACTAAACATTTTTCAAAATCAAGAGCAGGCTACATAGAGTACTTAGGGAGGAGCTGTTGCTGCTCATAAAAGAAAGAAGAATGAGAGAACGTAGATTTAAAGTGATGTGCAAGTGAAGCAAAAGTGATGTGAGAAAAATATTTCAACCCAGTGAGTAATTAGGGTCTGGAATGCACGGCCTGGAAATTTGGTGCAGGCAGGTTCAATGGAGTTAGAAATCACACAACACCAGGTTCTCGTCAAACAGGTTTAATTGGTGCTTGTTAGACTATAACCTGGTGTGTGTGATTTTTAACTTTGTATACCCCAGTCCAACACAGGCATCTCCAAATCATGAGGTTCAATGGAGGCGTTCAAGAGGATATTGGATGGTTATTTGGATAGAAATGGTGTGCAGGGTAATGAGGAAAAAGCAGGGGATTGGTGCTGGGTACTAGAGCTGGTGCAGGCACAATGGGCCAAACGGCTTCCATCTGTGCCATAACAGTTCTGTGATTCTATTCTCAATCAGGAACCTGGGCTAGATGTCATGTAGAAAGTGGTCACAGCCTCAAAACTAAAGCTCACCACCAAATTCCAAGCTTTTGACCTGCTCTTGTAGCCACAATGTTTATTTTCTGGTCAATTATAATTCTCCGGAAGAAAGCAGATGATTCAGTTATGGTAATGTCATTGAATGTCAAAGGGTGACAGTTAGAATCTCTCGTTGATAGTCAGCGCCTGGCACTTACATGGTGCAAATATTACTTGCTACTTATCAGCCCGTACCCTGATGTTTTGCTCCATATGCATAGGGACTGCTGCAGTCTCAAAGGAATTACAAAATTGTACAACTATTTGGATACACCTCACTTCTGAACTGAAGGTGACAAACAGCTAAAGATGGTTGGAACTAGGACACTATCTGAGGAACTCCCATAGTGATGTCCCAGAGTGGAGATGACAGATCTCAAACAACCAAACCATGAATCTTTTTTGAGGCTGGCCTTTAATCAACAGAGTTTTTTGCACTGATTCATGTTGATTCTAGTTTTGCTAGACTTACTGATGCCACAGTAATTCAAATGTAGTCTTGATGTCCAGTGCAATCATTCTCACCTCACCTCTGTAGTCAGCTCCTTTCTCCATATTTGGACCAAGTTTATAATTGGCTGGGGAGGCTGAGTGAACGCAACATCATTGTCAGTAAGCACACAATTCCTGTTCAAGCGCTGCTTGATAACACTGTCTATGACAAAGTGATGGAAGAGTTCAATAATTAAGAGTGCACTGATAGCATGGTAACTGGCCAGTTTAGATTCGTCCTCTTTGTAGGGAGGACATCCCTGGACATTTTTTGTTTACAATGTCAGACTGATGCCAGTGTTGATGCTGTACTGGAATAGTTTAGCTACGGATGCAGCTTCTTCAGCCAATTCTTGATATCATATGGAGTGAATCAAATTGATTGATCATTGATCTTGGGAGGAGATCAATATGGATTATTCAACTGGCACTAAATTATTTACATTCTTTCCTACTTGGGTGTTGGTCTCTCGCATCATTTCAAAATGAGGAAATGTGTGTGGGACCAGCATCTTCTGTTTAATTATCCACTACCATTCACAACTTCGGACAGGACTACACCGTTTTAAACAAAAACAGGTAATTATTCCTCCAATGAGAACAAAGCACTGGTGATATTGGAGCCCCTTCAGTTATTCGAGGTGTTTATGGACCACAGCCCCTTAATTTTTATTCAGAAACTTTAACATAAAACACTGCAATTTTCTGGTGGAGCTTGTCACTTCAGCGTTTTAATGTCAAGTTAGTCCATATCAAGGTTACGGATCATGTAATAGCAGATGCCTTGTCAAGGGAGTAAAGAATCTGATTATGGATTCATTTTACTCAGGTTTTAGGGGCTATGGATTATACTAGGTTAACTGGATTGATCAAATTGGTTAAGGACCTTGGTGCATGCTTCTGAAGGGAGAAAGAAGGCATGTGAGAATGTTGACTCCATAGATGATACAGATGATGAGGTATGGATAGAATGGTGAATGGTTTGAGCTTGGGAGGAGGAAATTCAAGAGGTAGATGAGGCAAGGGGAGTAAGAATGGGAAAATGTTTCCCATGAAAGACTCTAATGCTGCTCCAGTGTGGAGAAATAAAGGAGGTAGAGAAAGAGGAGGTGATGTTAATCCTTGGTGTTTCCCGCCTCCACATACAGTGCCTCTGGGTAAAGGTAGACGCCAATCATAAGTGGACACTAGACCTCCAGTGCAGTGTTATAATTGTGGTCAACTGGCTCACTTCGCTCGGGATTGTAGAGTACCTTGCCAGTATCCATAAGGACAGGGATAGCAATCAGGACAAGGATATACAGCTCTGCCACTAGAGAGACCAGTGTGACATGCTTCAGTAAGGGAAGCAGAGGAGATTGCTTCTCTTTATCCACTGTTATTTATGTGAATCCAAGGGCATGACAATGCCAATCCCCTCATGGTAATGTTAGGTGGGCAGTGTAGGGAGATCCTTGGTAGAAGGCCAGATAGGAGGCCACCATGTCAAATTCCTATGGGATACAGAAAGTTCCCACCCTACCTTCAACATCCAGAGATATTTATTTATTTTGATGAAAGAAAGGGACAAATATTTTGAGTGGACTTACCAGAAATTTCTCAGAAAGATTTGAAATGGACCCAATTTGAGTTAGGCGATGTGGTTTGTTCTCACCCAGCCACATTATTCAACTTCCCTGAACAGTAAAGCATATGTAAGGTTCAGATTTTATGAGTAGATTTAACTTGACTTTTGATGCAGTGAATTATTGCATCTGGTAGATGGCTGATGTAAATGAGGTGCCAATAGAGATATGATGGGAATCTATGCAGACAGGGTCTGTACATTTGGGGAATTCTGGCTCAAACCTACAAGAGCTAATTGTTAGACATACGGATGCACTTGCAAAGCATAAGCATGACTGTGGTCCAATGTCAGGGGAGGTCAGCGGAGAAGACTCCGACCTAAAACCTTGAAAGACTGTGGTTTCCCTAAATAAGCTGAAGGAGAAACAGCAAAAGTAATTAAGAGTCTGCTACAAAGGGAGTTTTATCACCTGTACCTTCAACAAATAATTCTGCCTCTTGGCCATTCAGAAAACCAGATGACTCTTGACAACTGGCAATTGATTATAGAGAATAAAAGGACTCCATTAACAGTACCATTAGTAGCAATCAGTCCGAGGACAATGATGAAGCAATTCCACAAGCAAAATCCTTTACTGTTCTTGACATTAGTAATAGGTTTTGGTCTATTCATATTCATAGTCATAGAGATGTACAGCATGGAAACAGACCCTTCGGTCCAAACCGTCCATGCTGACCAGATATCCCAACCCAATCTAGTCCCACCTGCCAGCACCCAGCCCATATCCCTCCAAACCCTTCCTATTCATATACTCATCCAAATGCCTCTTAAATGTTGCAATTGTACCAGCCTCCACCACATCCTCTGGCAGCTCATTCCATACACATACCACCCTCTGTGTGTAAAGGTTGCCCCTTAGGTGTCTTTTATACCTTTCCCCTCTCACCCTAAACCTATGCCCTCTAGTCCTGGACTCCCCAACCCCAGGGAAAAGACTTTGTCTATTTATCCTATCTACGCCACTCATAATTTTGTAAACCTCTATAAGGTCACCCCTCAGCCTCCGATGCTCCAGGGAAAACAGCCCCAGCCTGTTCAGCCTCTCCCTGTAGCTCAGATCCTCCAATCCTGGCAACATCCTTGTAAATCTTTTCTGAACCCTTTCACGTTTCACAACATCTTTCCAATAAGAAGGAGACCAGAATTGCAGGCAATATTCCAACAGTAGCCTAACTAATGTCCTGTACAGCCGCAACATGACCTCCCAACTCCTGTACTCAATGCTCTGACCAATAAAGGAAAGCATACCAAACGACTTCATCACTATCCTATCTACCTGCAACTCCACTTTCAAGGAGCTATGAACCTGCACTCCAAGGTCTCTTTGTTCAGCAATACTCCCTAGGACCTTACCATTAAGTGTATAAGTCCTGCTAAGATTTGCTTTCCCAAAATGCAGCACCTCGTATTTATCTGAATTAAACAGTCACATAGATGGGCTAACTCCAGGAAGGGAGGCCGACACCGAGGGCAGGAGTCCCCCGTGGACACACCCATCCCAAACAGACACGCTGTCCCGGAAAATGCAGGGGGCGATGGACCCCCAGGTGAACATAGCACGAACAGCCAAGCCCCTGGTATCGAGACTGGCTCCAACACAACGAGGGCGCGCCGGCCTCCAAGAGACCAACTGTGCCAGAGGACTACGCAGCCAGAGGCACAGACAGATGCTTCCGCGGCCAACAGAGAAAAAGCAGAACGGCGCGCTGCCTCCCTGGCACCAGGACCAAGGACCTTTTAAGATTAGATTAGATTAGATTCCCTACAGTATGGAAACAAACCCTTCGGCTCAACAAGTCTACACTGACCGTCCGAAGAGTAACCCACCCAGACCCATTCCCCGACTGGACATTTAACCCTGACTAATGTACCCCATAGGCAGTTTAGCATGGCCAATTCATTAACCTGCACATTTTTTGATTGTGGGAGGAAACCAGAGGAAACCCACATGCACATGGTGTGGGTTTAAGTCAGCAATATCAATATAAATTTGCTTTTACAGTTCAAGATCAGCAATAAACATAGGTTGGTTTACCACAATGGCTCTACAACTGTCCATCCATCTACCATCAAAGATTGGCTAAAAGGTTTGGAGACTTCATGATCATTTACATACTGGATTAAATCAGATCATCTCCTCCAGATTGAAACTAGACAGGAACATCTCCAATTATTTGATGAACTATTAACCCTCCTCATTTCATTAGGACTTAAAGTGCAGATAATGAAGTCTCAGGTCATGTACTTGGGCACCGTGGGACTCTCAGGAAGCGCGAAATTGAAAAGAAACACATTGAATCCATTGTGCAGTTGCCCCTCCTTAAATATGTAAATTTGCTTCGATCTTTATTGGGATTAGTAGACTGTTGTAGAAATCCATTGGTGATTTGCTACCAAAGCATCTCCACTATCCAATCTTTTTGAAGAATAATGTTCTTTGGCAGTGGACTGAACAGAACATACATACTGTTTCAACAGGGTATAGCTACAGCGCAAGCACTGCACTATAGGTCACTGCAGCAGATTCGACCCGTGCTGCAGTGCTTTTGCAGGAATACCACAGGAAAATGAGACCAGTGGCTGATGCTTGGCTTTTAACCCCAGTGCAGTCAGGATTCACAATGCATGAAAGACATTTTCTTGGAATTTTCTGGGCAGTGCAGTGTTTTTGTCACATAATTGGGCTTAATCCCTTGACTGTCCTTATACATACTCTTTAATGTTGTTCGATGGTCACATTAAAGATGGTTCAGTTAGTCAATTCTGTACTGCACTTTGGACTCTTCAAGGTCGAGATATCACAGTTAAACGGGGCTAAATTGCCAACTTTCTTAATTGACAATTGGAATTACAGTGGTGAACTGCAGGAGTGTCAAATAGTGGCAACAAGTGTTCCCAAGGGACCGTTTGTTCCAAAACAAAAGTGGAGAAAGGACCCAATAAGGAGAAAGTGAGGACTGCAGTTGTTGGAGATCAGAGCTGAAAATGTGTTGCTGGAAAAGCGCAGCAGGTCAGGCAGCATCCAAGGAGCAGGAGAATCGAGGTTTATGCCCGAAACGTCGATTCTCCTTCTCCTTTGATGCTGCCTGACCTGCTGCGCTTTTCCAGCAACACATTTTCAGAAAGGACCCAATAAGTCTACAAGATCTTTTGTTGATGGATCCTCTTTTGTGGAGGTTGGCATTAGAAAGACAGGATATGTGGCAAATATGTAGAGCATCATCTAGATATACCCCTTAAGTTACTGAGTGGATGACTGCTTAAGCAGTCAAATTAGCAGCCGTGGCTTATATAGTTAGTTACCCTGATAAGTTCCCAACCTCCAAACAGACCCCACCACCAGGGATATATTTCCCTCCCCTCCCCTATCAGCGTTCCGAAAAGACCACTCCCTCCGCGACTCCCTCGTCAGGTCCACACCCCCCACCAACCCAACCCCCACTCCCAGCACCTTCCCCTGCAACCGCAAGAAATGCAAAGCTTGCGCCCACACCTCCCCCCTTCCCTCCAAGGCCCCAAAGAATCCTTCCATATCCGCCATAAATTCACCTGCACCTCCACACACATCATTTATTGGATCCACTGCACCCGATGTGGCCTCCTCTATATTGGGGAGACAGGCCGCCTACTTGCAGAACGTTTCAGAGAACATCTCTGGGACACTCGGACCATCCAACCCACCCACCCCGTGGCTCAACACTTCAACTCCCCCTCCCACTCCACCAAGGACATGCAGGTCCTCGGACTCCTCCATCGCCAGACCATAGCAACATGACGGTTGGAGGAAGAACGCCTCATCTTCCGCCTAGGAACCCTCCAACCACAAGGGATGAACTCAGATTTCTCCAGTTTCCTCATTTCCCCTCCCCCCACCTTGTCTCAGTCAAATCCCTCGAACTCAGCACCGTCTTCCTAACCTGCAATCTTCTTCCTGACCTCTCCGACCCAACCCCCTCTCCGGCCTATCACCCTCACCTTGACCTCCTTCCACCTATCGCATTTCCAATGCCCCTCCCCCAAGTCCCTCCTCCCTACCTTTTATCTTAGCCTGCTGGACACACTTTCCTCATTCCTGAAGAAGGGCTCATGCCCGAAACATCGATTCTCCTGTTCCTTGGATCCTGCCTGACCTGCTGCGCTTTTCGAGCAACCCATTTTCAGTGTAGTATGATAGAAACTTGGCTGAGGAAAAGATCGTACTGGCAGCTCAATGTCCTGGTCTTTGATGCTATAGGAAGGATAGAAAAAGAGGCAAGAGAGGAGGGGGTGTGGCATTTTTGATTAATGACAAGATTACTGCTCTAATAAGAGAGGATATTTCTGAGAAATTGTCCAGTGAAAATATATGGGTTGAAATTGGAAATCAGAAAGGGACAATCATCTTGATGGGATTGTACTATATTTCCCCCCTCCGGCCTCCCAATAGTCAGAGAGAAATTAACAAGCAAAGATATAGAGAGATCTCAAATATATGTAAAAATAATAGGGTTGGAACAGGGGATTTTAAATTTTCCAAACATTGACTGGGACTAATATAGTGTTAAAAGTTTGGATGATGAAGAATTTGCTAAATGTGTTCAAGGTGATTTTCTTCAATATGCAAACGTTCCTACTAGCAAAGGAATAAAATTTGACCACCTCTTGGGAAATAAGGCAGGGCAAACGACTGAAGTGTTAGTAGGGGAATGCTTTGGAACGTGTGATCATAATTGTATTTGTTTTAAAATTGTTCTGGAAAAGGATAAGCCTTTCATTGAAGTTCTTAATTGGAGTAAGCCAAATTTTAATGGTATGAGACAAGAATTTTCAAAAGTTGATTGGAGTCGACTGTTTGCTGGTAAAGGAATGACTGACCAGTGGGAGGCTTTCAAAAGTGTGATACCGAGAGTTCAGAGACATTACGTACCTGTTAGAGTGAAGGGTAAGGCTGCTAAGAATAGGGAACAATGGGTGAATAAAGATATTGAGGTTCTGGTCAAGAATAGAAAAGAATCATATATTACATATAAACAATTGAATTGAATTGAATTGAATTGATTGTCACAGTGCAAAGCTTTGCTAGAGAGCAATATAGGCAGGTCACAGAGTTAAGTTGCATAGACAAGTAAATAATATGTGAACAGTGGCAAAAACAAAAACACAGGTACGGGCGAATGTTAAGAGTTTGTGAGTCCATTCAGTATTCTAACAACTGTAGAGTAGAAACTGTTACGAAACTGGTGCATGTGTTCAGGCTTCTCACCTTCTCCCCGATGGTAGAGGTTGTAGAAAAGCATTGCCAAGGTGGGATGGATCTTTGAGAATGCTGGCAGCCTTTCCTTGACAGCGGGCCTGGTAGATGGATTCTATAGATGGGAGGTTGGCCTTTGTGATTGTCCAGGCTGAGTTCACCACTCTCTGTAACTGTCTCTGCTCTTGAATGGTACAGTTGCCATACCAGGTAGTGATACATCCAGACAGATACTCTCGATGGCGCACCTATAAAAGTTGGCAAGGGTATTCACCGTCATGCCAAATTTCCTCAGCTGCCTGATGAAGAAGAGATGTTGTTGGGCCTTTGTAACCAGTGCAACCACATGAAGAGAAAGCTGGTTGTGGATGACCATTCCCTGGAGCTTGACACTGTCCACTCAATGCACCTTTGTGCTGTTAATGTGTAGGGGCGCATGAGTAACATCCCGCTGAAAGTTAATAATGAACAATTGGGATAAAATGAATCTTTTTAACAGTATGAAGAGTACAGGGGCATTGTTAAGAGGGGAATCAGGAAGGCAAAGGGGGGATATGAGACAGCCTTGGCAGATAAAGTTAAGGATAATCCACAGAGATTATGCAAGTACATTAAGAACAAAATAGCAATTAGGGAGTAGGACCATTTAAGGATCAACGAGGTCATCTTTGTGTTGAACCTCAGGAGATGGCAGAGATAAATGAAGATTTCGTGTTCACTTTTACTATGGAGAAAGAAATAGACACTAGAGAATGCAGGGAAATAAATATTGATGTTTTGAAAACAGTTCACATTACAGAAGAAGTGCTGGAGATCTTAGAAAACCTAAATGGGGATAAATCTTCCAGACCTGATCAAGTGTATCCCAGACCTGATCAAGTGTATCCCAGAACAAGGTGGGAATGTAGGGAGGAAATTGTGGGACCCATAGCAGAAATATCTGTATCAGCTACAACCACTGGTTAGGTGCTGGAGGACTAGAATTTGGCTAATATTATGCCATTGTTTAAGAATGGCAGTAAGGAAAAGCCTGGAAAATATAGACCTGTGAATCTGACATCCATGATGGGTAAGTTGTTGAGACTGACTGAAAGATAGGAGTTATATGCATTTGAGGAGGCAAGGAATGATTAGGGATAGTCAGTGTGGTTTTGTGCAAGGGAAATCATGTCTCTCAAACTTTAGGGCAGAATAGTAGATGTTGTTTAATTGAACTTCAGAAAAGCTTTGAGAAGGTTCAGTATGGTAGGCTAATTAGTAAAGTTAGATCACATTGGATTCAGGGTGAGCTTGCCAACTGGATACAAAATTTGCATGATGGTAGGAGACAGGATGGTGGTGGAGGGTTGCTTTTTGGATTGGAGGCCTGTGACCAGCGGTGTTCCAGAGATTGGTACTGGGCCCACTTTTGTTTGTCATTTCTATAAATTATTTGGTTGAGAATATAGGAGGCATAGTAACTTTGTAGATGACACCAAAATTGGGGGTATAGTGGACTGTGAAGAAGGTTATCTAAGATTACAAAGAGATCTTGATCAATTAGTTGGGTCAGTGGGCTGAGGAGTGGCAGATTGGGGCTTAATTTGGGATGAATGTGATGTAAGGCATTTTGGTAAAACAAATAAAGACAGTAATTCTATAATTAGTGATAGTGCATTAGATTGTGTTGCAGAACAGAGAGAGACCTGGGGTTCAGGTGCATTAGTTTTTTGAAATTTGCTTCACAGGTAGACTGGGTGGTTAAGAAGGCATTTAGCATGCTTGCCTTCCTTGCTTAGACCTTTTGAGTCAAGGAATTGGGATGTTATGTTGAGGTTGTACTGGATGTTGGTGAGGCCTCTTCTGGAGAACTGTATGCAGTTTTGATCACACTGCTATAGGAGCAATAGTATTAAATTGGAGAGACTTCAGAAAAGATTTGCTGGAATGTTGCCAGGAATGGAAGTTTTGAGTTACAAAAATAGGCTAGGACTTTTTCACTGGAGTGTAAGAGGTTGTAAGTGACCTTTATAGAGGTTTATAAAATCATGAGGGGCACAGATAAGGTGAATGACACTGATTTATTCCCTAAGGTGGGGGAGTTCAAACCAAAGGGGTATATTTTTAAGGTAAGAGGGGAAAAAGTTAAAAAGGATATGAGGAGCAACTTTTTCTTAACACCATGGTTGGTATGTGGAATGAACTGACAAAGGATGCAGGAACAGTTACATTTAAAAGACATTTGGATAGGTACATGAATAGGAAAGGTTTGGAGGGATATGGGCCAAACACAGGCAGGTGGGACTAGTTTAGTTTGGGAACATGGTCAGGTGGACTAGTTGGTCTGCTTTTATGCAGACCAACTAGTCCACCTTAATTCATGTCATTTATCCTCTCCAATTGGGAATTCTTGAGCAGATGAAATAATTATTTATCCTTGCGCAATATATCTTAATGAACAGATTTTGTGTTGTTTTAGAACAGATAAGAATTTAGTTTGTACATTAGAAGCTAAGAATCATGATTACATGGTATGTTATAGAGATAAAGGAAAATATTGTTACTACCTCATTGAAGTAGTATCACAATGGTGCATTATTATGTAATATTATGAACACAACGTTTTGCTTTAACTCTCAAACACCAGCTGACTAGGCTACCAAGAGTTAATTGATATACATAAAAGGGAAGAAGTTCCTTTTAATGTTACAGATTATTTAAAAGGGATGTTAAGTAACTATTTCGAGAAATATGACACTGCCATTGAACTTCTGCCAGAAAATCTGATACAAATTAAGGCATGGTTAGTTAATGCCCTTCCAGCTTTGACTTAGTGGTTCAAAGAATTGAGAAGATTAAAAGGGGATATTTACATTATCAAAATAATTGATGGGATAATTTAGAGGATTGGCATACAGTTGGAATACAGATTCATCCTTGAGTTCATCTTATGTCACATGCTCCTGTGTTAATAATGTAGTGTATTTTAATTTTTTTACAATTCAATTTGTTAAATGGAGAGAACACAACAGTTAAACATGGAATTGATGTTACTTAACAAGAATTTAATTAATTGTGAGAATAATATTAGTCATACATTAATAGTCAGATTGACTGGATTCAAATACTTACCCTTGAGAAGGAATTCAATCACTGTTTGTAATCAAATTCACTTGGAGTTTCAGAATCAAAGGAGGGTTTGTGGTCATTAGAGTCATAAAGATGTACAGCACGGAAACAGATCCTTAGGATCAACTCATCCATGCCGATCAGATATCCCAACCTAATCTAGTCCCATTTGTCAGCACCTGGGCCACATATCCCTTTAAACCCTTCCTATTCATGTACCCATCTAGATGCCTTTTAAATGTTTCAATTGTACCAGCCTCCACCACTTCCTCTGGCAGCTCATTCCATACTCGAACCACCCTCTGTGCAAAAAAGTTGTCCCTTATGTCCCTTTTAAATCTTTCCCCTCTCACCTTAAACCTATGTCCTCTAGTTTAGGACTCCCCCACTCCAGGGAAAAGACCTTGACTATTTCCCCTATCCATGCCCCTCATGATCTTATAAACATTTATAAGGTCACTCCTCAGCCTCCCAACACTCTAGGGAAAACAGCCCCAGCTTATTCAGCTCTCCCTTTAGCCCAAACCCTCCAACTCTGGCAACATTGTTGTAAATCTTTTCTGAACCTTTTCAAGTTTTACAACATCCTTCCAATAGCAAGGAGACCCAGAATTTCTCACAGGTTAAGCCACTTTTGGAATACTATGTCCTGTATAGCCACAACATGATCTCCCAACTCTTATACTCAGTGCTCTGACCAATAAAGGAAAGCATACCAAATGCCGCCTTCACTATTCTTTCTACCTGCGACTTCACTTTGAAGGAACTGTGAACGTACACTCCAAGGTCTCTTTGTTCAGCAACACTGTACAGGACCTTACCATTAAAAGTATAAGCCCTGCCCTGATTTGCCTTTCCAAAAAACTGCAACTTACATTTATCTAAATTAAACTCCAGGTGCCACTCCTCGGCCCATTGGCCCAGCTGATCAAGATCCCGTTGTACTCTGAGCTGTCCATGACACCTCCAATTTTGGTGTCATCTGCAAACTTACTAACTATACCTCCTGTGTTCACATTCAAATCATTTATATAAATGACAAAAAGCACCAACCCTTATGGCAAACCACTGGTCACAGGCCTCCAGTCTAAAAAGCAACCCTCCACCACCACCCTCTGGCTCTAACTTTGAGCCAATTCTATTTCCAAATGGCTAGTTCTCCATGAATTCCGTATGATCTAATCTTGCTAACCAGTCTACCATGAGGAACCTTGTCAAAAACCTTACTGAAGTCCATATAGATCACGTCTGCCGCTCTTCCCTCATCAGTCCTCTTCGTTATTTCTTCAAAACACTAATCAAGTTAGTGACACATGATCTTCTATGCACAAAGCCATGTTGACTATCCGTATTCAGTCCTTGGCTATCCAAATATATGTAAATCCTGTCCCTCAAGATTCTCTCCAACAATTTGCCCATCACTGATGTCAGGCTCACTGGTCTATAGTTCCCTGCCTTTTCCTTACTACTTTCAGGGTAGTCAGCAGCGGAAATGGCTATTAGATACGAGCTATAATCAAACATGCTGGGGACTTTGGTCAAGCTAGTTTAAGCACTGACCTAGGATAAAACTGCAACAAGGAGATGACGTGACCTGCAGTTTCCTGTGTTGACCAATTAAGGGACACCATAATGGATTCACTCGACATACTGGCACCATTACCTTGTATCGAGCATGAATTGTGACATTTATGACTTGGTATAAACATTTGGGAGTTGTTTACCAGCAAACTCCAGTGGTTGGGATTGAACACTGTGGTCAAATTTCAGGCAATTCATTCACTGAGTTTCTGGAAGACTTGGCATAAATTTAACAGCACAAAGGGCTTTCCTCCTCTGCAAGCACTCGAGATCTACGTTTAGAGTCATAAAGATGTCCAGCACAGAAACAGACCCTTCAGTCCAACTTGCCCATGCCAACAAGATATGCTAAATTAATCTAGTCGCATTTGCCAGCATTTGGCCCATATCTTTCTAAACCTTTCCCACCCATGTATTCATCCAGATGCCTTTTAAATGTTGTAATTGTACCAGCCTCTACCATTTCCTCTGGCATTCTATACACACACCACCCTCTGCATGAAAAGATTCCTTTTAAATTTTTACCCAATCACTTTAAACCTATGCCATCTGGATTTGGACTCCCCCACCCCAGGGAATAGACTTTATCTAATTACCCTATCCATGCCCCTCATGATTTTATAATCCTCTATAAGGTCACTCCTCAGCCTCCAACACCCCAGGGAAAACAGCCCCAACCTATTCAGCCTTTTCCTCTAGGTCAAACTTTCCAACCCTGGCAACATCCTTATCAATCCTTTCCGAACCCTTTCAAGTTTCACAACATCCTTCCTATAGCAGGGAGACCAGAATTGAATGCAATATTCTAAAAGTGGCCTAACCAATGTCTCTGAAGTTTCTTGATTTGTTACAGTAAAATCCTGAACACAAGATTCAATTTCTTGTGTCATCCTCTCAACTATAACGAGAAAATCTCTATAGTGATTGTGAGACGATATGCTTTTCAAACTATTGGTGTATTTCATGTAATGACTGTCCATCTTCCAGTAAAAACTTTGACCACCTACTTACATTGAATGACTTGTTAATGAAAATACATATTTAAACTTAACTTTAATGCTCTTTTTAAAATTATTGGCCTTTGGGCATGAAATTGAATATATGTGTTGATGCTAAGTGCACTATATTATATTAATAACTAATATGCCTTATCCAATTGAGCTTCGAAATTGACGTTTCAGGCAAAAGCCCCCTTTATTCCTGATGAAGGGCTTTTGCCCAAAACGTCGATTTCGAAGCTCCTTGGTTGCTGCCTGAACTGCTGTGCTCTTCCAGCACCACTAATCCAGAATCTGGTTTCCAGCATCTGCAGTCATTGTTTTTACCTTATCCAATTGAGTTCCCTCTAAGCAGAAAAAGCAACAAACCTGCAAATGCTCTACCACTGACTGTTTGTGCAATTTGCCAACATTTATTTATGAATAAGATTAATGTCACAATGACTGGATAATCAGTGTTTTTTCATGTTGTTGATATGAGCGACATACAGTATTGGCCAGGTCACCAGGAACAACTCTCCAAGTCAAAGGTAACTGGGGATGGATAAGACATCTGCTGCAAACAAAACACAAAATGCTCAAGAAACTCAGCAGGTCAGGCAGCATTTATACAGACAGTAAACAGTTAACATTTCAAGTCCAGTGACCTTTCTTCAGAACATCTGGCCTGACCAGCGTCACCCATTCCATCACAATAATAGAAACATACAAATTTCTGTTTGCTTTATATTGGGAAGACAAAATGCAGGCTGGGCAAACACTTCATAGAACACCTACATTCTGTCTGCAAACAATGACCCTGAGCTTCCTGTTGCCTGTCACTTCAACAGACCACCTGTTCTCTGGCCAACATCTCCTCAGGCTTGCTGTAGTGCTCCAGTGAAGCTCAGGGTCAGCTGGAGGAACAGCACTTTGTTTTCTGCTTGGGGACTGTGCAGCATTAACAGGACTCCGTATTGAGGTCAATAATTTTACAGCCTGAGCAGCTTCTCCCGTAAGTCCTTTCCTCAAACCCCACATACCAGACTTCATCATCACATGGCTGCTACCACAAAAAAAATTGTCCGTTACTAATGGTCCTTATTAGCAACTATTCATTCTCCCAGGCTGACCTCTACCAATTCCTTTGTCTGCCCAAATGTTTCCTCTCTCTGGGCTCCATCTCGACCTATTGTTTACTCATCCCCTAAACCCCCTCACCCCTCCCCATTTTAGTATATACAACAACCTTTTCCTAGCTATATAATCAGTTCTGAAGAAGGGTCACTGAACCCAAAATATTATTTTTTTTCTTTCTCGCTACAGATGCTGCCAGACCTGCTGAGATTTTCCAGAAATTTCTGTTGTGGTTGTTGATAAAAATTTCTGTCTTTGTTCCATGTAAAGGTAGGGACTGCGGATATAGAGATGCTCCAGACCTCCAACGCGGGGGCGGCACGGTGGCACAGTGGTTAGCACTGCTGCCTCACAGCGCCAGAGACCCGGGTTCAATTCCCGCCTCAGGCAACTGACTGTGTGGAGTTTGCACATTCTCCCCGTGTCTGCGTGGGTTTCCTCCAGGTGCTCCGGTTTCCTCCCACAGTCCAAAGATGTGCAGGTCAGGTGAATTGGCCATGCTAAATTGCCCGTAGTGTTAGGTAAGGGGTAAATGTAGGGGTATGGGTGGTTTGCGCTTCGGCGGGGCGGTGTGGACTTGTTGGCCCGAAGGGCCTGTTTCCACACTGTAAAGTAATCTAATCTAATCTTAATCTAAAACGCTTTTTTCTCCCCCTGCAATTTGTTTGTGTTTCACATCTCATGATGATATTCTTTCTAAGTTTTGTACCCCCTTCCCTATTGTTGAAGTTCACCTCTAAGCTCCTGCAGAAAATGTGCCTCTCTTGGTTTTTTGTATCGAAACATAAGGAAGGGTAGATCACTTGCCAACAAAGGAAAGGATGCAGAGTTGGAATGTCCAATCTTGTGGAAGCTGGCTTCTCTACAGGCTTTCACTCACTGTCAATTTTGGGAGGCCCAGCTTGTCCTGGAGAGTCCTGGTGACAGCACCAAGGAGAAAAAAGAACATAGGAGCAGGAGCCTTTGAGCCTGCTCCACCAATCAATAAGATCATAGCTGATCTTCTCATGGACTCAGCTCCACTTACCTGTCCACTCACTATCACCCTTAATTCCTTTACTGTTCAAAAATCTATCTATCTTTGTCTTAAAAACATTCAACGACATAGTTCCAACTGTTTCACTAGGCAGGGGAGTTCCACAGATTCGCAACCATTTTGGGTGAAGAAATTCCTCCTCAATTCAGTCCTAAATCTGTTCCCCCCCTCATTTGAGGCTATGCTCCCTAATCCTAGTTTCACCCACCAGTGGAAACAATCTCCCTGCTTCTCTCTTATAAAATTATGAAGGGAAGAAATATATTTCTATAAGACCCTCCCCCAATCATTCTTCTAAATACCAATGAAGTCTACTCAATCTCTCCTCGTAAGCCAACTGTCTCCATTCCAGAATTATCCTGGTGAACCTCCTCTGCACCACTTCCGGTGCCAATATATCTTTTCTCGAGTAAGGAGACCAAAACTGTACATAGTACTCCAGGTGTAGCTTATCAGCACCCTACATAGCTGCAACATAACCCCTCTGATTTTAAACTCCATCCATCTAGCAATGAAGGACAATATTCCCTTTGCCTTAATTACCTACTGCACCTCCAAATCAACTTTTTTATGATTCATGCAGCAGCATTTAAATAGTAGTCCATTTTGCTGTTTGTCCTACCAAAATGAATGACCTCACATCTACCAGCATCGTACTCCATCTGCCAGGCCCTTGCCATTCACTTAACTTATCTATATCCCTCTGCAGACTTTCAGTGTCCTCCACACACTTTACTCTAGTACTCATTTTAGTGGCATCTGTGAACTTTGACATACTGCATTTGGTCCTCAACTCCGAATCATCTATGTAAATTGTAAACAAGGGGCCGCACAGTGGCTCAGTGGTTAGCACTGCTGCCTTCCAGTGCCAAGGACCTGGGTTCGATTCCCGCCTCGGGTGACTGTCTGTGTGGAGTTTGCACATTCTACCCGTATCTGCGTGGGTTTCCTCCGGGTGCTCCGGTTTCCTCCCACTGCCCAAAGATGTGCAGGTTAGGTAAATTGGCTGTGCTAAATTGCCCAGAGTGATAAGTGCATGGGTAAATATAGGGTAGGGAAATGAGTCTGTGTGGGTTACTCTTCAGAGAGCTGGCGTGGACTTGTTGGGCCGAAGGGACTGTATCCATCCTGTAGGGAATCTAATCTAATCGCGGTCCCAACACTGCTCCCTGAGGCACACCATTAGCTACTGATCGCCAGCCAGAAAAACAACTATTTATCCCCACTTTTTGCTTTATATTAGTTAGTTGTGTTAGGTCGAGGTGGGTAAATACCAGGAGTCTCAATATGAAGGTACTCTTACATGGTACTATGCTGGATCCTTCAGAGAGCCTGCAGAATTTAGTAGTTCCAAGAAAATGTGTAAGTGTAGGAGGTGAGGGGTTTGAAGTGAATGTGGGTGCTCCAGCATTTGGAGGGTTTCTTTATATTAGGGTGGGGTTTTGTGGGGGAGGATGCTGGTGGTGGTGGTGAAGGAGCCTGGCTGACCATCCCCAGATTGCAGTTGGGTTCTAGTCTCACTCAGTCTGAGCGATGTCCAAAAAATTCCATCAGCTCCACGGGGAGAATGGCCCAAGATTAGAGCCTTTGGTGTGGAGAGTGTGTCTATACTTCATCCAGTACCACATTCATGAGTTCCACCAAGCATCACCAAAAGTAATTTAGTTTTGTCAGGTATCGTTTGATATAAAGTGTATATTTATAAATTAGAAGGAAGTCTAAAGTAAGTTTCAGATCACCTGGTTAGATGAACAACAGAATAACACTCCTGTTTTACATTAACACCATTAAAATTGAGGATAAAGTTTCAGTCTATTATACCCTGATTTTAGTTATAGCTACAGACATGAGATCCACATTGATCCCTGATCTGCACTTGATCAGAGTTGACTCAGTTTCTAATGCTGACTTGAATTCATTTATTTTCTTTCTAGAAGATTGCCATGCCTTCAAGTACAGATATGATGGACAACTCCCACAGCCAGACTGTCCTTTGCTGCTTGAATGAACAACGCACCAAAGGAGTCTTTTGTGATGTAACCATTGTTGTGGAGGACGCCAAGTTTAAAGCCCACAAAAATGTCTTGGCAGCAGCTAGCATTTACTTTAAAAACCTCTTTTCGAGCCAGGAGTTGTGGTTGGTTGGCCATATTCTGGAGCTGCCTGACTTCAAGGCAGATGTGTTTGCAGAAATACTGCATTTCATCTACAGTGCAAAGGTAGCTATCAAAGGGTATGAGAGAGTTCAAGAACTTGTTGATGCTGGGAAAAGATTAGGTATATCATTTTTGGAAAATCTGATGCCTATTCCTCAGCAACACATTGAGTCTGTAAATGCACTACGCAGTTATTCACCTAACTCTTCTCAGTCAGTTTCTCCTGCTTCCACCCTCTCTTTGCCAACTAGCATTACGAATCTCAAAGCAGAGGTCTGCAATGCTGTGAGTGATAAAGGCAATGAAGACTTCCCTTTTGTAAATGGACCTCGAATCACAAATGCGTTTTCAATTTTTGACATGCAAGCTGGCAGTGACATGTATTTTCCAGTTGACTTAACAACCAATGTCAACAAAAAAGCAACTGAATCTGATAAGCTGTCCATGGTATGTGTTGGCCAGGATGCAAATGGCACACTGCAGATACCTGCTCAAACTTTTGCTGAACATTCCTATGCTGTATCATCATCTCGAAAAGATCAGCAAAATGTTGATCCTCCTTCTGATCTTCAAGTGAGGAAACCTACAGAAGAAAATGAAAAATCTTTGTGCAATATTAATAGCAATACTGCTGATTCTGGAGCTACACAGGAGATGCAGTTGCAAGACCAAATTTCCAAAACTCCACAAACACTGTACACTGCCAGCTCCACTGGCTTCAATGTTTTACGATTTAACTTGAATGCTTTGCAAACTGCAAATGATAGTAGCCCAGTAAATGTTGTGCCAGCTACTGGTCCATTAAATGGACCTAACGTAGAGACAAGGGAAACTGAAGGTGGACATACTGATGTAGAAAGAGCTTCTGCTAAGGAAAACATGAGCAAATTAGTATCTAATACTGTTTGGTCTGAAACTGTGCCAGCAGTACCATGCCAAACTCCTTACAATTGTAAATATTGTCCACGATCTTTTAGTACTCGAGTATCATTGAATGTTCATTCCCAAATCCACACAACACTTTTGGAGAAGCCTTTATCTTGTAGGCACTGTGGTAAACCATTCGTTCATCTGAAGAGGCTACAAACTCATGAGCATCTTTGCAGAGGACCAGGAACATCTTTGTCTGATCGTGAATCAACTGATGAGCAAGTGGAGAATATTTGCAGCGACAATGAAGTTGCAAGTGGTGAGGAAGATCGAAATTCAATCTCCCATGCTTTAGAATTAGAATCTTCCAACAAACGCCCATTGAAATTGGTGCGGTCAAGGAGAGGCAACAGCTCCCCAGAACCAGAACACTTTGTGAAAGTTGTTGAGGGACACATTTTATACTTTTGCAGTGTCTGCAAACGTTCCTATGTAACTCTGTCCAGCTTAAAGAGACATGCCAATGTTCATTCTTGGCGGCGAACATATCCCTGTCACTACTGCAATAAGGTATTTGCATTAGCTGAATATCGTACTAAACATGAAATATGGCACACTGGGGAGAGACGCTATCAGTGCATCTTTTGTTTAGAGACCTTTATGACCTATTATACTTTGAAAACCCATCAGAAATCATTTCATGGCATTGATCCAGGTCTTCCCACAAACAAGAAAGCAACAAGTGGTGGATATAGAGCCAAGATGTATCCATTCAAACTTTACAGGCTTCTACCTATGAAACTACAAAAAAGACCTTACAAAACATACACTAGATCTTCCCCAGAAAACTGCAAAGATAATAAAGTTGTTGGAGTTTCTTCAAGTGATGAAAATGCCAGTTCTCTTGACATCACTAATTTTTCCATTGGTAGCTTATCATCTACTTCAGAGCATTTGCAGGACAAGTTGCTATCTTCAGAAGTTATGCCTTCACAGCAGTCTTCTCTTTGCGCACCAGGATCCTTCCTCACAGAAACATCTGAAAGTAGTGCAAGAGAAGCATGCCACATGTCTGAATGTGAAGATGGCAGTCTTTCCATTGGTTGCCATCTTAATAAACCCTTACTTCCTTGCACTTCAACAGAAAATGAAGCCTATGATAACGATAAAGATAATGCTGAAATTGGGCAACAAGGGTTGGCCACTAATGTAAACAATACAGGTCTTTCTGTTATTAACTATGGGCACACCGCTCCCTCTGTTATAATGCACAGCAATAGGGTTTCATCTGTTATAAAACATGGAAATGCATTTTCTTCAGTCATTACATACAACCATGGAGTACAGTCTGGCAATGATATTCATCACTCACGTTCACAGACCAATTTGAGCAACGATTCTTTGGATACAAATCCAAGGAAAAATATTTCTAAAGATTGTGTTAGATTTCAGAAAAAAAGTACATACAAAAAGGGAAATGGACAAATCACAGAACCAGCTGCTACACCAAAAAATCATTCAAGCACTTTTTCTGGAGGATGTCGAACAGAAACTTATATTGCAAAACCAGCCTTCCCTGGAACCTCCACAGATAATCAAGTAGCTCCGCTTTGCCAAATTACAGTGAAGATCGGGGACAAAGCAGTGGTACAAAGACAAATTACTGAATCCAGACAGTTCCATAGAAAAGGTAGAAAACCTAAATACATGATTCCAAATGAAGAAAAGATGGTCCAGGATATTAAAAAAGAAGAAAGTGAAGAACAAATTAACAAGTCACCTAGTTACACAGATCCTATTGGAAGCATTGCAGATCCTGCTGGAGGCATTGAAACATGTGATGAAATGAGTGATCATGACTCAAATGACAAACTTTGGAGACCATACTATTCATATAAACCAAAAAAGAGACCTAAAGGGTTTAATAAACTGAGAAAATCTAGATGGAAGAAAAATGGTGGATGCAATGTTGATAGCCTCTCTATTCCAATTCCTGCTATCAGAGAAGAACAGAATTTTGACATCCTAAAAGGAATTGCTATAAACAAAGAGAGTAATGATGTATCTCAAGAATCTAATTGTACACTTGGTGATAAATTAAAAGATCCTGAAGAAGTGAAAAGACAACCAAAAAGCCATTTAACAACAAAGCCTCATTCATGTAGTATTTGCACAAAATCATTTCCAAACTCTTCTACGTTGAAAATGCATATGAGATGTCATACAGGTGAACAACCATTCTCCTGCAAATCCTGTGGCCGACGGTTTTCGGTCCAAGGAAACCTCCACAAACATGAACGCATCCATATGGGTGTTAAAGAATTTATTTGCCTCTACTGCAACAAGGCCTTCACTTTGAGTGAAACTCTTAAAAAGCATGAAAGGATCCACACTGGGGAAAAGCGGTACCGCTGTCATTTCTGCCCTCGGCGTTTCCTTTACCTGACAACAAAGAAGAATCATGAGCAAAGACACTTGGAAAGAAAGCGTGCTCAGCAGGTAGGAAAGGAGCATGTTTGTTTCCAGTGTTTTAAAGTTTGCAAAACAGCTGCTGCACTTGGTATGCACCAAAAAAAGCACTTAATAAAGGTTCCTGGTTGTGAGGATGCAGAAGGATCGAAGAACTACCAAAGTGATCTCCATACAAATGTGACTTGTCCAACTGTAGCCGAATCTAAACTTAAAAATAGGACAGAGGCAGAGAACAAACTGAAATTGGCAACTACTACAGGTAACTGTGAACAGAATCTCAGTTCACGCAACACAGAACTTAGCCCTGATTACGGCCAACCTGAACTGCCAATCGTTCAAACTAATAATACAAAATACACATGGTCAAGTGCGCATGACATCAATGCAGATCCTTTACGGAGTTCGCTACCACAAAATAGTGAGAACATTTGGCAGATTCACCAGCAAAATCTAGACATTAATCTGCCTATTTGCAGAAATGTTTCTTATCAGTGTGAGAATAGCAACAGAGATGATGGCAGATTTGCTTTCTATCAACATTCTTCTAAAATGTTTTATACTCATCAGGGCGAGGGGATGGTGTACAAAGCCATGTAAAAAAGGCTCAGTCGTGAGAATTTAGTGCTTTCTTCTGCTGTAGAGTGGAATATCATTGAAACTCAGAATGTTTAAGTTAAAAGCATATTATTGTGCTTAAGAAATTGTGCTGCAGGAGATTATGAAGGTATTAAAGGCAAAATTCTCAATGGGAAAGGAAGTAAGTTTCTTGGTTTTTTTTTCAAGTTATTTTCTTGAAGGAAATAAATATCACGTTTTCTCCTCAAACACTGATTTCTCAGTTGTTTCTGAAAATTTCCCTTGCTTTAAGGATCATTATGTTGAAACTTTTTAAATGCATCTAAGTTTTATGGCTGTGAGATGTTTATTGAAGCTTTCAATGCAGAGAAGCATGCTCACATGGCACTGGTTTAAGCAGAATCAAGTTGGATACCAAATTAAACTTATTTTCAAAGTTGGAGCAAATAGTGTTAATGCAAAGCATCCGTCCAAGATATTTAACTTCTAAAATAGCAAAAATCATGACAACTCGTAGCAGTCTTGTATGTACAGATACATATATGTATATTTGTGTATATATATCTGTCTCTTTCATTACAGTAAGATACAACTTTAGATATGTGATGTAAACTGTGTCCACAAGTACCATTTTCCCTCCTCCTGCACAGTGACATTTAACTGTATTTAGATCGAGTTTAAAAAAAACTGTTACGTCAGTTGACTCTATCTCAGAGTGTAACATGCTTTAGTTTGTATTTTTTTGCCCAGAAAATAGTGTTTGAAACATTTAAGGAGTTTTCCTAATGTACATGTTGGCAATAACTTGAAATTCAATTCTATAAATGTGTGACTGTTGTTGGATTAATGTTTCATGTAACGAATGTAAAGGAATTTGTCAAACTAAGGGTTTTTTTTTGGGAGGGTGGTGTGGAAGGGGAAAGGTAATTTTTTTTTGTGTTAAAAGGATATGATCACTGTAGATGCCACTGATGGAATTAATTTGATGTAATAAAGCAAATTAAACAATATAATTTTTTTAGCTTTCCTTGTTGAAATGTGATGTTTTGATTTATTTTCCATATTTTTATTTTCCATTCATTACAGGTCATGATATCAACAGTAAATAAATCTTCATGACATGATATCAGTTTTCCTGACCGTCGATCACAAATAAACGACCCCTTTTTAATATTGATGTTATAGAATCATTCAACACAGAAACAGAACCTCCAATCCAACTAGTCTATGCTGAACATAATCCCAATTAAACTAGTCTCACCTGCCTGCTGCTGGTCCATATTCCTCCAAACCTTTTCTATTCATGTACTTATCAAAGTGTCTTTTTAAATGTTGTAATTGTGCCTGCATCATATCTGAAGACTTCAATCACATCACCCTGTTAACCTTCTAAATCCTACAGAAAACATGCCTAATTTGAATAGTCTCTCCTCCTAGTCTAACACCGGTCAGCTCAGGTAAAGTCTTTTTAACTTTCCTCTTTAGTCTTACAGCGGTTGAGATGGCAGTTAGGGCAGTCACATGTTCCTCCTGCAGGATATGGGAGCTCAGGGAGACTTCCATCGTCCCTGATGACCACACGTGTGAGAAGTGCACCCAGCTGCAGTTCCTGGGAGACCATGGTGGGGAGCTGGAGCTGGATGCACTCTGGATCATCCGAGATGCTGAGCGCTTCACAGATAGGAGTTTTAGTGAGGTGGTCACATCTAAGGTGCAGCAGAAAGTAGCTGGGTGACCACTAGGAAAGGCAAAGGGAGTAGGCAGAGAATGCAGGAATCCCACGTGGCTTTTCCCTTTGAAAGCAAGTCTACCATTTTGGATACTGTTGGAGGGGATGACTGTTCAGGGGAAAGCAGCTACAAACGCCTCTGAGGTACAGTGGGAAAGGGTTAAGTTAAACAGGACCTTCATGATAGGAGACTTGATAGTTAGGGGGACAGACAGGAGTTTCTGTGCCCGCAAATGGGTTTCTAGGATGGTGTGTTGCCTCCCGGGGCCAGGGTCCAGGATGCCTTGGAGCGACTGCAGAATGACCTCCAGGGGGAGGGTGAACAGCCAGAAGTTATTGTGCATGTTGGCATAAATGACATGGGGAGAACTAGGGGTGAGGTCCTGCGGAGTGAGTATAGAGAGGTAGGAAAAATGTGAAAATCCAGGACCTCGTCGGTAGGAATCTCCAAGTTACTTCTAGTGTCATGTGCTAGTGAGGGTAAGAACAGGAGGATATGGCAGATGAATGTATGGCTAAAGAATTGGTGCAGAGGGCAGGGATTCAGATTTTTCGATCATTGGGATCTTTTGTGGGGCAGAGGTGACCTGTTCAAGAGGGATGGTTACATCTGAACTCAAGGGGGACTAATATCTTGGCGGCCAGGTTTGCTGGTGCTGCAAGGGAGGGTTTAAACTCAATTGCCGGGGGGGGGTGGGATTCTCAACAGCATGGAGGCAAGTGCAAGGCTGGAAGGAGATACAGCAATCAGAAATAGTAACATGAAGGGACAGGTCAGGCTGGAACATGACTCCCAGTAGATTAAATAATTCAAATTCAGTTAGTGATCAGGAACAACAGGATGTGACTGTAAGTGAGGCAGGTAGGGGGATTCTGAGTTCAGAACTGGAGTAGCCTCAGCCCTTGACCTTGTCCAACAGGTATGAGATTCTTGCTCCCAGTACGGATGAGGAAAAGGGCTGTGGACAGGATGAGCCAGCTGACCAAGGCACCATGGTACAGAAGGCCATTCAAGAGGGGGGAGCAAAAAGACAAGTAGTTGTTATAGAGGATTCTATGATGAGGGGGACAGATAGTATCCTTTGCAAGCCAGATCAGGAGTCCCGCATGGTGTGTTGCCTGCCCGGTGCCAGGGTGCAGGACATCTCTGACCGGCTTGTGAGGATATTGGAGCAGGAAGAAGATCCAGTTGTTGTGGTCCACGTTGGGACTAACAACATAGGCAAGGCTAGGAAGGAGGACCTGTTTGAGGAGTATCAAGCACTAGGCAGGAAATTGAAGAACAGGTCCTCAAGGGTCATAATCTTTGGATTACTGCCTGACCCACGTGCTAATTGGCATAGGGATATGAAAATTAGGGAAGTAAACATGTGGCTGAGAGATTGGTGTCGGAAAGCTGGATTCCATTTTGGGGACATTGGCATCAGTTTTAGAATCGGGGCAATCTGTACCGATGGAACAGTCTCCACCTGAACTGATCTGGAACCAGTGTTCTGGTGAAAAGGATAAATAGAGTGGTCACTAGACTTTAAACTTGAGTCCAGGGAAAGGGAAAGCAACAGGGAGTATTGAGTCAAGTAGAAAGATTAGCAGCAGGTTAGCATGTGTGCAGGGTTTAATTTCAAGGCAGACTAGGAATGAAGCAAATAGGAAGGATTAACTTAGGACATATCCTCATGATTTCCAACATTTCTAGTAATAAGAAAATTAGCATTAAGGCACTTTACCTGAATGCTCATAGTATTCATAACAAAGTAGATGTATTAACTGCACAAATCATTGTTATTCATTATGATGTGGTAAGCATCACAGAGATGTGATTGCAGAGGGTTCAGGACAGGCAGTTAAACATCCAAGACCATCTAACCTACACTATTCCATTATCATCCATATGTTTATCCTATGACCTTTTAAATGCCCTTAATGTTGGTGAGTCCACTACTGTTGAAGGCAGTGTGTTCCACGCCCCTACTATTCTCTTGAGTAAAGAAACTACCTCTGATATCTGTCCTATATCTATCACCCCTCAATTTAAAGCTATTCCTTCGTGTTAGCCATCACCATCCGAGGAAAAGGCTCTCACTGTCCACCACATCTAATCCTCTTGTATGCCTGTATTAATTAGCCTCTTAACCTTCTTCTCTCTAACGAAAACAGCCTCAAGTCCCTCAGCCTTTCCTTGTAAGACCTTCCCTCCATACCAGGCAATATCCTGGTAAATCTCCTCTCCACCCTTTCCAAAGCTTCCACATCCTTCCTATAATGCAGTGACCAGAACTGTACGCAATACTAGCCGCACCGGAGTTTTGTACAGCTGCAACATGACCTTGTGGCTCCAAAACTCAATCCCTCTACCAATAAAAGCTAACATACCTTATGCCATCTTAACAACCTTATCAACCTGGGAGGCAACTTTCAGAGATCTATGTACATAGACACCGAGATCTCTCTGCTCATCTAGACTACCAAGAATCTTACCATTAGCCCAGTATTCTGTATTCCTGTTGTTCCTTCCAAAGTGAATAACTTCATACTTTTCCACATTAAACTCCATTTGCCACCTCTCAGCACAGCTCTGCAGCTTATCCATGTTCCTCTATTACCTGCAACATCCTTCCACACTGTTCACAATTCCATCGACCTTAGTGTCAACTGCAAATTTAGTAACCCATCCTTCTATGCCCTCATCCAGTGGCCCAAAAACAGATCCTTGTGGTACACCACTTGTAAATGAACTCCAGGATGAATATTTCCCATCAACCACCACTTCTGTCTTCTTACAACTAGCCAATTTCTGATCTAAACTGCTAAATCACCCCCAAAATCATGCCTCCCTATTTTCTGCAATAGCCTACTATGGGGGAACCATATACACCACACCAACTGCTTAACCCTCATCCACCTGTTTGGTCACCTTCTCAAAGAACTTAGTAAGGTTTGTGAGGCACGGCCAACCCTTCACAAAACCATGTTGACTATCTGAAATCAAATTATTCCTCTCCAGATGATTACAAATCCTATCTCTTATAACCTTTTCCAACACTTTACTCACAACCGAAGTAACGCTCACTGGGTCTATAATTACCAGGGTTGTCTCTACTCCCTTTCTTGAATAAGGGCACATTTGCTTCCTCCAGTCTTCTGGCACTATTCCTGTTGGCAATGACGACATAAAGATCAAAGCCAAATGCTCTGCAATCTCCTCTCTACCGTCTGAGAGAATCCTAGGAAAAATCCCATCTGGTCCAGGGGACTTAGCTATTTTCACACTTTTCAGAATCGCTAACACCATCTCCTTCTGCACCTCAATCCTGTCTAGTCTAATAGCCTATATCTCAGTATTCTCCTCGACAACAATGTCTGCTTCCTGTGTTAATACTGATGAAAAATGTTCATTTAGCACCTCTCCTATCTCTTCAGACTCCACACACAATGTCTCACTACGTCCTCGACTGGCCCTAATCTTACCCTGATCATTCTTTTATTCCTGACATACCTATAGAAAGCTTTAGGGATTTTTTGATCCGCTCTACCAAAGACTTCTCATGTCCCCTCCTGGCTCTTCTAAGCTCTCCCTTGGTGATATCTTGGAGGCAGTCCATATCACAGTAGAGGAGATGGGCTTTAGATTGGATTCACATTTTGGCGCAACATCAAGGGCTGAAGGGCCTGTACTGCGCTGTCATGTTCTATTTTCAATGTCCTGCCCTATTTCCCAAGAATCGGTCGAGCTTTGTCCCTTCCTGAGTAGGGCCTTCTATAGATTAGATTACTTACAGTGTGGAAACAGGCCCTTTGGCTCAACAAGTCCACACCGACCCTCTGAAGAGCAACCCACCCAGGCCCATTCTCCTACATTTACCCCTTCACCTAACGCTATTTAGCATAGCCAATTCACCTAACCTGCACGTTTTTGGATTGTGGGAGGAAACCAGAGCACCGGGAGGAAACCCATGCAGAACACAGAGGAGAATGTGCAAACTCCACACACATAGTTGCCCGAGGTGGGAATTGAATCCGGGTCTCTGATGCTGTGAGGCAGCAGTGCTAAACACTGTGCCACCGTGCTACCCACTACTTAAGGAAACTTTCCTGAACTCACTTATCAAATTCCATCCCCCCCAAGCCCTTAATGCACTGGCAGTCCTAGTCTATGTTAGGAAAATTAATATCCCCTACTATGACAACCCTATTGCTCCTGCAAAACTCCCCAATCTCCCAGCATATTTGTTCCTCTAATTTCCGTTGAGTATTCGGGTGCCTATAGAACAGCCCATGCCTTCTTATTTCTTAGTTTCACCCACAAAGCCTCACTAGATCATCCTTCAATTATTTTATCTCTGGTTAATGTTGTAATACTCTCTTTAATTAAAAAATGTAACTCCCGCTCCCCCCCTTCCACCACCTTTGTCTCGTCCAATGTACCCTGGTACATTAAGCTACCAGTCCTGTCCCTCCCATAGCCATGTTTCTGTAATGGCTATAATATCCTAGTCTCACATACCTATCCATGCCCTGAGTTAATCGGCCTTACCTGTCAACCCTCTTGCATTGAAATAAATGCAATTTAATCCAACAGGCATTCCTTGCTCCCTGTCATAAGACCATAAGACATAGGAGTGGAAGTAAGGCCATTTGGTCAATTGAGTCCACTCCACTATTTAATCATGGCTGATGGGCATTTCAACTCCACTTACCCGCACTCTCCCCTTAGTCCTTAATTCCTTGCAAGATCAAGAATTTATCAATCTCTGCCTTGAAAACATCCTGCCCTCCACTGCGCTCCGTGGCAATGAATTCCACAGGCCCACCACTCTCTGGCTGAAGAAATGTCACCTCATTTGCATTCTAAATTGACTCCCTCGAATTCTAAGGCTGTGCCCACGGGTCCTAGTCTCCCCGCCTAACGCAAACAAATTCCCAGCGTCCACCCTTTCTAAGCCATGCATTATCTTCTAAGTTTCTATTAGATTTCCTCTCAACATTCTGAACTCTAATGAATACAATCCCAGGATCCTCAGCCACTCATCGTATATTAGGCCTACCATTCCAGGGATCATCCGTGTGAATCCCTGCTGGACACGCTCCAGTGCCAGTATGTCCTTCCTGAGGTGTTGGCACAAAACTAGACACAGTATTCTAAATGGGGCCTAACTAAAGCTTCATAAAGTCTCAGAAGCACATCGTTGCTTTTATATTCCAACCCTCTTGAGACAAATGACAACATTACATTTGCTTTCTTAACCACACATTCAACCTGCAAGTCAAACTTCAGAGAATCCTGGACTAGCACTCCCAGATCTCTTTGTACTTTGGCTTTATGAATTTTCTCACCGTTTAGAAAATAGTCCATGCCTGTATTCTTTTTTCCAAAGTGCAAGACCCCCTCACATTTGCTCACGTTGAATTTCATCAGCCATTTCCTGGACCACTCTCCTAAACTGTCTAGATCTTTCTGCAGCCTCCCCACCTCCTCAGTACTACCTGCCTGTCCACCTAACTTCCTATCATTGGCAAACTTCGCCAGAATGCCCGCAGTCCCTTCATCCAGATCATTAATATATAAAGTGAACAGTTACAGCCCTAACATTGAACCCTGCGGGACCCCACTTGTCACTGGCTACCATTCCAAAAAAGAATCTTTTATCCCAACTCTCTGCCTTCTCAATTCTCAATCCAATCCTCAATCCATGCCAGTAGCTCACTTCAAATACCATGGGCCCTCACCTTACTCAGCAGTCTTATCAATGGCCTTTTGGAAGTCTAGATAAATAAATAACATCCACTGGGTTTCCTTGGTCTAACCTACTTGTCACATCTTCAAAGAACTCCAACAGGTTTGTCAGGCACGACCTCCCCTTACTAAATCCACGCTGACTTGTTCAAATCCGACCCTGCACTTCCAAGAATTTAGAAATCTCATCCTTAACGATGGATTCTAGAATTTTACCTAGAACCGAGGTTAGGCTAACTGGCCTATTATTTTCCATCTTTTGTCTTGATCCTTTCTTGAACAAGGGGGTTACAACAGCAATCTTCCAATCATCCGGGACTTTCTCTGACTCCAGTGAGTTTTGAAAGATCACAGTCAGCGCCTCCGCTATTTCTTCAGCCACCTCTCTCAGAACTCTAGGATGTAGCCCATCCAGGCCAGGAGATTTATCAATTTTTAGGCCTTTTAGCTTTTTTCACACTTTCTCTTTTGTAATGGCAACCATCCTCAACTCTGCCTTTAATTGTTGGGATATTACTCATGTCTTCTACTGTGAAGACTGACACAAAGTACTTATTAAGTTCTCCTGCCATTTCCTTATCTCCCATCACTAGGCTTCCACCATCAATTTGGAGTGGCCCAATTTCTACCTTTGCTTCTCGTTTGTTTCTTATGTATTGAAAGAGACTTTTACTATCATTTCTAATATTACTGGCTAGCTTATCTTCATATTTGAACCTCTCCTTCCTTATTTCTCTATTTGTTATCCTCTGTTTGCTTTTGTGGACTTCACAATCTTCTGATTTTGCATTGCTCTTGGCCACTTTATAGGCGCTCTCTCTCTCTCTCTTCCTTTGCTACTTCCTGACTTCCCTTGTCAGCTATGGCTGTCTAATTCCACACACACCTCCCCCCAACCCTGCCTCCGGTAACCTTTCTTTTCTTTGGGATGAACCTCTGTACTGTGTCCTCAAGTACACCCAGAAACTCCTGCCATTATTGCTCTACTGTCTTCCCCACTAGGCTCTGCTTCCAGTCGATTTTCATCAGTTCCTCTCTCATGCCCCTGTAATTATCTTTATTTAACTGTAACATCATTACATCCAATTTTGCCTTCTCTCTTTCAAACTGCAGATTGAACTCTACCATATTATGATCACTGTCTCCTAAGTGTTCCCTTACTTTAAGATCTTTTATAAAGTCTGGTTCATTACATAGCACTAGGTCTAAAATAGCCTGCTCCCCTGTGGGTTCCATCACAAGCTGTTCCAAAAAGCCATCCTGTAAGCATTCAATGAATTCCCTTTATTATTCCCAACATTATTCACCCAGTCCATTTGCATAATGAAATCCCCCATGATCACTGCGACCTTGCCTTTCTGACGTGCCTTATCTATTTCCTGGTACATCTTGCGCCCCGGGTCCAATTTTTGATCCAAACTGCTAAATCACCCTCAGTCCCATGCCTCTGTATTTTCTGCAATAGTCTACTATGGGGAACCTTATCAAATGCCTTACTGAAATCCACATACACCACATCAATCGTTTTACCCTCATCCACCTGTTTGGTCACCATCTCAAAGAACTCAATAAGGTTTGTGAGGCACAACCTACCCTTCACAAAACTGTGTTGACTACCCCTAATCAAATTATTCCTTCCCAGATGATTGTAAATCCTATCTCTTATAACCTTTTCCAATACTTTATCCACAACCAAAGTAAGGCTCACTGGTCTATAATTACCAGGATTGTCCATACTCCACTTCTTAAACAAGGGGACAACATTTGCTATCCTCCAGTCTTCCGGCACCATTCCTGGCATAAAGATCAAAGCCAAAGGCTTGGCAATCTCCTCCCTGGCTTCCCAGAGAATCCTAGGATAAATCCCATCCAGCCCTGGGGCTTTTTCCATTTTTACACTTTCCAGAATTGCTGACACTTCCTCCTTGTGAACCTCAATTCCGTCTAGTCTAGTAGCCTCTTTCTCAATATTCTCCTCGACAAATTGTCTTTTTCCTGTGTGTGTACTGATGAAAAATATTCATTTAACGCTTCCCCTTTCTCCTTGGACTTCACATATAACTTCTTACTACTGTCCTTGATTGGCTCTAATCTTACTCTAGTCATTCTTTTATTCCTGACATACCTAAAGAAAGCTTTAGGGTTTTCCTTGATCCTCCCTGCCAAAGACTTTTCATGTCCCCTCCTGGCTCTTCTTAGCTCTCTCTTTAGGTCCTTCCTGTCTAATTTGTAACTCTCAAGCTCCCTAACTGAGCCTTCACCTCTCATCTTTACATAAGTCCCCTTCCTCTTGACAAGAGATTCAACTTCTTTCGTTCCCTTGCTCGACCACTTACTCCCTGCCTGACAGGGTATGTATTTGTCAAGGACACACATTAGCTGTTCCTTCAACAAGCTCCACATTTTAATTGTACTCATCCCCTGCAGTTTCCTTCCCCATCCTCAGGTGACGGAGGTGACAGTGGGGGCGCACCTGGGGACCAGTGACCATAGTTCCATCAATTTTAAAATACTTATGAAGAGGGAAAAACTGGTCCACGTGAACAAGAACTAAACTGGGGCAAGGTGAATTTTGATGATATTAGACTGAAGCTTGCAGAGGTTGATTGGAGTATTTTATTTGCAGGCAAAGGGATTTCTGGCAAGTGGGAGGCCTTTAAAAGTGAGATAACTGGAGTTTAAGGTCTATATGTTCTTGTTAGGGTGAAGGGCAAGGTAAACAGGAATATGGAACCCTGGACGACAAGATATTGAGGCTTTGATCAGAAAGTAAAGGTATGGCTCAGGCTCAGGCACAGGCAACTGAGATCAAGGGAATCTCTGGAGGTATATCGGGGAGTTTACTGAAGAAGGAAATCAAGAGGGCTAAAACAGGTCACGAGACATCCTTGGCCGAGAAGGTTAGGGTGAATCCAAACTGGTTCTTTAAGTATATTAAAGGAAAAAGAATAACTAGAGACAGAATAGGACTCCTCAAGGACCTAAGTGGACATGTGTGGAGAACCAGAGGTGGTTGAGGTCCTCAATGAATATTTCTCCTCTGTGTTTACCATGGAGACTTGGGAACTTGGGGAAGTTCATGGTGATATCTTGAGGACAGTCCATATCACAGTAGAGGAGGTATTGGATATATTAGAATGTATGAAGGTGGATAAATCTCCTGGTCTTGACTAGATATATCCAAGAACACTGTAAGAGGCTAGAGAAGAAATTGCGGGGGGCCCTGGCTGATATTTTTGCATCATCATAAGCCACGAGTAAGGTCCCGGAAGACTGGTGGGTAGCGAATGTTGTGCCCTTATTCAAGAAGGGCTGCAAAGAAAAGCCTGGGAACAAAAGGCCCGTAAGACTAACATCTGTGATAAGTAAGTTACTTGAGAAGATTCTGACAGATACAATATACATGCATTTGGAAAGACAAGGTTTGATTAGCTACAATCAACATGGCTTTGTGGGTGGGAGATCATACTTCAGTAATTTGTTAGAATTCTTTGATGAAGTGACCAGGAAGGTTGACGAGGGGAGGGTGGTAGACATAGAACATAGAACATAGAACATAGAAGAATACAGCGCAGTACAGGCCCTTCGGCCCTTGATGTTGCGCCGATCCAAGCCCACCTAACCTACACTAGCCCACTATCCTCCATATGCCTATCCATTGCCCGCTTAAATGCCCATAATGAGGGAGAGTCCACCACTGCTACTGGCAGGGCATTCCATGAACTCACGACTCGCTGAGTAAAGAACCTACCCCTAACTTCTGTCCTATACCTACCCCCCCCTTAATTTAAAGCTATGCCCCCTTGTAATAGCTGACTCCATACGTGGAAAAAGATTCTCACTGTCGACCCTATCTAAACCCCATAGTCTATATGGATTTCAGTAAGGCCTTTGATAAGGTTCCACATGGAAAGTTAGATCTCATGGAATCCAAGGGGAGCAGGCAAATTGGATACACAATTGGCTTGATGGTGGGAAGCAAAGGGTAATAGTGGAATGATGCTTATTAGATTGGAGGACTGTGGCTAGTGGAGTGCCTCAAAAGTCAGTGTTGGGCCCATTGCTGTTTGTTATCTGTATCAATGATTTGGTTGAGAATTTACAAGGCATGATTAGTAAGTTTGCTGATGACACTAAAATAGGTGATATCGTAGACATGAGGAAGGTTATCAGAACTTGTAGCAAGATCTTGATTAGCTGGGGAAGTGGGCCAAGAAATGGCAGGTGGAGTTTAATACAGACAAATGTGAGGTCTTGCAATTTGTAAAGTCAAATCAAGGTAGGAGTTCCATGGTGAACAGTAGGGCCTTATGGAGTGTTGTGAAACAGAGAGATTTTGAAGTTCTGGTGCACGGTTGTCTGAAAGTATAGGTAGACAGGGTCATGAAGAAGGCTTTTAGCACACTGGCCTTCATTAGTCAAGGCATTGAGTAAAGAAATTGGGAAGTTATGTTGCAGTTGTACAGGACATTGGTGAGGTCACACTTGGAGTATTGTGTTCAGTTTTGCTTACCTTGCTATAGGAAGGATGCTAGAACATAGAACAGTAAGCACAGTACAGGCCCTTTGGCCCTACACTAAGATCAGACTAATCAACATACCCTTTATTATACTATCTTCCACATGCCTATCCAAGACTCGCTTAAACGTCCCTAATATATCTGACTCTACCACCATTGCTGGCAGTGCATTCCAGGCACCCACCACTCTCTGTGTAAAGAACCTACTTCTGACATCTCCTGTAAACTTTCTCTCAATGTCCCCTCATGATAGACATTTCTGCCATGGGAATAAGTCTCTGACTATCCACTCTATCTATGCGTGTTATCATCTTGCACACCTCTATCAAGTCACCTCTCATCCTTCTTTGCTCCAATGAGAAAAGCCCTAGCTCCCTCAACCTTTCTTCAAAGACATGCCCTCCAGTCCAGGCAGCATCCTGGTAAATCTCCTCTGCATTCTCTCTAAAGCTTCCACATCTTTCCTATAATGAGGTGACCAGAACTGAACACAATATTCCAAGTGTGGTCTAACCAGAGCTCTTCAGAGCTGCAGCAAATCCTTGCAGCTTTTCAACTTGATCCCACTGCTACTGAAAGCCAACACACCATACGCTTTATTAACTAGAAAGAGCGCAGAAGCAGCTTACAAGGAAGTTGCCAGGACTTCTCTCTTTACACGTAGGAGACTGAAGAAGGAATCTTATATAATTGTGTAAGATCATGAGAGGCATGGATTGGGTGAATGTACTCAGGGTTGGGAATCAAGGACTAGAGGGCATCAGTTTAAAGTTAGTGGGGAAAGAATAAAAGAGGATGTTATGTATGGGGAATGAGCTGCCAGTGGAAGTGGCACTTGAAAGGCATTTAGACAATTACATAGATAGGAAAGGTTTAGAAGGATATGGGCCAAATGCAGGGAAATGGGGTTAATGTGGATGGACATTTTGGTCGGCATGGGCCAGTTTGGGCCATAGGACCTACCTCTGTGCTGTAGGACTCTATGACTCTAACACCAGACATCCAGGTATCATTCTTGTAAACTCACGTTAGACTCCTTCTAAGGCCAATATATCCACCCTAAGTTGTGGTGTCCAGTTCAGCTCATAGTACTCCAAGTGGGATCTAACAGGAATTTGGATAACTGCAGCATAACTTCAGCATCCTTGTACTCCAGACCTTTCAATATAAAGGCCAGCATTCCATTCGTTTCTTGATTATTTTTTGCACTTGTTTATGACATTTTAAAGATCTATGCACTTGAACCCCCGAGTCCCTTTGGACACTCACTGTATTTAACTTTATGCCATCTAGAAAGTACACTGATCTATCCTTTTCTGGTCCAAACTGGATAACCTCATACTTGTTAACATTAAACTCCAGCCATGATAGTTTTGCCCATTCACCTAGTCTATCCATATCCTTTATAATTTTATGCTATCATTCACACTGCCTACAATGCCACCTAACGTTTTGTCCCTTAGTCACCTCTGCAAAAAATTCAATGAGGTTTGTCAGGAATGGCTTACCAGTCATGAATTCACGCCGGTTCTCTCTAATTAACTGAAAACTTTTGAGATGTTCTGTTAGGCCTCTCAGGGGTATAAACCGGTAATAATGTTGTGATAAATGTTTTAGTTAAACATGCTCCATTGTTTTTCAGTTATTATTCCCATTTCACTGTGGACAGTCTGTGTTTCATCTTGTTAAAGTCAGCCTTACCTAAATCTAAAGCTCTATTGGTTGATTTGTGCTATTCACTTTCAAATGCTACATTGAATTCAATCATGTTTTGATCAATATTTGACAAATGTTCACACACAATTAGGTTATTAACTAAATCTGGCTCATTACTCTAACACCAGACATTCAGGTATCATTCTTGTAAACTCACATTAGACTCCTTCTAAGGCCAATATATCCACCCTAAGTTGTGGTGTCCAGTTCAGCTCATAGTACTCCAAGTGGGATCTCACAGGAATTTGTTCAATCCAATATTGTTTACTGATTTGTTGCATTGATGACAGTGATCCAGCTTTAAGAGGTTATTTTTTTCCATTTTTCTCTTAAAGTTCTTGAAATGTTTTGATAGCCTGCAGGTATTTCTATTGAATATACACTCCCCTACATTTATAATGGAAATATTCCTGCTTTTATTCACTTGAAACATATCTTGATTTATCCCTTTCAAGGCCAATAGCTTTCATTTTTACAACACCTTTTTTTAATGTTGGAAAATATTCCAAGATACCTCGTAATCAAAAAATGATACTTGAACTAAAAAAAGGAGAGATTAGCACAGATGACGAAAAGCATATTCAAACAGAAGTTTGGAGGAAGATCAGATGAAGGAGACTAGAGTTGCAAGAAAGGCCAGATTGGAGAGACAGAGTCTTTGGAGGTTACAGAGATTGAGATCGTGGTTCATTTTGGATCTTCTTTGTCTCATTATTGTCCTAATAAGTTATTTACAAAAAAAGCTCCATGTCAATCATTAAACTACAAACTTTCAAACAAAACCCCTCTCACACAGGCTTATACTCATTGTTCAATTTGTTGTACTTTATATTATTTAATGGAGAGTATTTATAAAGTGAGCTGCAAGTATCTTTGTAATGAAGAATATACACATAGGGATGCAGGTTACTCCTTTGTAACATATTGATGTGGTTTACTCCTTACAACCTCCTAAAATTGTTATTTTCAGATTAACTTTTATAACAAATGCATATATAATAGGGGAGCAGAAGCAAACCACGTGGACCATTTTAAAAATCACACAACACCAGGTTATAGTCCAACAGGTTTATTTGGAAGTACAAGCTTTCGCAGCCCTGCTCCTTTGTCAGGTAGCTAGTGGGGCAGGATCATAGGACATAGGCTTAATAGTAAAAGATCCAAGTACTATACAACTGATGTGATGCACTGAACGAACCTTAATTGCTGTTAAGTCTTAATCATTTAGAATGGGGTTGTCGGTTTCGATTGACTAATATGTAAATCCCAGAACTTCTTTCAAGTCACATTCCTGAGATAACTTAAGGTTTTATAAACAAAAATGACAACTCAGCTCAGACAGTGCATTAAAGGTATAAGGGTAGAGTCTGTTTATATGCCAACCTTGAGTCAAACTGGTTCTACTTCCAAAGTAGGAATTTATAAAATTAAAAGAAATGTTGTGTTCTATGATCCTGTCCCACCAGCCACCTGACAAAGGAGCAGTGCTCCGAAAGCTTGTACTTCCAAATAAACCTGTTGGACTATAACTTGGTGTTGTATGATTTTTTTTAACTTTGTCCACCCCAGTCCAACACTGGCACCTCCGCATCATGTGGACCATTGAGTGTGCTCTGTCATTGAATGAGATTATCTAATGAACCTCAACCCCACTTCCTTGCCAGATCCCCATGCTTCGATTCCTTACTGATTTCAAAAGACTGTCCATCTCAACTTTGAATACATTTCACAACCCAGCTTCAACAGGCCTCCTTGATAAAGAATTCCACAGATTGTCTACTCTTTGAGATGAGAAATTCCTGTTCATCTCTGTCCCAAACAGGGCAACCCCTTACTTTAGGGCTGGAAGGCATAATCTCAAAGTCTCCCACATGGAGAAACAACCTTTCCACATCTACTCTGTCAAGCCCTCTATGAACTTTATGTTTCATTTAAGGTTACCTCTCATTCTTCCAGCCAACTTAACCTCTCCTCATAAAATCCCTCCATACTCAGGATCGGTCTAGTGATGGGGAGGTGATGGCCTAGTGGTATTATCACTATGTTGTCAATTGTTAGGAAAAATCCATCTGGTTCACACTAATGTTTTTTAGGGAAGGAAATCTGCCATCCTTACCTGATCTGACCTACATGTGACTTCAGATCCACAGCAATGTGGTTCTCAATGAGAGATGGGCAATAAATACTAGCCAGGCCAACAAAACCCATATCCCATGATTTAATTATAAACAACCTTATCAGGATTGTATCCAAAGTCACTACATCTTTGTTCATATAAAAAGGCCAAAACTGTTCACAGTATTTTAGATATGGTCCAACTATAGCTCTATATAGACTTTTCGAAAGTCTTCTCAATTTCTTTGTTTTGTTCCCTTTAGAATAGAAAGGCCAACAGTCTATTTGCCTTCCCTATTTCTGCTGATCTTGAATTTTTTTGTGATTTATGAGCAAGGACTCCCAGATCCCTCAGAGTTTTAGCTTTCTGCAGTCTTTCTCCAATGATAGAACAGAAGACATAGAGTGCATAACCTCCCATTTTCCACACTATATTCAATTTGCCAAGACCTTCCCTACTCACTTAACTTGTCTACTATTCTTATAAATGCTTTGTAAAATCCTCACCACTTACTTTCCCACCTATTTTGTCCATAAACCTAGTGGCAGTACATTCACTTCCTTCATCCAAGTCATTCATAAAAATGTAGTAAATAATTGTAACCTCAGCAATGATTCCTGTGGCAGGCCGCTAGTTACAGATTGCCATCCAGAAAATGTCTCCCTTATCCCAACTTTGTGACTTGAATCTGCTATTATAAATTAGGGAATATCCCTTAAAGGGATAACAATAGATCGATAGTGGCAAACATTTAAAGAGTGCATGGATGAAACCACAAGAATTATTCATTCCTACCCAGCAAAAAAGAAGCAAAATGGGAAGGGTACACATAAGGAAGGGACATATAAAGGACTGTCTCAGGTTCTTCCTTGTCCCACAGAATTCCAACTGAGGTTCCATTCTTCATGTTTTGAACCCAATGTTAATTACAGGCATTTTCAAGATGTAAAAAGTTCCTCCTGCTGCATCCTGAGATCCACACCCAGTACCATGCACTGTCACATGCACACATTCTACATCTCTCTCCATCAGCATCAAGTTATGCTTTCTTAAGGTTGTCCTGGTCCCAGATTCCACCTCATTCTTTGTTTCATTTGCACTTAAACAATAAATTTTTCTCTTCCTTTCAGGTGTTAAGGAACAAAGTTCTGAAGAAGAGATATAATGGACTCGAAATGTTAACTCTGTTTCTCTGTCCACAGATGTTGCTAGGGTTACTGAATTTTTAAGTTTGTGTCAGTTTTCCAGCATCCGCAGTGTGGTTTCTTATCGAGTGCTTTTGGGAATTAAAATATATCTGCTAGATCTCTTATATCCAATAAATTTGTGTACCATGATTTTGTTTTTATGAAGCCGTAATGCCATTGCTTAATCATATTATGTATTTTGAAATGCTGTTCTATTACCTCCTTTAGAATGGATTGTAACATTTTCCCAATGACAGATTTTAAGTTAACTGACCTATTGTAAGCTGCTTTTTGTCTCCTTCCCTTATTTATTAATGGCGTTGCATTGGCAGTTTTCCAATCCTTGGATTCTTGGAAGATTTCTACCAGTACATCCACTACCTCCATAGCTACTTCCTTTAATTTTGTAAAACGCAGTGCTTTGGGTCCAGGGGATCAAATACCCTTTGCCCCATCAGTTTCCTGAGCACTTTTTCTCAAATTATTCTGTTTATTTCCCTTCCTCCTTTTGCTGTTGATTGTTTTGACTTTCTGGAATGCTATTAGCGCCTTCTAACGTTAAGACCCTAAAATATAGAATGAGAATCCCTACAGAACTAGAATCCCTACAGTGTGGAAACAGGTCCTTCGGCCCAACAAGTTCACACCGAATCTCCGAAGAGTAACCCACCCAGACCCATTCCCCTACTCTATATTCACCCCTGACTAATGCACATATTCTACACATCCCTGAACACTATGGGAAATTTAGCATGGCCAATTCACCTAACTTGCATATCTTTGGAATCCTGATGAAGGGCTTATGCTCGAAACAGTGATTCTCCTGCTCCTCAGACTCTGCCTGACCTGATGTACTTTTCCAGTACCAGATTGAAGAAAATTTCTCTTTTTATTTCTAAAGGGTTGTCCCTTCACTCTGAGGCTGTGCTCTTGGGTTCTAATCTCTCCCATCAGTGGAAACATCTTCTCCATGTCCACTCTACCGAGGTCTCTCATTTTTCTGTAAGTTTCAACAAGAGCACCTTCTATCCACTAAAGTCAATCAAATACAGACCCAGAGTCCTCAATAGCTCTTCATATATCAAACCATTCATCCCTGAATCATTCTTGTAAACGTCCTCTGGATCCCTTCCAAGACCAGCACATCCTCCCTTAGATATGAGGCTCAAAACTGCTAAACAATATTCCAAATGCAGTCTGAGCCTTATACAGCCTCAGCAATACATCTCTTGTATCCTAGCTCTCTTAAAATGAATGCCAATTTATCATTTATCTTCTTAACTATCATCAGAACCTTTGATTTGATTTATTGTTGTCTCATGTACTGAGATGCAGTGAAAATATTGTTTCGTGTGCTAACCAGACAAATCATACCTTGCACAAGAACATCAGGGTAATTGAACAGAATGCAGAACACAGTGTTACAGCCACAGAGAAGATGACAAAAAGATCAACTCTAATATACGAGAGGTCTGTTCATAAGTCTGATAACAGTGGTGAAGAAGCTGTTCACCTGAACTAGGAGTTCCAAGGCCCTTTGTGCTTCAGATATCTGAAGTCTTTCCTATTTAGAAAATAGTCTGGGCATCTACTCTTCCTTGCAAAATGCATAACCTCATACTTTTGCACACTGAATACAATCTGCCACTTTTTTGCCCACTCTCCTAGCCTGTCCAAGTTCTTCTGCAGCCTCCCTGCCTTTCCAACCCTACCTGTCCCTCCAACTATCTTTGTGTCATCTGCAAATGGAGCAAAAACGCCCTCAGTTCATTCATCCAGATTGTTAACATATAACGTGAACAGTTGTGGTCCCAATGGCTCAAAGTTTGGGAGAAGATTTGTAGCTCGGGTGCTCGTTGTTGTGGTTCTGTTCGCCGAGCTGGGAATTTGTGTTGCAGACGTTTCATCCCCTGTCTAGGTGACATCCTCAGTGTCTGGGAGCCTCCTGTGAAGCGCTTCTGTGGTGTTTCCTCCGGCATTTATAGTGGTTTGAATCTGCCGCTTACGGTTGTCAGTTCCAGCTGTCTGCTGCAGTGGTTGGTATATTGGGTCCAGGTCGATGTGCTTATTGATTGAATCTGTGGATGAGTGCCATGCCTCTAGGAATTCCCTGGCTGTTCTCGGTTTGGCTTGTCCTATAATAGTAGTGTTGTCCCAGTCGAATTCTTGTTGCTTGTCATCTGCATGTGTGGCTACTAAGGATAGCTGGTCGTGTCGTTTCGTGGCTAGTTGGTGTTCATGGATGCGGATCGTTAGCTGTCTTCCTGTTTGTCCTATGTAGTGTTTTGTGCAGTCCTTGCATGGGATTTTGTACACTACATTGGTTTTGCTCATGCTGGGTATCGGGTCCTTCGTTCTGGTGAGTTGTTGTCTGAGAGTGGCTGTTGGTTTGTGTGCTGTTATGAGTCCTAGTGGTCACAGTAGTCTGGCTGTCGGTTCGGAAATGCTCTTGATGTATGGTAACGTGGCTAGTCCTTTGGGTTGTGGCATGTCCTCGTTCCGTTGTCTTTCCCTTAGGCATCTGTTGATGAAATTGCGCGGGTATCCGATTTTGGCGAATACATTGTATAGGTGTTCTTCCTCTTTTTGCAGTTCTGGTGTACTGCAGTGTGTTGTGGCCCTTTTGAACAGTGTCTTAATGCAACTTCTTTTGTGTTTGTTGGGGTAGTTGCTTTCGTAATTCAGGACTTGGTCTGTGTGACTGGTTTTCCCGCAATTTCATCAACAAATGCCTAAGGGAAAGACAACGGACAGCTGGAACTGACAACCAGAAGCGACAGATTCAAACCACTACAAATGCCGGAGGAAAGACCATAGAAGCGCTTCACAGGAGGCTCCCAAGCACTGAGGATGTCACCTAGACAGGGGATGAAACGTCTGCAAACAGAACCACAACAATCCCAACAGCTGCCATCCTAAATTGCTATTTATTGCTATTCTCTTTATTGCTATTCTCTGCCTTCTGCTAGCTAGCCAATCCTCTATCCATGCCAGTACCTTGCACCTAACACCATGGTGCTTTTATCTTATTTAGCAGCCTCCTGTGGAGCAACTTGTCAAAGGTCTTCTGAAAATCAAAATAGATAATGTCCACTGTCTCTCCTTTGTCCATTTTGTTGATTACCTCCTCCAAAGAATTCTGAAAGATTTGTCAGGCATGACCTCCCCTTGAGGAAACCATGCTGACTCAACTCTATTTTACTACGCACTTCTGTGCGCTCCACAATCTCATCCTTCATAATGCAAATCAAATCTTACCAACACCTGAGTTCAGGCGAACCAGCCTCTGCTTCCCTCCCTTCTTAAAAGGAGTGTTACATTAGCCATTTTGCAGTCCTCTGTGACTCTCCCTGACCCCAGTGGTTCCTGAAAGATAACCACTAATACCTGTACAATCTTTTCTGCATCCTCTCAAATTTAATAATATCCTTCCTAAGGGAGGATGACCATAACCATACACAGTGCTAGAAAAGTAGCCTCACCAACATCCTGTACAACTGCAACATGACATCCCAACTCATATTCTCAATGGTCTGAGCAATGGAGGCAAAAATGTCAAAGGCCTTCTTAACCAATCTCACAACGCATAGCCCTCCACTCCCTCTGCTCCAACCACAACCTCATCATCAAACCAGCAGCCAAGGGGTTGCAGTGGTAGTTTGGCACACTGACGTCTACACTGCTGAAGCCAGGTGCCAACTTGAAGAAATCTCCTCCTACTGCCCCCTCGACCATGACCTCATGCCCCCCATCACCAAACCATCATCTCCCAGTCTGTACGCAACCCATCACCTCAGGGGATCTCCCACCCACAGCCTCCAACCTCATAGTTTGGAAATCCCACACCACCCGGTTCTACCTCCACCCCAAGATCCTGACTGACCCAGCTGACCCATCATCTCGACCTGCTCCTGCCCCACTGAACTCATCTCCACATACCTCGATACTGTCCTATCCCCCAGTCAGGAACTCCCCACATACGTTCGGGACACCATCCACGCCCTCCACCTCCTCCAAGGCTTTTGTTTTCCTGGACTCAAATGCCTCATCTTCACCATGGACATCCAATCCCTCTACACCTCCATCCGCTATGACCAGGGCCTCCAAGCCCTCCATTTCTTCCTCTCCCAACGTCGCCACCAGTACCCTTCCACTGACACTCTAATTCGTTTGGCTGAACTGGTCCTCACCCTCAATAATTTCTCCTTTGAATCCTCCCACTTCCTCCAGATGAAAGGGGTAGCTATGGGCACCTGCATGGGCCCCAGCTATGCCTGCATCTTTGTTGGCTACGTGGAACAGTCCATCTTCCGTAGTTACACCGGCACCATTCCCCACCTTTTACTCCGTTACATTGATGACTGCATCGGCGTAACCTCATGGTCCCGTGAGGAGTTTGAACAGTTCATCAACTTCACAAACACATTCCACCCTGACATTAAATTCACCTGGACTATCTCAGACACCTCCCTCTCATTCCTGGACCTCTCCATCTCCATCAATGGGGACCGACTCATCATTGACATCTTTTACAAACCCACCAACTCCCACAGCTACCTGGACTACACCTCCTCTGAGCCTGCCTCCTGCAAAAATGCTATCCCTTATTCCCAATTCCTCCACCACATCTACTCCCAGGAGGATCTGTTCTACCAAAGAACACACCAGATAGCCTCCTTCTTAAAAGACTGCAATTTCCCCTCCCACATGGTTGATGATGCTTCCTAGCACATTTCATCCACTTCTCGCACCTACACCCTCGAACCACACCCCTCCGACGACAAGGACAGAACCCCACCCCCCCCCCCCCCCCGCCCCAGTAATAGAGTCATAGAGATGTACAGCATGGAAACAGATCCTTCGGTCCAACCCGTCCATGCCGACCAGATATCCCAACCCAATCTAATCCCACCTGCCAGCACTCGGCCCATATCCCTCTAAACCCTTCCTATTCATATACCCATCCAAATGCCTCTTAAATGTTGCAATTGTACCAGTCTCCACCACATCCTCTGGCAGCTCATTCCATACACGTACCACTCTCTGCGTGAAAAAGTTGCCCCTTAGGTCTCTTTTATATCTTTCCCCTCTCGCTCTAAACCTATGCCCTCCTGAAGAAGGGCTTATGCCCGAAACGTCGATTCTCCTGTTCCCTGGATGCTGCCTGACCTGCTGCACTTTTCCAGTAACACATTTTCAGCTCTGGACGATTTTGCCTATTTATCCTATCCATGCCCCTCATAATTTTGTAAACCTCTATAAGGTCACCCCTCAGCCTCCAACACTCCAGGGAAAACAGCCCCAGCCTGTTCAGCCTCTCCCTGTAGCTCAGATCCTCCAACCTTGGCAACATCCTTGTAAGTCTTTTCTGAACCCTTTCAAGTTTCACAACATCTTTCCGATAGGAAGGAGACCAGAATTGCACGCAATATTCCAACCAATGTCCTGTACAGCCGCAACATGACCTCCCAACTCCTGTACTCAATACTCTGACCAATAAAGGAAAGCATACCAACCGTCTTCTTCGCTATCCTATCTACCTGTGACTCCACTTTCAAGGAGCTATGAACCTGCACTCCAAGGTCTCTTTGTTCAGCAACACTCTCTAGGACCTTACCATTAAGTGTATAAGTCCTGCTAAGATTTGCTTTCCCAAAATGCAGCACCTCACATTTATCTGAATTAAATTCCATCTGCCACTTCTTAGCCCATTGGCCCATCTGATCAAGATCCTGTTGTAATCTGAGGTAACCCTCTTCGTTGTACACTACCCCTCCAATTTTGGTGTCATCTACAAACTTACTAACTGTACCTCTTATGCTTGCATCCAAATCATTTATGTAAATGACAAAAAGTAAAGGGCCCAGCACCAATCCTTGTGGCACTCCATTCCACCAACCTCCAATTACATCTCATTATCCTCCGTCATTTCCACCACTCCAAACAGACCCCACCACCAGGGATATATTTCCCTCCCCACCCCTATCCGCTTTCCGCAAAGACCGTTCCCTCCGTGACTCTCTCATCAGGTCCAAGTCTCCAACCAACCCACCCTCCCCTCCCGGCACCTTCCCCTACCACCGCAGGAATTGCAAAACCTGCGCCCACACCTCCCCCCTAATCTCCGTCCAAGGCCCCAAAGGAGCATTCTGCATCCATCAAAGTTTCACCTGCACTTCCACACGTCATTTACTGTATCCGTTGCTCCCGATGCAATCTCTTCTTCACTGGGGAGACAAGACGCCTACTCGCAGACTACTTCAGAGAACATCTCTGGGACAACCGCACCAAGCAATCCCACCACCCCATGGCCAAACACGTCAACTCCACCGCTCCCACCCGCCAAGGGCATGCAGGTCCTGGGCCTCCTCCATTGCCACTCCCTTACCACCCGACATCTGGAGGAAGAATGCCTCATCTTCCACCTCGGGACCCTCCAACCCTATGGCATCAATGTGGATTTCACCAGTTTCCTCATCTGCCTTCCGCCGACCTTATCCTCCAACTTGGCACCACTCTCATAACCTGTCCCACCTGTCCATCTTTTTTCCCACCTATCGTCTCCACCCTCCTCTCTGACCTATTATCATTCCCCCCACCTCCATCCACCTATCGCACTCTCAGCTATATTCTCCCCCCAAGCCCTACCCCCTCCCATTTATCTCTCCACCCTCTAGGCTTCCAGCCTCATTCATGATGAAGGGTTTTTGCCCGAAATATCGATTCTCCTGCTCCTTGAATGCTGCCTACCTGCTGTGCCTTTCCAGCACCACACTCTCGACATCTTAACCAATCTGTCTATCTGTGAAGCAACTTTCAAGAGCTATGTCATTACTAAACCCAGTTTTATATTCCAGATTTATGAACTGAGTTAAATTCAACCAGTTGCTGTGGTGGGCTGTGAGCCCAGTGTATTAGAATGGACCTCTGGAATAGTAACCTCACACCTTTACTACTTGCTCTGAAATTTTTAATAACCTCTGCCGAACCGTCCCCATGTGAACATTTTCCACAATTTTCCATGCTGCTTCACACCCCACTCACTATTTAGTTTAAAACCCTATCCACAGCCTTAGTTATATGATTCGTCAGGATTCTGGTCCCAGCATGATTCAGATGCAGTACATCCCGCCAGAACAGATCTCTCCTTCTCTCGTACCGGTGCTAATATCCCATGAATTAAAACCCAATTTTCCCACACCAATCTTTGAGCTACACGTCTGTCTCTTTAATCTTGTTGACCATGTCCAATTTGCTCGTGGGTCAGGTAGTAATCCAGAAATTATTACCTTTTTGGTTCTAAATTTTAGTTTTGCATATTCCCTCAGCAGAACCTCCTTCCTCTTTCTACCTATGTCATTAGTATCAACATGGATCATGACATCTGGATCTTTCCCCTCCCACTCCCAAGTTCCTCTGCAGCCCGGATGAGGAATCCTGAACTCGGACACCAGGCACACAAACAGTCTTCAGGACTCTCGATCCTGGCCACAGAACAGTGTCTATTCCTCTGACTATACTATCTCCAATTACAACTAGATTTCTCTTTTCTCCCAACTCTGGAATGACTCCCTGTATCATGGTGCTATGATCAGTTTGCTCAATCTCCCTCCAGCTCCCCCTCTCATCCACACAGGGAACAAGAATCCAAACCTGTTAGACAAGCTCAAGGGCTGGGCTGCCCTCAACATTCCCTCCTGGATCCATCTACCTGCCTCACTGATAGTCACACCCTCCCATCCCTGAGAACTGACCAAAATTGAGGTACTTTATCTAAGAGATGTGACTGCCTCCTGAAACATCCAGGTAACTCTCCCCCTCCCTGACATGTTGTGTGTTTGAAGCTCAGTTTCCAGCTCACCAATTCTGGGTGGCACGGTGGCACAGTGGTTAGCACTGCTGCCTCACAGCACCAGAGACCTGGGTTCAATTCTCCCCTCAGGTGACTGACTGTGTGGAGTTTGCACATTCTCCCCGTGTCTCCGTGGGTTTTCTCCGGGTGCTCTGGTTTCCTCCCACAGTCCAAAGATGTGCAGGTGAATTGGCCATGCTAAATTGCCCATAGTGTTAGGTGAAGGGGTAAATGTAGGGAATGGGTCTGGGTGGGTTGCGCTTCGGAGGGTCGGTGTGGACTTGTTGAGCCGAAGAGCCTGTTTCCACACTGTAAGAAATCTAACACTTGCTACAAATGTGGTCACTATGAACCACAATGGGGTCCGTGTGCTCCCACATTATGCAGTTGCAACACGTTGTCTGGCCCATCATATCTACCTTAATTACTTAGTCCTTAAGCTGATTTTTGAAAATTTCATACTGGTATTTTAGTTTGTAGTCTGTAAATACTACCCCTATATCCCTTCAATTTGAAAGTAACCTTTACTAGATAGTCAAATTACCAGCTATCACCAATCAATGAACTTACAACTTAATTGTGATGTCACTCTTTTGTACTAGACCTCAATCCTGTGCTTCAATCTATCTTGTTCTTTAAAAGAAACCTTACAAACTATAAGCCAAAAAAAGCAAGCAAAACACACCTCTTCTCATCTGTACCAAAATCCTACTTTGCCTCCGAATTCCCTGAACAATACATTCACTCAGGCTGTGCCTCACCCTGGGTGTGATCTCTCCTTCCTGACCATGTAAAGACTGATGCAATGTATTTATTTAATTCCTCTTCCATTTCATGGTTCCCCATTATTACTTCACCAGTCCGTTTTCTCCAAGGTGCCGACGTTGGCTTTGGCCTTTAGCTTCCATTTCAAATATCTAAAGAAGTTCTTGATGTCCATCTTGATATTACTTGCTAGTTTACCCTCAATGTTTATTTTCTCTCTTTTTCTGGGAGGCATCTTTTGTTAGTTTTTAAATGTTACCCAATCTGCTGGCTTATCGGTCATCTTTTAATTTGATGCTATCCTACTTTGGTTAACCATGGTTGGTCTACCCCTCCATATAATCCTCACATCAATACTATGAAGATTTTCTGAAACGTCTGCCATTCATCCTGAATCGTCTTTGGTGTTACATTCTTCCCAGTCCACTCCTACTAACTCTGCTCTTGTTCCTTTATAATTACCCTTGTTTCTCACTTTCAGACAGAATGCTAAATTCTATCAAGTTATGGTCACTGTTACCTCAGGAGATCTCTCACTTTGAGATCACTATTAAATCTGCCTTATTACACATCACCAGATCCAAAATAGCATGATCCCTAGTCAGTTCCACAATATATCATTGGAATCTCTTCTGGGGTAGAAGTGACCTGCATAAGAAGGATGGGTTGCACCTGAATTGGAAGGGGACTAATATACTGGCAGAGAGATTTGCTAGAGCTGTTCAGGAGGATTTAAACTAGTAAGATGGTGTGTGTGTGTGGTGGTGGGACCCAGGGAGAAAGTGAGGAAAGAGATCTATCTGAGACTGGTACAGTTGAGAAAAGAAGCGACTCAAACAGTTAGGGCAGGCAGGGACAAAGCATAGAATAAGGTAGGACTGATAAATTCAACTGCATTTATTTCAATGCAAGATACCGAACAGGGAAGGCAGATGAACTCAGGGCATGGTTAGGAACATGGGACTGGGATATCACAGCAATTATAGAAACATGGCTCAGGGATGGACAGGACTGGCAGCTTAATGTTACAGGATACAAATGCTACAGGAAGGATAGAAAGGGAGGCAAGAGATGAGAGGGAGTGGCTTTTTGATAAGGGATAACATTATAGCTGTACTGAGGGAGGTTATTCCCAGAAATATGTCCAAAGAAGTTATTTGGGTGGAACTGAGAAATAAGAAAGGGCTGATCATCTTATTGGGATTGTATTATAGATCATCTAATAATCAGATGGAAATTGAGAAACAAATTTGTAAGGAGATCTCAGTTATCTGGATGAATAATAGGTGGTTATGGGAGGGGATTTTAACTTTCCAAACGCAGACTGGGACTGCCATAGTGTTAAGGCTTTAGATGGAGAGGGATTTGTTAAGTGTGTACAAGAAAATTTTCTGACCCAGTCTGTGGACGTACCTACTGCAAACTTGACCTACTCTTGGGAAATAAGGCAGGGCAGGTGACTGAGGTGTCACTGGGGGAGCACTTTGGGTCCAGCGACCATAATTCTATTAGATTTAAAATAGTGATGGAAAAGGATAGACCAGATCTAAAAGTTGAAGTTCTAAATTGGAGGAAGGCTAATTTTGACGGTGTTAGGCAAGAACTTTCAAAAGCTGACTGTGGGCAGATGTTTGCAGGTAAAGGGACGGCTGGAAAGTGGGAAGTGTTCAGAAATGAGATAACAAGAGACCAGAGAAAGTATGTTCCTCTTAGGGTGAAAGGGAAGGCTGGTAAGTGGAGGGAATGCTGATGACAAAACAAATTGAGGGTTTGGTTAAAAAAAGGAAGCGTATGTCAGATATAGACAGGATAGATTGAGTGAATCTTTTAAAGAGTATAAAGGCAATGGGAATATACTTCAGAGGGAAATCAGGAGGGCAAAAAGGGGACATGAGATAGCTTTGGCAAATAGAATTAAGGATGAAAAACAAAAGGGTAACTAGGGAGAGAACAGGGCTCCTCAAAGATCAGCAAAGCGGCCTTTGTGTGGAGCTGCAGGACATGAGGGAGATACTAAATAAGTATTTTGTATCAGTGTTTACTGAGGAAAAGGACATGGAAGATATAGAATGTAGGGAAATAGATGGTGACATCTTGCAAAATGTCCAGATTACAGAAGAGGAAGTGCTGGATGTCTTGAAATACATAAAAGTGGATAAATCCCAAGGACCTGATCAGATGTACCCAAGAGCTCTGTGGGAAGCTAGGGAAGTGATTGCTGGGCCTCTTGCTGAGATATTTGTATCATCCATAGTCACAGCGAGGTGCCGGAAGACTGGAGGTTGGCTAATGGACAGTGAGCCTGATGGGTCAGTGGTCGACAAGTTATTGGAGGGAATCCTGAGGGACACGATGTAAATGTATTTGGAAAGGCAAGGAAAGTGCATGGGAAATCATGTCTCACAAACTTGATTGAGTTGTTTGAAAAAGTAACAAAGAGGATTGATGAGGGCAGAGTGGTGGATATGATCTCCATGGACTTCAGTAAGGCGTTTGACAAAGATCCCCATGACAGACTGGTTAGCAAGGTTAGATCTCATGGAATACATGGAGAACTAGCCATTTGGATACAGAACTGGCTCAAAGGTAGAAGACAGAGGGTGATGGCAGAGAACTGTTTTTCAGACTGGAGGCCTGTAACCAGTAGTGTGCCACAAGAATTTGCGCTGTGTCCACTACTTTTCATCATTTATACAAGTGATTTGGATGTGAACATAAGAGGTACAGTTAGTAAGTTTGCAGATGACACCAAAATTGGAGGTGTAGTGGACAGCGAAGAGGGTTACCTCAGATTACAATGGGATCTTGATCAGATGGGCCAATGGGCTGAGGAATGGCAGATGGAGTTTAATTCAGATAAATGTGAGGTGCTGCATTTTGGGAAAGCAAATCTTAGCAGGACTTATACACTTAATGGTAAGGTCCTAGGGAGTGTTGCTGAACAAAGAGACCTTGGAATGCAGGTTCATAGCTCCTTGAAAGTGGAGTCGCAGGTAGATAGGATAGTGAAGAAGGTTTTTGGTATGCTTTCCTTTATTGGTCAGAGTATTGAGTATGTCTCTACCAAATCCCCTCTTCACCTTCTTCTCTCCAATGAGAACAGACCCAAGTCCCTCAGCCTTTCCTCATAAGACCTTCCCTCCAGACCAGGCAACATCCTGGTAAATCTTTTCTGCACCTTTTCCAATGCTTCCACATCCTTCCTGTAATGGGGTGACCAGAACTGTATACATTATTCCAAGTCTGGCCTCACTAGCATTTTGTGTAGTTGTAGCATGACATTACGGCTCCAGAACTCAATCCCTCTACCAATAAAACTAACACACCATATGCCTTCTTAACAGCACTATCAACCTGGGTGCCAACATTCAGGAATCTGCTGTGGTTCTGTTCGCCGAGCTGGAAGTTTTTGTTGCAAACGTTTCGTCCCCTGTCTTGGTGACATCCTCAGTGCTTGGGAGCCTCCTGTGAAGCACTTCTGTGGTGTTTCCTCCGGCATTTATAGTGGCATGTCCCTGCCGCTTCCGGTTGTCAGTTTCAGCTGTCCGCTGTAGTGGCCGGTATATTGGGTCCAGGTCGATGTGTTTGTTGATGGAGTTTGTGGATGAGTGCCATGCCTCTAGGAATTCCCTGGCTGTTCTTTGTTTCGCTTGCCCTATAATGTTAGTGTTGTCCCAGTCAAATTCATGTTGCTTGTCGTCTGCGTGTGTGGCTACTAGGGATAGCTGGTCGTGTCGTTTCGTGGCTAGTTGATGTTCGTGGATGCGGATCGTTAGCTGTCTTCCTGTTTGTCCTATATAGTGTTTTGTGCAGTCCTTGCATGGGATTTTGTACACTACATTAGTTTTGCTCATGCTGGGTATCGGGTCCTTCGTTTTGGTGTGTTGTCAACACTAAACACTATATAGGACAAACAGGAAGACAGCTAACGATCCGCATCCACGAACATCAACTAGCCACGAAACGACACGACCAGCTATCCCTAGTAGCCACACACGCAGACGACAAGCAACATAAATTTGACTGGGACAACACTACCATTATAGGGCAAGCGAAACAAAGAACAGCCAGGGAATTCCTAGAAGCATGGCACTCATTCACAAACTCTATCAACAAACACATCGACCTGGACCCAATATACCGGCCACTACAGCGGATAGCTGAAACTGACAACCGGAAGCGGCAGGGACAGGTCACTATAAATGCCGGAGGAAACACAACAGAAGCGCTTCACTGGAGGCTCCCAAGCACTGAGGATGTCACCTAGACAGGGGACGAAACGTTTGCAACAAAAACTTCCAGCTCGGCGAACAGAACCACAGCAACGAGCACCCGAGCTACAAATCTTCTCACAAACTTTGAATTCAGGAATCTATGCCCATAGATTCCAAGATTCCTCCGCACATCCACACTACCCAAGAATCTTTCCACTGACACAGTATTTTGCCTTCCTGTTATTCTTCCCAAAGTGAATCACCTCACATTTATTTGCATTGAACTCCATTTGCCGTCTCCAAGCCCAATTCTGTACTTTATCCAAGTCGTCCAGCAACCTGTAACATTTAGGAGAAAGTGAGGACTGCAGATGCTGGAGATCAGAGCTTAAAAATGTGTTGCTGGAAAAGCGCAGCAGGTCAGGCAGCATCAAAGGAACAGGAGAATCGACGTTTCGGGCATAAGCCCTTCTTCAGGAATGAGGAGGGTGTGCCAAGCAGGCTAAGATAAAAGGTAGGGAGGAGGGACTTGGGGGAGGGGCGTTGGAAATACGATAGGTGGAAGGAAGTTAAGGTGAGGGTGATAGGCTGGAGAGGGGGTGGGGGCGGAGAGGTCAGGAAGAAGATTTCAGGTCAAGAAGGCAGTGCTGAATCTGAGGGTTGGGACTGAGAAAAGGGTGGGGGGAGGGGAAATGAGAAAGCTGAAGAAATCTGCATTCATCCCTTGTGGTTGGAGGGTTCCTAGGCGGAAAATGAGGCGCTCTTCCTCCAGGCGTCGTGTTGCCATGCTCTGGCGATGGAGGAGGCCAAAGACCTGCATGTCCTTGGCGGAATGGGAGGGGGAGTTAAAGTGTTCAGCCACGGGGCAGTTGGGTTGGTTGGTGCGGGTGTCCCAGGGGTGTTCTCTGAAACATTCCGCAAGTAGGCGGCCTGTCTCCCCAATGTATAGGAGGCCACATCGGGTACAGCGGATGCAGTAAATGATGTGTGTGGAGGTGCAGGTGACTTTCTGACGGATATGGAAGGATCCCTTGGGGCCTTGGAGGGAAGTGAGGGGGGAGGTGTGGGCGCAAGTTTTGCATTTCTTGCGGTTGCAGGGGAAGGTGCCGGGAGTGGAGGTTGGTTTGGTGGGGAGGTGTGGATCTGACGAGGGAGTGGCGGAGGGAGTGGTCTTTTCGGAACGCTGTTAGGGGTGGGGAGGGACATATTTCCAAGGTTTGTAAAGGTTTGTAGCTCAGGTTGAGGTTTAGGGTGTAGGTTTGCTCTCTGAGCTGTAGGTTTGATATCCAAACATTTCATTACCTGACTAGGTAACATCATCAGTGGCGACCTCCAAGTGAAGCGAAGTTGTTGTGATGTCATTTCCTGTTCGTTTTCTGAGGGGTTGATAGATGGTATCTATATATCTATGTTTGTTTATGACGTTGTAGCCCTACACACGAATGAAAAAAACCCACCATTTCAACTGGGACAACACATCTATCCTGGGACAGGCTTAGCAAAGACATGCCAGAGAATTCCTAGAGGCCTGGCACTCCAATCACAACGCCATAAACAAACCATCACCACGAACCCCAGGAACCCCATCCAGGACAAACATATAAATAGAAAGCAGGAGACAACAGCTTCGCTTTACTTGGAGGTCGCCACTGATGATGTTACCTAGCCAGGTAATGAAACGGCTGGATATCAAACCTACAGCTCAGCGAGCAAACCTACACCTTAAACCTGTAACATTCTTCCACACTTGCCACTAGTCCACCGACTTTAGTGTCATCTGCAAACTTACTAACCCATCCACCTATGCCTGCGTCTAAGTCATTTATTAAAATAACAAACAGTAGTGGTCCCAAAACAGATTCTTGTGGCACGCCACTAGTAACCGGACTCCAGGCTGAACATTTTCCATCAACCACCACTCGCTGCCTTCTTATAGAAAGCCGGTTTCTAATCCATACTGCTAAATCACCCTCAATCCCATGACTCTGCATTTTCTCCAACAGCCTACCATGTGGGCTTTACTGAAGTCCATGTACACCACGTCAAGTGCCCTACCCTCATCCACCTGCTTGGTCGCCTTCTCAAAAAACTCCATCAAGTTTGTGAGACACGACCTGCCCTTGACGAAACCATGTTGACTCTCTGAAATCAAATTGTTGCTTGCTAGATGATTATAAATCCTATCTCCTATAATCCTTTCCAAAATTTTTCCTAGAACAAACATAAGGCTCACTGGTCTATAATTACCTGGGTCATCTTTCAAGCACTTCTTGAACAAGGGCACATTTGCAATCCTCCAATCCTCTGGTTCTAAACCTGTAGATAATGACGATTCAAAGATCAAAGCCAAAGGCTCCACCATCTCCTCCCTAGCTTCCCAGATAATCCTCAGATAAATCCCATCTGGCCCAGGGGACTTCTTTACTTTCACTCCTTCTAGAATTGATAACATCTCTTCCTTACTAAGCTCTGTCCTTTCTAGTCTAATATTTCATATCTCATTCTTCTCCTCTATAATTTTCTCCTTTTCCTGAGTGAAAACAGATGACAAATATTCGTTTAGCACCTCTCTGATCTCCACAGGGTCCACACACAACATCCCATTTCTGTCTTTGACTGGTCCTTTTATTCCTCACATACCTATAGAAAGCTTTAGGGTTCTTCTTTATTCTACCTGCTAATGACTGCTCATGTCCTCTCTTTGCTCTTCTGAACTCTCTCTTTAAATCCATCCTAGCTAATCTGAAATTCTCCATCGCCTCATCTGAACCATCTCATCTCATTGTCCCATAAGCCTCCTTCTTCTGCTTAACAAGAGATGCAATTTCTTTAGTAAACCACGGTTCCCTTACCTTATCACTCCCTCCCTGCCTGACAGGGACATACCTATCATGGACACGCAATATCTGTTCCTGAAACCAGCCCCACATTTCGATTGTCCCCATCCCCTGCATTTTGTTACCCCATTCTATATGTCCTAATTCTTGCCTAATTGCATTATAATTGCCCTTGCCCCATTGATAACTCTTGACCTGTGGCATGTACCTATCCCTTTCCATCACTAAACTAAACGTAACTGAATTATGGTTACTCTCTCCAAAGTGCTCACCTACCACTAAATCAAACACCTCGCCTGGTTCATTACCAAGCACCAGATCCAGTGTGGCCTCCCCTCTTATCGGCCCTTCAACATACTGTGTCAGGAAACCCTCCTGCACACATTGGACAAAAACTGATCCATCTAACGTACTGGAACTACAGCATTTCCAGTTTGGGTGGATATGGGCCGGGTGCTGCCAGGTGGGACTAGATTGGGTTGGGGTATCTGGTCAACACGGACGAGTTGGACCGAAGGGTCTATTTCCATGATGTACATCTCTATGACTCTATATTGTTCTAGGAAACTGTCCTGAGTACACTGTTTGGATTCTTCATGATGCCTAACTCAGCAAATTTGATTTTCTTAGAATCATAAAATCCCTACAGTATGGAAAGAAGCCATTTGGCCCATTGAGTCTCTAGGAGAAAATGAGCACTGCAGATGATGGTGATCAGAGCTGAAAATGTGTTGCAGGAAAAGCGCAGCAGGTCAGGCAGCATCCAAGGAGAAGGAGAATCAATGTTTCGGGCATGAGCCACTCTTCAGGAATGAGGAGAGTGTGCCAAGCAGGCTAAGATAAAAGGTAGAGAGGAGGAACTTGGGGGAGGGGCTTTGGAAATGCGATAGGGGGAAGGAGGTTAAGGTGAGGGTCATAGGCCGGAGTGGGGGTGGGGGCGGAGAGGTCAGGAAGAAGATTGCAGGTTAGGAAGGTGGTGCTGAGTTCGAGGGTTGGAACTGAGACAAGGTGGGGGGAGGCGAAATGAGGAAACTGGAGAAATCTGAGTTCATCTCTTGTGGTTGGAGGGTTCCTAGGCGGAAGATGAAGCGATCTTCCTCCAGCCATCGTGTTGCTATGGTCTGGCGATGGAGGAGTCCAAGGATCTGCATGTCCTTGGTGGAGTGGGAGGGGGAGTTGAAGTGTTGAGCCACGGTGTGGTTTGTTGTTTGGTCCGGGTGTCCCAGAGGTGTTCTCTGAAATGTTCTGCAAGTAGGCGGCCTGTCTCCCCAATATAGAGGAGGCCACATCGGGTGCAGCGGATGCAGTAAATGATGTGTGTGCCATGGGCACCCGCATGGGCCCCAGCTATGCCTGCCTCTTCATAGGATATGTAGAACAATCCATCTTCCACAGCTACACTAGCACCACCCCCCACCTTTTCCTCCGCTACATCATGACTGTATCGGCACTGCCTCGTGCTCCCACGAGGAGGTTGAACAGTTCATCCACTTTACCAATACCTTCCACCCCAACCTCAAATTTACCTGGACTGTCTCAGACTCCTCCCTCCCCTCCCTAGACCTCTCCATTTCTATCTCGGGCAACCGAATCAACACGGACATTTACTATAAACCGACCGACTCCCACAGCTACCTAGACTACACCTCCTCCCACCCTGCCCCCTGTAAAAACGTCATCCCATATTCCCAATTCCTTCGTCTCCGCCGCATCTGTTCCCAGGAGGACCAGTTCCAAAACTGTACAACCCAGATGGCCTCCTTCTTCAAAGACCACAGTATCCCCCCAGACATGATCGACGATGCCCTCCACCGCATCTACTCCACTTCCCGCTCCTCCGCCCTTGAGCCCTGCCCCTCCAACCGCCACCAGGACAGAACCCCACTGGTCCTCACCTACCACCCCACCAACCTCCATAGACATCATATCATCCATCGTCATTTCCGCCACCTCCAAACGGACCCCACCACCAGGGATATATTTCCCTCCCCTCCCCTATCAGCGTTCCGAAAAGACCACTCCCTCCATGACTCCCTCGTCAGGTCCACACCCCCCACCAACCCAACCTCCACTCCCAGCACCTTCCCCTGCAACTGCAAGAAATGCAAAACTTGCGCCCACACCTCCCCCCTTACTTCCCTCCAAGGCCCCAAGGGATCCTTCCATATCCGCCACAAATTCACCTGCACCTCCACACACATCATTTACTGCATCCACTGCACCCGATATGGCCTCCTCTATATTGGGGAGACAGGCCGCCTACTTGCGGAACGTTTCAGAGAACACCTCTGGGACACCCGGACCAACCAACCCAACCACCCCGTGGCTCAACACTTCAACTCCCCCTCCCACTCCACCAAGGACATGCAGGTCCTTGGACTCCTCCATCGCCAGACCATAGCAACACGACAGCTGGAGGAAGAGCGCCTCATCTTCTGCCTAGGAACCCTCCAACCACAAGGGATGAACTCAGATTTCTCCAGTTTCCTCATTTCCCCTCCCCCCACCTTGTCTCAGTCCCAACCCCTGAACTCAGCACCGTCTTCCTAACCTGCAATCTTCTTCCTGACCTCTCCGCCCCCACCCCCACTCCGGCCTATCACCCTCACCTTAACCTCCTTCCACCTATCGTATTTCCAACGCCCCTTCCCCAAGTCCCTCCTCCCTACCTTTTATCTTAGCCTGCTTGGCACACTCTCCTCATTCCTGAAGAAGGGCCCATGCCCGAAACCTCGATTCTCCTGCTCCTTGGATGCTGCCTGACCTGCTGCGCTTTTCCAGCAACCCATTGAGTCTCTACCAATCCTCTGAAGAGCATCCCATCCAGCCACAGCTCCCCACCCTCTCCCCGTAACACCACGCATTTTTTTCAAGATGGAGGTGGCAACAGGATAGGAGGTGTTCGGGCTCCCTGCCCATCCACTCCCTTTCGTGTGACCAACTGCATCCTTTTTATAAATTTTATTTTTCTTCATTTGACTTTTGAATCAAATTCATTTTCTCGTCTTTCTGTGGCTGTGGTGGTGGAGAGCTGTTGCAGGCAGCTGCTGAGCAACGGATCTGGTCCATTCCTCATGACCGTAGCTGTCACGGCTTGAGCAACTGTTCCAGCATTGATGGATTGGGGTTGATTCTTTTCCTTCAGTGGTTTAGTGGCATGTGCAACAGCAGCAGAGTGAATGATCCCTCAATCCTTGGGAGTTAGCTTGAGTGGCCCGTTAGTCCTTGGAAGTTGAGAATGGGTCCTAGTCCTCGAGAGTTGGGACAGCTCCTGGCTGTGGCAGTGACTGGATTATCAGCAGCAATGAAGTGGCTTTGTCAGAAGCGACATTCTGGCTTTGGTCAGCAATGGCAGAGGCTACTTCAGAGTACTTCCACCTTGGTCTTGCAGCCTCAGGGGCACCTTTGGCAGTTATGGAGTAAGGCACATCCCATAGCCACTTATGAAATCAAGAAGCCGTGGCTGGAACAAAACATTAAATCTGTTTTAACTTTGTATGTATTGTTTCGTTTTTATAATCTATGTAATTAAAATAGCGCCGGATTAATTATGGTGACTTGTACACATTTACTGTACTTTCATAAACACATGTAACAATAAATTACCATACTATAAATATATATACACAACTTGGTCAGTTCACCTAGCCTGTGCGTCTCTAGACTTGGAGGAAACTCATATAGACACGAGGAGAACATGCAAAGTCTCTGCACAATCACCCAAGGCTGGAATCAAACCCATGTCCTTTGTGTTGTGAGGCAGTACTGCTAACCACTAACTTTCCCAATCGACACGAAGATTAGTCACTCATGAGTAATGTGCTTTTTTTTTAACATGCCCTCAATATCTCCTGATTTGTTCCTTTGTCTCACAGTATATCTCCTGTTCAGGGCCAATGGACTACTCCAACAAGTCAGTTCTTATTTCTTTGGCTTCATCCAGATGGATGTTACATCTTCCAATCCAAGATCCTTTCTTGCAATTTTACTTATTCCATTGTGTATTAACAAAGTTATCATGGCTAAAGCTTACATTATCCATCTCCCAAACCTCCTTTGACTCAGTTACCACCCCCCCCCCCACCTTAATTAGTGCCAAACCCCCTCCATAGCTCCAATTATTGTGTTTGCCAGGTCGCTGTTGCTGGAACATTTCAAATGAAGCCAATTCCACCCTTCTACCCACATACTGATGCCAGTGTCCCTTGACCTGAAACCCATTCCACATAACACTCTTTGAGCTATGTATTTACCCTATGCCAGTTAGCCTGTGGCTCTGGTAGTTATCCAGAGATTATTCTCTTGGAAGTTCGGCTTTGTAATTTCACTCCTAACTGTTCAAATTCTCAGGACAATTTCCTTTCTGGTTCAATCAATGATGTTGGTACTGATGTGACGATGATAACCACTTCCCTGCCCTCCCTCTCTAAGTTCTTCTCCATTTAGGAGATGACCTAAATTGTGGCACCAAGCACGTGACACAACTGTTAGTGGACAAGCTCATGCCTGCCGAGAACAGTATCCAGCTCCCTGACTATACTGTCCACTACTACCATCATTTTATGATTTCCTCTCTCCACTTGAAGCTCGCTGTATTACCATACTGTGGTCAACTTGGCCATTCTCCATGCTGTTCCCACCATTGTCCACATAGTTTACAAGAGCCATGTAAATGTTGGACAAATGCATTGTCAGTTCAATTTGTTTTTGTCATTTTAAAAATTTAATTAAATTTGTCAACAACATTCCAGTATTCAGCAATCACATTCAACTACAGAAAGCCCTTATTGGTTCCCCAGGCAGGAAATCCAGAAAATTAATTTTGTTTTCCACATTGCTGCTTTGATCAACAAAGCTCTTAAGACAGCATCCAAACCCAGAACCACTTTCATCTAGAGGGACAAGGGCAGCAGGTACATGGGAACACTACCACATGCAAGTTCCCCTTCTAGCCACTCACAATCCTGACTTGGAAATACACTACTGTTCCTTCAGTGTCACTGGGTCAAAATTCTGTAACTCCCTCCCAATAGCACAGTGGGTCTACCTATAGCACATAGACTGAAGAGGTTCAAGAATGGAACTCACCTGCACCTTGTCAAAGACAACTAGGGATGGCTAATTCTGGCCCAGCCAGTGGTACCTCCATATCATGAGTGAATAAAAAAAGTCCTTACACTTTCATAAGAAAGATAAATGTTATAAGCTGCAAGTATTCTAAGTTTCAAACCATACTACATCCAGTTATCAAGGATCCTTGTTGATGTGCATTCCCAAAGGAATTTGGAAACTGAAAAATGCAGAGGGCCAAGCCACTAATGAGGTGCATTCTGATCTGCAGATATGCATGATGCAACATAGGCTGGTAGGAATGCAGTATGTTATACAGATTCACGTAACTCATAGTATACAGTAACAGTTGTGCAGTAAGATGCAACCTAACCTTGAATAAATACAAAATTTTGATTAACTGACCAGCCTGTATTACAAGTTGAGCATCTTGCCTTAATTAGCCTATTAGTACATTGGTGCTTGTCACTGTAAACTGTCTGGACATCTTTAGAAATGTGCCTATACAAACTAATACCTAAATGCTGGCGTGGCAGAGGGTTAAAACACAGCGTCACTCTGTGATCTAATGATATTCTTGTTAGCATAGTTGTTTCAATCTGAGACAAACATAGCAAGCTAGTGAGATAAGGAATGATATGAGTTACAGCACTGAGCATATGCAATAGTAGATATGATCAGATTTTCACTTGGTTCAATCAGCAAAACGTTTTGTTATATAACAATTGATTTAATGAACAAGCCACATTTCCTCACATTGGTGTGTCAGCTTCCTTGACTTAAAACAACTCCAAATTAACAACCTTTCCTGGATTTGATTTTTGCGAGTTTTTTTAAATCAGCTTTATTAATCACCCTATATCCACAACCAAAAGGGTAACGTGACTCCCGGAAACTACAGCGTGAGATGCTTATCAATTGCTGCAACAGGCTAACAAAATGCTTATCATTTACAAGCCATGTAAAACCAAGATCAAAACTAGCTCATTTTTATATTAATAAGCTTCATGTATTACAATAACATATTACAGAGTATATAATAAACTATAATTACTTTAAAATTCTATGCTTTCAAACACAACAGAGTAATTTTTGTCTACTGTTGTGCGGTAATCGATTGGAGCAAATCACCATCTTAAAACATGCCTTAGCAGAAATTATTTTAAATTTAACTATTTTCTTGCCCAGCTCTTACTCCGAAAGATTGTTTAAGTTGCTGTATAAAACCATAAGATACAGGAGCAGAATTAGGCCATGCAATCCATTGAGCCTGCTTGACCTTTTGATCATGGCTGATATTTCTCAGATAAAAACAAGCACTGCAGATGCTAGAAACCAGAGTCTAGATTAGAGTGGTGCTGGAAAAGCACAGCAGTTCAGGCAGCATTCAAGGAGCAGGAAAATCAACATTTCGTGCAAAAGCCCTTCATCAGGAATAGAGGCAGGGTGCCTGCAGAGTGGAGAGATAAATGAGAGGGGGGTGGGGGTGGGGAGAAAGTAGCATAGAGTACAATAGGTGAATGGGGGTGGGGATGGAGGTGATAGATCAGAGACGAGGATGGGGGAAGGTAGCAAAGAATACAATGGGTGAATGGGGGATGAAGGTGATAGGTCAGAGAGGAGGGTGGAGTGGATAGGTGGAAAGGAAGATAGGCAGGTAGGACAGGTCATGGGGATGGTGCTGAGCTGGAAAGTTGGAGCTGGGGTGAGGTGGGGGAAGGGGAAATGAGGCAACTGGTGACGTCCACACTGATGCCTGGAGTTGAAGTGTTCCGAGATGGAAGATGAGGCGTTCTTCCTCATGAGGGTGCCAGAATGGGAGGGTGGGTTGTTGGGGGAGTGTGGACCTGACCAGGTAGTCAGGGAGGGAACGGTCTTTGTGGAAAGAGGAAAGGGGTGGGGAAGGAAATATATCCCTGGTGGTGGGGTCCGTTTGGAGGTGGTGGAAATGTTGTTAGATGATGTGGTTTATGCAAAGGTTGGTAGGGTGGAAGGTGAGCACCAGGGGAGTTCTGCCCTTGTTACAGTTGGAGGGGTGGGGTTTGAGGGTGGAGGGGAAGGATGTGGACGAGATGCGTTGGAGGGCATCTTTAACTACGTGGGAAGGGAAATTGCGGTCTCTAAAGAAGGAGGCCATGTGGTGTGTTCTGTGGTGGAACTGGCTCTCCTGGGAGTAGATATGGTGGAGGCGGAGGAATTGGGTATACGGGATGGCATTTTTGCAAGAGGTAGGGTGGGAAGAGGTGTAATCCAGGTAGCTATGGGAGTCGGTGGGTTGGTAAAAAATGTCAGTGTCAAGTTGGTCGTCATTAATGGAGATGGACAGGTCCAGGAAGGGGAGGGAGGTGTCAGAGATGGTCGTGTGAATTTAAGGTCAGGGTGGAATGTGTTGGTGAAGTTGATGAATTGCTCAACCTCATCGCGGGAGCACGAGGTGGTGCCAATGCAGTCATCAATGTAGCGGAGGAAGAGGTGGGAGTGGTGCCGGTGTAACTATGGAAGATGGACTGTTCTACGTAGCCAACAAAGAGACAGACATAGCTGGGGCCCATACGGGTGCCAATGGCTACCCCTTTGGTCTGTTGGAAGTGGGTGCATTCAAAAGAGAAATTGTTAAGGGTGAGGACCGGTTCGGCCAAACGAATGAAAGTGTCGGTGGAAGGGTACTGTTGGGGACATCAGGAGAGGAAGAAACAGCGGGCGTGGAGGCCCTGGTCATGGCGGATGGAGGTGTAGAGGGATTGGATATCCATGGTGAAGATGAGGCATTGGGGGCTGGGGAAACGGAAGTCTTGAAGAAGGTGGAGGACGCGGGTGGTGTCTCAAATGGATGTGGGGAGTTCCTGGACTAGGGGGAATAGGACAGTGTCGAGGTAGGTAGAAATGAGTTCAGTGGGGCAGGAGCATGCTGAGACAATGGATTGGCCAGGGTGGTCAGGCTTGTGGATCTTGGGAAGGAGGTAGAATTGGGCGATGCTGGGTTCCCGGACTATGAGGTTGGAAGCTGTGGGTGGGAGATCTCCTGAGGTGATGAGGTTCTGTATGGTCTGGGAGATGATGATTTGGTGATGGGGGTGGGGTCATGGTCAAGGGGGTGGTAGGAGGAGGTGTCTTCAAGTTGACGTGTGGCTTCTGTGGTGTAGAGGTCAATGTGCCAAACTACCACTGCACCCCCTTTATCTGCTGGTTTGATGGTGAGGTTTGGATTGGAGCAGAGGGAGTGGAGGGCTACGCGTTGTGAGGGTGAGAGGTTAGAGTGGGGTAGACTGGTAGAGGTGGTTAATGTCTCGGCGGCAGTTGGAAATGAAGAGATCGAGGGCAGGTAATAGGCCAACACGGGGTGTCCAGGTGGATGGAGTGTGCTGGAGGTGGGCAAAGGGGTCCTTGGAAGGTGGGCAGGAGTCCTGATTGTAAAAGTAAGCTCGGAGGTGAAGGCGGCAGAAGAAGTGTTTGACGTCACGGCGTGTATTGAATTCATTGATGCGTGGACGGAGGGGGATGAAGGTGTGGCCTTTTCTGAGGACTCAACATTTGTCCTCAGTGAGGGGGAGGTCAGGGGGAATGGTGAAAACCCGGCAGGGCTGGGAGCTAGGACCTGGTGTAGGTGTGGAGCTGGGAGTGGAGGAGGAGCCTGTAACTGGAGTGGGTGTGGTGGTAGGGGGAATGGGGGTGGAGTCATGAGCAGGGGTGATGTTCCCCTCAGGGTTCTGGGGAGTGGGGATGGTGACAGTGGGACCTGTGGGGGGGCTATTTCTCAACCCATTCTCCTGTCTTCTCCCCATAACCTTTGATCCCCTTACTAATCAGGAACTTATCTGTCTCTGCGTTAAATACACTCCACAACCCTCCGTGGCAATGAGTTCCACAGTTTCACCACCCTCTGGCTGAAGAAATTCCTCCTATCTGAGTTCTGAAGAATCGTCCCTTCACTCTGAGGCTGTGCCCTCAGGTCCTAGTCTCTCTGACTAGTGGTAACATCTTCTCCATGTTCCAGGCCTCTCAGCAATCTGTAAGTTCAAATGAGATGCTCCCTCATCCTTCTAAACTCCATTGAGTACAAGTCCAGAGTCCTCAATTGCTCTTCATATGACAAGCCCTTCATTCCTGAGATTAATCTTGTGATCCTCCTCTGAACCACCTCTAAGGCTCATGCATCCTTCCTTAGATATGGGGCCCAAAACTGCTCACAATATTGCAAAATTGGCCTTATACATCCTCTGCAGTACATAGAACATAGAAAAGTATAGCACAGACAGGCCCTTTGGCCCACGATATTGTGCTAAGACTTAATCCTAATGTAAAATATAATAACTTAACTTACTTACCCATCAACTCACTGCTATCCATGTGCATGTCCACCAGTCGCTTAAATGTCCCCAATGACTCTGCTTCCACCAGCACCGCTGGCAACGCATTCCATGCATTCACAACTCTCTGTGTAAATAACCTACCTCTGACATCTCCTTTATACCTTCCTCCTAATATCTTCAAACTATGACTCCTCGTACCAGTTAATCCGGCCCTGGGGAAAAGTCTTTGGCCGTTGACTCTATCTATTCCACTCATTATCTTGTATACCTCGATCAGGTCTCCTCTCTTCCTCCTTCTCTCCAGAGAGAAAAGTCCGAGCTTATTCAATCTTTCTTCATAAGACAAGCCCTCCAGTCCAGGCAGCATCCTGGTAAACCTTCTATGTACCCTCTCCAAAGCCTCTGTAGCTTTCCTATAGTAGGGCGACCAGAACTGGACACAATATTCCAAGTGCAGTCTCACCAGGGACTTGTAGAGCTGCAGCAAAACCTCGTGGCTCTTAAACTCAGTCCCCCTGTTAATGAAACCCAAACACCATACGCTTTCATAACAACTCTATCCACTTGGGTGGCAATTTTGCACACCCAGATCCCTCTGTTCCTCCACATGGCCAAAAATCCTGTCTTTAATCCGATATTCAGCATTTGGTTCGACCTTCCAAAATGCATCACTTCGCATTTATCCAGGTTGAACTCCATCTGCCATTTCTCAGCCCAGCTCTGCATCCTGTCTATGTTCGACCAGATGGCCTCCTTCTTCAAAGACCGCAATTTCCCCTCAGACGTGGTTCACGAAGCTCTCCACCTCATCTCCTGCACTTCCCGCTCCTCCACCCTTGAACCCGCCCCTCCAATCGCCACCAGAACAGAACCCTACTGGTCCTCACCTACCACCCCACCAACTTCCAGATACATTGTATCATCCTTCGTCATTTCCGCCACCTCCAAACAGACCAAGGATACATTTCCCTCCCCTCCCCTATCAGCATTCCAGAAAGACCACTCCCTCCGCGACTCCCTTGTCACGTCCACGCCCCCCACCAACCCAACCTCCACTCCCGGCACCTTCCCCTGCAACTGCAAGAAATGCAAATCTTGCACCCACACCTCCCCCCTCACTTCCCTCCAAGGCCCCAAGGGATCCTTCCATATCCGTCACAAATTCACCTGCACCTCCACACACATCATTTACTGCATCCGCTATACCCGATGTGGCCTCCTCTACATTGGGGAGACAGGCCGCCTACTTGCGGAACGTTTCAGAGAACACCTCTGGGATACCTGCACCAACCAACCCAACCACCCCGTGGCTCAACACTTTAACTCCCCCTCCCACTCTGCCAAGGACATGCAGGTCCTTGGCCTCCTCCATTGCCAGATCATGGCAACATGACACCTGGAGGAAGAGCACCTCATCGTCTGCCTAGGAACCACAAGGGATGAATGCAGATTTCTCCAGCTTCCTCATTTCCCCTCCCCACACCTTGTCTCAGTCCCAACCCTCGGACTCAGCACCGCCTTCTTGACCTGCAATCTTCTTCCTGACCTCTCCACCCCCACCCCCTCTCTGGCCTATCACCCTTACCTTAACCTCCTTCCACCTATCGCATTCCCAATGCCCCTCCCCCAAGTCCCTCCTCCCTACCTTTATCTTAGCCTGCTTGGTACACCTTTCTTATTCCTGAAGAAGGGCTTATGCCCAAAACGTCGATTCTCCTGCTCCTTGGATGCTGCATGAACTGCTGCACTTTTCCAGCAACACATTTTTCAGCTCTGATCTCCAGCATCTGCAGTCCTCACTTTCTCCGACTTTATGAATGAGCCTACCATGGGGAATCTTATCAAATGCCTTGCTGATGTCCATATCCACCACATCCACTGCTTGACTTTCGTCGACCTGTCTTGACACCTCCTCAAAGAACTCAATAAGCTTTGTGAGGCATGACCTGCCCCTCACAAAGCCATGCTGATTGCCTTTAATCACACTATGCTTTACCATTCCTAATCTTTTATTCTAGCCCTCTCAAAATGAATGCTAACATAGCATTTGCCTTCGTAACTGGTGGCTGAACCTGCAAATTAACCCTAAAAAAATCCTGAACTAGGATTCCTAAGTCCCTTTGTACTTCAGATTTCCAAAGTCTTTTCTCATTTAGAAAATACTCTGTGCCTCTACTCTTCTTACCAAAGTGCATAACCTCACATTTTCCCATATTGTATTCCATTTGCCACTTCTTTGCCCACTCTCCTAGCCTGTCCAAGCCCTTCTGCAGTCTCCTTGTCTCAACACTACCTGTCCTTCCACCTATCTTTGTATCATCTAAAAATGCCTTCAGCTGAGCCACTAACAAACTCCTGGAATATGTGTATGCACTGCTACCTGTTCTGTAACATCCATTAACAGCTGTAAACCAAGCACTGACATTTTTGTGCTTAAAACAGTAATTTTTTCATCATTTTTATTTGACTGAAATACATTTTAGTAATATTTCCCTTTACTTTTTTCCAGAACAAAACACAAGATCCCAGGTGTTCATTTGAATGATTTCCAGTCTTCAGAGGAGGGATAATTTATAAAATATAAATGATGGTCTGCAACCCTTTTCATTTTTTTTAGAAGACTTACTCTTCAGGTCCATGTCAATATTCAATTAAGTTCTCAATTGCATGGGAAAAATACTTATGTTCACTTTGCACTCTTTTTATACTAATGCTGATTTGTGAATTTTTAAAGACTTTTGTTGTCAAGTAAGCATGAGAGCAGATTTGCCAAGTTTTACTTCAATCGATTCTTACAATTTCAGCAGAAAGGTCAATCCTGACTTATGATGCTATGTTTCCCTTGCTTATTGCTTTGCTAAGCAAAACAAGCATTTTATTTCACATACAATACATGGTCTGCAACAATTTGGAGACAAGTTTAGTTATTCATGGGATGTAGAGTTGCTGACTTGGCTAGAATTTATGGTCCATTCCAAAAAAAAGCCCTGGCAGTGACTTGCTGTTTTGGACAGCAGCAGGTCGTGGATGTAGGGACACCCAGAATGCTCTAAGGAAGGGAATTCCAGGATTCTGACCCAGTGACAATCAAGGAACTGTGTTGTAGGGCTAAACCTTACTCGAAATTGGCTAAGTGCTACTTTTGTTGAAACTTTATTGCTGGAACAGCACAGCAGGTCAGGCAGCATCCAGGGAACAGGAGATTCGACGTTTCGGGCACAGGCCCTTCTTCAGGAATGAGCAGAGAGTGTTAGATCTTTGTAGAGAGAGGCAGAGAGCTTCTTCAAGGAAGGCATCCTTGTAAGAGGATTCGCAGTAGGTTGAAATCTTCGAGGAGAAAGTGAGGTCTGCAGATGCTGGAGATCAAAGTTGAAACTTTATTGCTGGAACAGCACAGCAGGTCAGGCAGCATCCAGGGAACAGGAGATTCGACGTTTCGGGCACAGGCCCTTCTTCAGGAATGAGCAGAGAGTGTTAGATCTTTGTAGAGAGAGGCAGAGAGCTTCTTCAAGGAAGGCATCCTTGTAAGAGGATTCGCAGTAGGTTGAAATCTTCGAGGAGAAAGTGAGGTCTGCAGATGCTGGAGATCAAAGTTGAAACTTTATTGCTGGAACAGCACAGCAGGTCAGGCAGCATCCAGGGAACAGGAGATTCGACGTTTCGGGCACAGGCCCTTCTTCAGGAATGAGCAGAGAGTGTTAGATCTTTGTAGAGAGAGGCAGAGAGCTTCTTCAAGGAAGGCATCCTTGTAAGAGGATTCGCAGTAGGTTGAAATCTTCGAGGAGAAAGTGAGGTCTGCAGATGCTGGAGATCAAAGTTGAAACTTTATTGCTGGAACAGCACAGCAGGTCAGGCAGCATCCAGGGAACAGGAGATTCGACGTTTCGGGCACAGGCCCTTCTTCAGGAATGAGCAGAGAGTGTTAGATCTTTGTAGAGAGAGGCAGAGAGCTTCTTCAAGGAAGGCATCCTTGTAAGAGGATTCGCAGTAGGTTGAAATCTTCGAGGAGAAAGTGAGGTCTGCAGATGCTGGAGATCAAAGTTGAAACTTTATTGCTGGAACAGCACAGCAGGTCAGGCAGCATCCAGGGAACAGGAGATTCGACGTTTCGGGCACAGGCCCTTCTTCAGGAATGAGCAGAGAGTGTTAGATCTTTGTAGAGAGAGGCAGAGAGCTTCTTCAAGGAAGGCATCCTTGTAAGAGGATTCGCAGTAGGTTGAAATCTTCGAGGAGAAAGTGAGGTCTGCAGATGCTGGAGATCAAAGTTGAAACTTTATTGCTGGAACAGCACAGCAGGTCAGGCAGCATCCAGGGAACAGGAGATTCGACGTTTCGGGCACAGGCCCTTCTTCAGGAATGAGCAGAGAGTGTTAGATCTTTGTAGAGAGAGGCAGAGAGCTTCTTCAAGGAAGGCATCCTTGTAAGAGGATTCGCAGTAGGTTGAAATCTTCGAGGAGAAAGTGAGGTCTGCAGATGCTGGAGATCAAAGTTGAAACTTTATTGCTGGAACAGCACAGCAGGTCAGGCAGCATCCAGGGAACAGGAGATTCGACGTTTCGGGCACAGGCCCTTCTTCAGGAATGAGCAGAGAGTGTTAGATCTTTGTAGAGAGAGGCAGAGAGCTTCTTCAAGGAAGGCATCCTTGTAAGAGGATTCGCAGTAGGTTGAAATCTTCGAGGAGAAAGTGAGGTCTGCAGATGCTGGAGATCAAAGTTGAAACTTTATTGCTGGAACAGCACAGCAGGTCAGGCAGCATCCAGGGAACAGGAGATTCGACGTTTCGGGCACAGGCCCTTCTTCAGGAATGAGCAGAGAGTGTTAGATCTTTGTAGAGAGAGGCAGAGAGCTTCTTCAAGGAAGGCATCCTTGTAAGAGGATTCGCAGTAGGTTGAAATCTTCGAGGAGAAAGTGAGGTCTGCAGATGCTGGAGATCAAAGTTGAAACTTTATTGCTGGAACAGCACAGCAGGTCAGGCAGCATCCAGGGAACAGGAGATTCGACGTTTCGGGCACAGGCCCTTCTTCAGGAATGAGCAGAGAGTGTTAGATCTTTGTAGAGAGAGGCAGAGAGCTTCTTCAAGGAAGGCATCCTTGTAAGAGGATTCGCAGTAGGTTGAAATCTTCGAGGAGAAAGTGAGGTCTGCAGATGCTGGAGATCAAAGTTGAAACTTTATTGCTGGAACAGCACAGCAGGTCAGGCAGCATCCAGGGAACAGGAGATTCGACGTTTCGGGCACAGGCCCTTCTTCAGGAATGAGCAGAGAGTGTTAGATCTTTGTAGAGAGAGGCAGAGAGCTTCTTCAAGGAAGGCATCCTTGTAAGAGGATTCGCAGTAGGTTGAAATCTTCGAGGAGAAAGTGAGGTCTGCAGATGCTGGAGATCAAAGTTGAAACTTTATTGCTGGAACAGCACAGCAGGTCAGGCAGCATCCAGGGAACAGGAGATTCGACGTTTCGGGCACAGGCCCTTCTTCAGGAATGAGCAGAGAGTGTTAGATCTTTGTAGAGAGAGGCAGAGAGCTTCTTCAAGGAAGGCATCCTTGTAAGAGGATTCGCAGTAGGTTGAAATCTTCGAGGAGAAAGTGAGGTCTGCAGATGCTGGAGATCAAAGTTGAAACTTTATTGCTGGAACAGCACAGCAGGTCAGGCAGCATCCAGGGAACAGGAGATTCGACGTTTCGGGCACAGGCCCTTCTTCAGGAATGAGCAGAGAGTGTTAGATCTTTGTAGAGAGAGGCAGAGAGCTTCTTCAAGGAAGGCATCCTTGTAAGAGGATTCGCAGTAGGTTGAAATCTTCGAGGAGAAAGTGAGGTCTGCAGATGCTGGAGATCAAAGTTGAAACTTTATTGCTGGAACAGCACAGCAGGTCAGGCAGCATCCAGGGAACAGGAGATTCGACGTTTCGGGCACAGGCCCTTCTTCAGGAATGAGCAGAGAGTGTTAGATCTTTGTAGAGAGAGGCAGAGAGCTTCTTCAAGGAAGGCATCCTTGTAAGAGGATTCGCAGTAGGTTGAAATCTTCGAGGAGAAAGTGAGGTCTGCAGATGCTGGAGATCAAAGTTGAAACTTTATTGCTGGAACAGCACAGCAGGTCAGGCAGCATCCAGGGAACAGGAGATTCGACGTTTCGGGCACAGGCCCTTCTTCAGGAATGAGCAGAGAGTGTTAGATCTTTGTAGAGAGAGGCAGAGAGCTTCTTCAAGGAAGGCATCCTTGTAAGAGGATTCGCAGTAGGTTGAAATCTTCGAGGAGAAAGTGAGGTCTGCAGATGCTGGAGATCAAAGTTGAAACTTTATTGCTGGAACAGCACAGCAGGTCAGGCAGCATCCAGGGAACAGGAGATTCGACGTTTCGGGCACAGGCCCTTCTTCAGGAATGAGCAGAGAGTGTTAGATCTTTGTAGAGAGAGGCAGAGAGCTTCTTCAAGGAAGGCATCCTTGTAAGAGGATTCGCAGTAGGTTGAAATCTTCGAGGAGAAAGTGAGGTCTGCAGATGCTGGAGATCAAAGTTGAAACTTTATTGCTGGAACAGCACAGCAGGTCAGGCAGCATCCAGGGAACAGGAGATTCGACGTTTCGGGCACAGGCCCTTCTTCAGGAATGAGCAGAGAGTGTTAGATCTTTGTAGAGAGAGGCAGAGAGCTTCTTCAAGGAAGGCATCCTTGTAAGAGGATTCGCAGTAGGTTGAAATCTTCGAGGAGAAAGTGAGGTCTGCAGATGCTGGAGATCAAAGCCTCACTTTCTCCTCGAAGATTTCAACCTACTGCGAATCCTCTTACAAGGATGCCTTCCTTGAAGAAGCTCTCTGCCTCTCTCTACAAAGATCTAACACTCTCTGCTCATTCCTGAAGAAGGGCCTGTGCCCGAAACGTCGAATCTCCTGTTCCCTGGATGCTGCCTGACCTGCTGTGCTGTTCCAGCAATAAAGTTTCAACTTTGATCTCCAGCATCTGCAGACCTCACTTTCTCCTCGAAGATTTCAACCTACTGCGAATCCTCTTACAAGGATGCCTTCCTTGAAGAAGCTCTCTGCCTCTCTCTACAAAGATCTAACACTCTCTGCTCATTCCTGAAGAAGGGCCTGTGCCCGAAACGTCGAATCTCCTGTTCCCTGGATGCTGCCTGACCTGCTGTGCTGTTCCAGCAATAAAGTTTCAACTTTGATCTCCAGCATCTGCAGACCTCACTTTCTCCTCGAAGATTTCAACCTACTGCGAATCCTCTTACAAGGATGCCTTCCTTGAAGAAGCTCTCTGCCTCTCTCTACAAAGATCTAACACTCTCTGCTCATTCCTGAAGAAGGGCCTGTGCCCGAAACGTCGAATCTCCTGTTCCCTGGATGCTGCCTGACCTGCTGTGCTGTTCCAGCAATAAAGTTTCAACTTTGATCTCCAGCATCTGCAGACCTCACTTTCTCCTCGAAGATTTCAACCTACTGCGAATCCTCTTACAAGGATGCCTTCCTTGAAGAAGCTCTCTGCCTCTCTCTACAAAGATCTAACACTCTCTGCTCATTCCTGAAGAAGGGCCTGTGCCCGAAACGTCGAATCTCCTGTTCCCTGGATGCTGCCTGACCTGCTGTGCTGTTCCAGCAATAAAGTTTCAACTTTGATCTCCAGCATCTGCAGACCTCACTTTCTCCTCGAAGATTTCAACCTACTGCGAATCCTCTTACAAGGATGCCTTCCTTGAAGAAGCTCTCTGCCTCTCTCTACAAAGATCTAACACTCTCTGCTCATTCCTGAAGAAGGGCCTGTGCCCGAAACGTCGAATCTCCTGTTCCCTGGATGCTGCCTGACCTGCTGTGCTGTTCCAGCAATAAAGTTTCAACTTTGATCTCCAGCATCTGCAGACCTCACTTTCTCCTCGAAGATTTCAACCTACTGCGAATCCTCTTACAAGGATGCCTTCCTTGAAGAAGCTCTCTGCCTCTCTCTACAAAGATCTAACACTCTCTGCTCATTCCTGAAGAAGGGCCTGTGCCCGAAACGTCGAATCTCCTGTTCCCTGGATGCTGCCTGACCTGCTGTGCTGTTCCAGCAATAAAGTTTCAACTTTGATCTCCAGCATCTGCAGACCTCACTTTCTCCTCGAAGATTTCAACCTACTGCGAATCCTCTTACAAGGATGCCTTCCTTGAAGAAGCTCTCTGCCTCTCTCTACAAAGATCTAACACTCTCTGCTCATTCCTGAAGAAGGGCCTGTGCCCGAAACGTCGAATCTCCTGTTCCCTGGATGCTGCCTGACCTGCTGTGCTGTTCCAGCAATAAAGTTTCAACTTTGATCTCCAGCATCTGCAGACCTCACTTTCTCCTCGAAGATTTCAACCTACTGCGAATCCTCTTACAAGGATGCCTTCCTTGAAGAAGCTCTCTGCCTCTCTCTACAAAGATCTAACACTCTCTGCTCATTCCTGAAGAAGGGCCTGTGCCCGAAACGTCGAATCTCCTGTTCCCTGGATGCTGCCTGACCTGCTGTGCTGTTCCAGCAATAAAGTTTCAACTTTGATCTCCAGCATCTGCAGACCTCACTTTCTCCTCGAAGATTTCAACCTACTGCGAATCCTCTTACAAGGATGCCTTCCTTGAAGAAGCTCTCTGCCTCTCTCTACAAAGATCTAACACTCTCTGCTCATTCCTGAAGAAGGGCCTGTGCCCGAAACGTCGAATCTCCTGTTCCCTGGATGCTGCCTGACCTGCTGTGCTGTTCCAGCAATAAAGTTTCAACTTTGATCTCCAGCATCTGCAGACCTCACTTTCTCCTCGAAGATTTCAACCTACTGCGAATCCTCTTACAAGGATGCCTTCCTTGAAGAAGCTCTCTGCCTCTCTCTACAAAGATCTAACACTCTCTGCTCATTCCTGAAGAAGGGCCTGTGCCCGAAACGTCGAATCTCCTGTTCCCTGGATGCTGCCTGACCTGCTGTGCTGTTCCAGCAATAAAGTTTCAACTTTGATCTCCAGCATCTGCAGACCTCACTTTCTCCTCGAAGATTTCAACCTACTGCGAATCCTCTTACAAGGATGCCTTCCTTGAAGAAGCTCTCTGCCTCTCTCTACAAAGATCTAACACTCTCTGCTCATTCCTGAAGAAGGGCCTGTGCCCGAAACGTCGAATCTCCTGTTCCCTGGATGCTGCCTGACCTGCTGTGCTGTTCCAGCAATAAAGTTTCAACTTTGATCTCCAGCATCTGCAGACCTCACTTTCTCCTCGAAGATTTCAACCTACTGCGAATCCTCTTACAAGGATGCCTTCCTTGAAGAAGCTCTCTGCCTCTCTCTACAAAGATCTAACACTCTCTGCTCATTCCTGAAGAAGGGCCTGTGCCCGAAACGTCGAATCTCCTGTTCCCTGGATGCTGCCTGACCTGCTGTGCTGTTCCAGCAATAAAGTTTCAACTTTGATCTCCAGCATCTGCAGACCTCACTTTCTCCTCGAAGATTTCAACCTACTGCGAATCCTCTTACAAGGATGCCTTCCTTGAAGAAGCTCTCTGCCTCTCTCTACAAAGATCTAACACTCTCTGCTCATTCCTGAAGAAGGGACTGTGCCCGAAACGTCGAATCTCCTGTTCCCTGGATGCTGCCTGACCTGCTGTGCTGTTCCAGCAATAAAGTTTCAACTTTGATCTCCAGCATCTGCAGACCTCACTTTCTCCTCGAAGATTTCAACCTACTGCGAATCCTCTTACAAGGATGCCTTCCTTGAAGAAGCTCTCTGCCTCTCTCTACAAAGATCTAACACTCTCTGCTCATTCCTGAAGAAGGGCCTGTGCCCGAAACGTCGAATCTCCTGTTCCCTGGATGCTGCCTGACCTGCTGTGCTGTTCCAGCAATAAAGTTTCAACTTTGATCTCCAGCATCTACAGACCTCACTTTCTCCTCGAAGATTTCAACCTACTGCGAATCCTCTTACAAGGATGCCTTCCTTGAAGAAGCTCTCTGCCTCTCTCTACAAAGATCTAACACTCTCTGCTCATTCCTGAAGAAGGGCCTGTGCCCGAAACGTCGAATCTCCTGTTCCCTGGATGCTGCCTGACCTGCTGTGCTGTTCCAGCAATAAAGTTTCAACTTTGATCTCCAGCATCTGCAGACCTCACTTTCTCCTCGAAGATTTCAACCTACTGCGAATCCTCTTACAAGGATGCCTTCCTTGAAGAAGCTCTCTGCCTCTCTCTACAAAGATCTAACACTCTCTGCTCATTCCTGAAGAAGGGCCTGTGCCCGAAACGTCGAATCTCCTGTTCCCTGGATGCTGCCTGACCTGCTGTGCTGTTCCAGCAATAAAGTTTCAACTTTGATCTCCAGCATCTGCAGACCTCACTTTCTCCTCGAAGATTTCAACCTACTGCGAATCCTCTTACAAGGATGCCTTCCTTGAAGAAGCTCTCTGCCTCTCTCTACAAAGATCTAACACTCTCTGCTCATTCCTGAAGAAGGGCCTGTGCCCGAAACGTCGAATCTCCTGTTCCCTGGATGCTGCCTGACCTGCTATGCTGTTCCAGCAATAAAGTTTCAACTTTGATCTCCAGCATCTGCAGACCTCACTTTCTCCTCGAAGATTTCAACCTACTGCGAATCCTCTTACAAGGATGCCTTCCTTGAAGAAGCTCTCTGCCTCTCTCTACAAAGATCTAACACTCTCTGCTCATTCCTGAAGAAGGGCCTGTGCCCGAAACGTCGAATCTCCTGTTCCCTGGATGCTGCCTGACCTGCTGTGCTGTTCCAGCAATAAAGTTTCAACTTTGATCTCCAGCATCTGCAGACCTCACTTTCTCCTCGAAGATTTCAACCTACTGCGAATCCTCTTACAAGGATGCCTTCCTTGAAGAAGCTCTCTGCCTCTCTCTACAAAGATCTAACACTCTCTGCTCATTCCTGAAGAAGGGCCTGTGCCCGAAACGTCGAATCTCCTGTTCCCTGGATGCTGCCTGACCTGCTGTGCTGTTCCAGCAATAAAGTTTCAACTTTGATCTCCAGCATCTGCAGACCTCACTTTCTCCTCGAAGATTTCAACCTACTGCGAATCCTCTTACAAGGATGCCTTCCTTGAAGAAGCTCTCTGCCTCTCTCTACAAAGATCTAACACTCTCTGCTCATTCCTGAAGAAGGGCCTGTGCCCGAAACGTCGAATCTCCTGTTCCCTGGATGCTGCCTGACCTGCTGTGCTGTTCCAGCAATAAAGTTTCAACTTTGATCTCCAGCATCTGCAGACCTCACTTTCTCCTCGAAGATTTCAACCTACTGCGAATCCTCTTACAAGGATGCCTTCCTTGAAGAAGCTCTCTGCCTCTCTCTACAAAGATCTAACACTCTCTGCTCATTCCTGAAGAAGGGCCTGTGCCCGAAACGTCGAATCTCCTGTTCCCTGGATGCTGCCTGACCTGCTGTGCTGTTCCAGCAATAAAGTTTCAACTTTGATCTCCAGCATCTGCAGACCTCACTAAGTGCTACTTTTCTCAAGGTTCATGGAGGGCTTTGCTCCGTAAGACTGATCAAGTTTTCTCTTGCTGTCATCCTGGAGGCCTGTGACCAGCAATGTGCCACAAAGATCGGTGCTGGATCCACTGCTTTACATCATGATTTAGATGTGAACGTAGGAGGTATTATTAGTAAGTTTGCACACAACACCACAATTGTGGGTGTAGTGGACAGTGAAGAAGACCTCAGCATACAATGGCATCTTGATCAGATGGGCCAATGGGCTGAGGAGTGGCAGATGGAGATTAATTTAGATAAATGTGAGGTGCTGCTTTTTGGAAAGGCAAATCAGAGCAGGACTTACACACTTAATGGTAAGGGCCTGGGGACTGTTGCTGAACAAAGAGATCTTGGTGCGCACATTCAAAGTTCGTTGAAAGTGAAGTCGCAGGTAGATAGGATAGTAAAGGAGACATTTAGTTTACTTACCTTTATTGGTCAAAGCATTGAGTATAGGAGTTGGGAGGTCATGTTGTGGCTGTACAGGACATTGGTTAGGCCATTTTTGGAATACTGTGTGTAATTCTGGTCCCCTTGCTATAGGAAGGATGTTGTGAAACTTGAAAGGGTTCAGAAAAGAATTACGAGGATGTTAACAGGTTTGGAGGATTTGAGCTATAGAGAAAGGCTGAACAGGCTGGGGCTGTTTTACCTGGAGTGTTAGAAGCTGAGGGGTGACCTTATAGTGGTTTATAAAATCATGAGGGACATGGATAGGGTAAATAGACAAGGTGAAAAGATTACAATGGTGCTGGAAAAGCACAGCAGGTCAGGCAGCATCCGAGGAGCAGGAAAATCGATGTTTCGGTCAGGAGCCCTTCATCAGGAAGGAGGCTGGGAGCCTCCAGGGTGGAGAGATAAATGCGAGGTGGTGGGGCTGGGGAGAAGATAGCTAAAAGTGCAATAAGTGGTTGGAGGTGGGGATAAAGGTGATAGGTCGGAGAGGATGGTGGAGTGGATAGGTGGGAAGAAAGATTGGCAGGTTGGTCAGGTCATGACGATGGTGCTGAGCTGGAAGGTTGGAACTGGGGTAAGGTGGAGGGGGGAGGGGAAATGAGGAAACTGGTGAAATCCACATTATGCCTTGGGGTTGAAGTGTTCCGAGGTGAAAAATGAGGCGTCCTTCCTCCAGGCATCGGGTGGTGAGGGAGTGGTGATGGAAGAGACCCAGGACTTGCATGTCCTTGGCAGAGTGGGAGGGGGAGTTGAAATGTTGGACCACGGGGCGGTGTGGTTGATTGGTGCGGGTGTCCCGGAGATGTTCCCTAAAGAGCTCTGCGAGAAGGTGTCCAGTTTCCCCAATGTAGAGGAGACCGCATCGGGAGCAACGGATACAATAAATGACATTCGTGGAAGTGCAGGTGAAACTTTGATGGATGTGGAATGCTCCTTTGGGGCCTTGGAAGGAGGTGAGGGAGGAGGTGTGGGCACAGATTTTGCAATCCCTGTGGTGGCAGGGGAAGGTGCCAGGATGGGAGGTTGGGCTGTTGGGGGGCGTGACCAGGTAGTCACGGAGGGAACGGTCTTTGTGGAAAGCAGATACGGGTGGGGAGGGAAGTATATCCTTGCTGATGGGTTCTATTTGTAGATGGACAGACAAGATGTTTTCCCTGGGTTGGGGGAGTCCAGAACTAGAAGGCATAGGTTTAGGGTGAGAGGGGAAAGATTTAAAAGGGACCATAGGGACAACGTTTTCACACAAAGGATAGTGCATGTATGGAATGAGCTTCCAGAGAAAATGGTGGAGGCTGGTACATTTATAACATTTAAAAGGCACTTGGATGGGTATATGAATATGAAGGGTTTAGAGGGATATGGGCCAAGTGCTGGCAAATGGGACTAGATTAGGTTAGGATATCAGGTTGGCATAGATGAGTTGGACCGAAGATACTGTTTATGTGCTGTACATTTCTATGACTCAATCCCAAACTCACCTCATTAACACTCCTCTAGCACCCTGCTCATCTGATGCATGTTGAATTCTCTCAATTACAGTTGTGGAATTATTCGCCGATGACAAAACGTTCTGGAATTCCTGGTACCAGCACCATATTTAAAAGGCTGCTTGCACTTGTTCAAGTATTGGTAATCTGGAACTGCCCTGCACTGTTTGCCTCGAACATAGTAGATTAGGAAAACATGGTACTCGGCTTTGTGGTTTGACACCTGGAGATCCTGGTGGAAGGGGTGGTGCAGAGCAAGTCTGTCTTCTTCCTCTGGAACAGGACACCAGACCCTGTCAGCCTGGTCAGTGCAGATTCAACTGCCTGGAGAAATGTCCAGCAGTGTCTTAGTAAGGTCAATTGCCTTCTGTTTTTTGCCAGGGTAAGTGTTTCCATCTTCTCTCTGTTACCTAACATTCACTCTATCTCTGCTACTGCATCCACCTCTCATCAAACTTTATGTTCTACCACTGTCACTACTGCATGCAAAAAATTCTCTCATTCGCCCTCACCCACTAAATCCTCAGCTCCACTAACCCTGCATTGGCCTCTGTGCAGCCTATGTACTTGGAATACCTCTCCACTTTTGTCAATAAGCACCAGCACTAATAGCTATGCCACCCATACGTTCACAAGACATAGGAGCATAAGTTAAGCCATTCAGCCTAACGAGTTTTCTCCACCATTCAATCATAGCTGATAAGTTTCTCAACTACATTCTCCTACTTTCTTCCTGTAACCCTTGATCCCCATGACAATCAAGAACCTATTTATCTCAGTCTTAAATATACTCAATGAACTTCTGTGGCAATGAATTCCATAGATTCACCACTCTCCGGCAGAACAAGTTTCTCCTTATCTCCATTCTAAAACGTCTTTCCTTTACTCTAAGGCTATGCCTTCGGGTCCTCGTCTTTCCTACCAATGAAAACATCTTCCCAACATCTACTATGTCCAGGCCATTCATTATTCTGTTTCTTTCAATTAGGTCCTCCCTCAACCTTCTAAACTCCATCAAGTATAAACCGAGAGTTCTCAAACATTCCTCATATGTTAAGCGTTTCATTCCTGAGACCACTTTCATGAACCTCTTCTGGACACACTCCAGGGCCAGTACATCCTTCCTGAGATGTGGGGCCCAAAACTGTTTACAGTACTCCAAATATGGTCTGACCAGAGCCTTACAGAGCCTCAGAAGTACATCACTGCTTTCACATTCAAGTCTTCCCAAAATAAATACCATCTTGCATATCCCTTCCTAACTACTGACTCAACCTGCAAGTTTACCTTGAGAGAATTATGGACTAGAACTCCCTAGACTCTTTGCAATTCAGACTTCTGAATTTTCTTCCCGTTTAGAAGATAGTCCATGCCTCTATTATTCCTACCATAGTCCATGACCTCACACTCTCCCATGTTGTACTCCATCTGCCACTTCTTAGCCCACTCTCCTAACTTGTGCAAATTCTTCTGCAGCCTCCCTAACTCCTCAATACTACTATTTGTCCCTCCACCTATCTTTGTCTTGTCTGCAAACTTAGCCAGAATGCCCTCAGTTCCTTCATCTAGATTGTTAATATACAAAATGAAAAGTTGTGGTCTCAACACTGAGCCTTGCAGAACACCTCTTGTCACTGGCTGCGATCCTGAGAAGGACTCTTTTATCTGCACTCTCTGCTTTCTGCCAGTCAGCCAATTTTCTATCCATACCTGTGACATTATGGGTCCTTACCTCATTCAGTAGCCTCCTGTGCAGCGCCTTGTCAAAGACCTTCTTGAGATCAAGATAGATAACATCCATTGGTTCTCTTTGGTCTAATCTGCACGTTATTTAAAGTCATAGAGTCATAGAGATGTACAGCATGGAAACAGACCCTTCGATCCAACCCGTCCATGCTGACCAGATATCCCAACCCAATCTAGTCCCACCTGCCAGCACCCAACCCATATCCCTTCCTATTCATATACCCATCCAAATGACTCTTAAATGTTGCAATTGTACCAGCCTCCACCACATCCTCTGGCAGCTCATTCCATACACGTACCACCCTCTGCGTGAAAAAGTTGCCCCTTAGGTCTCTTTTATATCTTTCCCCTCTCACCCTAAACCTATGCCCTCTAGTTCTGGACTCCTCCACCCCAGGGAAAAGACTTTGCCTATTTATCCTATCCATGCTCTTCATAATTTTATAAACCTCTATAAGATCACCCCTCAGCCTCCGACGCTCCAGGGAAAACAGCACCAGCCTATTCAGCCTCTCCCTTTAGCTCAGATCCTCCAGCCCTGGCAACATCCTTGTAAATCTTTTCTGAACCCTTTCAAGTTTCACAACATCTTTCCAATAGGAAGACCAGAATTGCACGCAATATTCCAACAGTGGCCTAACCAATGTCCTGTACAGCCGCAACATGACCTCCCAACTCCTGTACTCAATACTCTGACCAATAAAGGAAAGCATACCAAACGCCTTCTTCACTATCCTATCTACCTGCGACTCCACTTTCAAGGAGCTATGAACCGACTTTCCAAGGTCTCTTTGTTCAGCAACACTCCCTAGGACCTTACCATTAAGTGTATAAGTCCTGCTAAGATTTGCTTTCCCAAAATGTAGCACCTCGCATTTATCTGAATTAAACTCCATCTGCCACTTCTCAGCTCATTGGCCCATCTGATCAAGATCCTGTTGTAATCTGAGGTAACCCTCTTCGGAGTCCATTACACCTCCAATTTTGGTGTCATCTGCAAACTTACTAACTGTACCTCTTATGCTCGCATCCAAATCATTTATGTAAATGACAAAAAGTAGAGGGCCCAGCACCAATCCTTGTGGCACTCCACTGGTCACATGCCTCCAGTCTGAAAAACAACCCTCCACCACCACCCTCTGTCTTCTATCTTTGAGCCAGTTCTGTATCCAAATGGCTAGTTCTCCCTGTATTCCATGAGATCTAACCTTGCTAATCAGTCTCCCATGGGGAACCATGTCGGACGCCTTACTGAAGTCCATATAGATCATATCTACTGTTCTGCCTTCATCAATCTTCTTTGTTACTTCATCAAGTTTGTGAGACATGATTTCTCACGCACAAAACCATGTTGACTATCCCGAATCAGTCCTTGCCTTTCCAAATACATGTACATCCTGTCCCTCAGGATTCCCTCCAACAACTTGTCCATCACCGAGGTCAGGCTCACTGGTCTATAGTTCCCTGGCTTGTCCTTACCACCCTTCTTAAACAGTTCCTCAAAGAATTCTAGCAGATTTGTCAGGCATGACCTCCCCTGGATTAAACGATGCTGACTCTGCCCTATTTTACCATACACCTCCAAGTATTCAGATTCCAGGATCTTACCCACGGCCGAGGTTATGCTAATCGGTCTGTAATTTTCCCTTTTTTGCCTCACTCCCTTTTTTAAACAGGGGTGTCATAGTTATGATTTTCCAGCCCTCTGGGATCCTCCCTGGTTCTAATAATTAGAACAAAGAAATTTACAGCCCAGAAACAGGCCCTTCGGCCCTCTAAGCCTGAGCCGATCCAAATGTACTGTCTAAACCTGTCGGTCAATTCCTAAGCATCACCATTAATGCCTCCACTTCAGCAATCTCCCTTATAACTCTGGGGTGTAGCATATCTGTCCAGGTGATTTATCCATCTTCAGGCCATTCAGTTTTTCTAACACCCTCTCTTTGGTGATGGCCACCATACTCAGCTCTGCCCCCTCAATCTCTTGAATTGTTGGGATATTACTTATTTTGGGATATTGCCCAGTTTCATTTCACTCTTTTTTTTTAAATTCATTCACAGGATGTTGGTGTCACTCACCAGACCAGCATTTATTACCCATCCCTAATTGCCCAGAGGGCAGTTAAATGTCAACTACATTATGGATCTGGACTCACTTCAGGGTCAAACCACGTAAGGATAGCAGTATCCTCCCTAAAAGACATTAGCAAACCTGATGGGTTCTTCCAACAATCACCATGAGACTCTTAATTTCAGATATTTATTGAATTTAAATTCCACCATCAGGCATGGCAGGATTCAAACTAAGGTGTCTAGAACATGACCAGGGTCTATGGATTAACAGTCTGCAATAAACCACTAGGCTATCAGGTCCCTTCAATTCCTCTGTTTCTCTCATTCACTTAGCAACCTGATACAAAGATTACTGGACTGCAGCAACATTGCTGGGATCCTGCTTCTCAGGCTTGAGTGATTTCAGAATCATAGAAGTCTTTTGGCTCAGAAGGAGCTATTCAACTCATGCCAGCAGTGATTCTTCAAATGAGCATTATTACCCAGTACCAATCTCCTGCCTTTTCTCCTTGTAATTTTTTAAAATCCAAATAATTGTTTTCTGAATGCCTCAACTGTATATGCCTCCACTACACTGATATACAATGCATTCCATGGACATGTTTGCAGCTGCAATGGAGAGTCAGGTCCATGGAATGTACACAATATAAGTGCACTGGAGGCATGTTCAATTGAGTTTAGATCAGAGTGGTGCTGGAAAAGCACAGCAGGTCAGGCAGCATCTGAGGAGCAGGAAAATTGACGTTTCAGGCAAAAGCCCTTCATCAGGAATCATGATTAAGGGGTTTTGCCAAAACGTCGATTTTCCTGCTCCTCGGATGCTGCCTGACCTGCCTGTGCTTTTCCAGCACCGCTCTGATCTAAACTCTGGTTTCCAGCATCTGCAGTCCTCACTTTTGCTTGCATGTTCAATTGAGGCATTCAAGAGGACAATTATTTGGATAAAATAATATCCAAGGGCAAAGTCTGAGTCTGCTAGATATGGACATAAGAACTTAAGAACTAGGAGCCGAAGTCGGCTGTCCGGCCTTTCGAGCCTGCTCTGCCATTCAATAAGATTAGGGCTAATCTTTCCATGGCCTCAGCTCCACTTACCCGCATTTTCACCATATCCTTTAATTCCTTTGTTTTTCAAAAATGTATCTACCTTAGCTTTACAATCGAATACTGAACTAGTGTCACCTACTTCCCTGAGCAAGGAATTCCATAGATTAACAACCCTTTAGGCGAAGAAGTTCCTTCTCAGTTCCGTTCTAAATCTGCTTCCTCTAATCTTGAGGCCATGCCCTCTTATCCCAGTTTCACCTATCACCTACCTATTTCTATTTTATCGAATCCCTTTATAATTTTATATATTTCTATAAGATCTCCCCTCATTCTTCAGAATTCCAATGAATATAATCCCAGTCTACTCAGCCTCTCCTCATAAGCCAACTCCCTCAACTCCTAGTGAACCTCTTCTGCACGCCTCCAGTGCCAGTACATCCTGTCTTAAGTAAGGAGACCAAATCTGCACACAGTATTCCAGGTGTGGCCTCATCAGCACCCTGTACATTTGTAACATTACCTTTCTGCTTTTAAACTCAACCCCAATGAAGGACAAAATTCCATTTGCCTCCTAATTACTTGTTGTACCTGCAGATTCGTAGTCCCTCTGCAAATCAGCATGCTGCAACTTTTTACCATTCAAGTAATAATCTATTTTGCTGTTACTCCTACCAAAATGTATGACTTCACATTTACTGACATTTACACATTTAGTAACGCTATTGAAATACTTAACAAAATAATAGAGTCATAGAGATGTACAGCACGGATACAGACCCTTCGGTCCAACCCGTCCATGCCGACCAGATATCCCAACCTAATCTAGTCCCACCTGCCAGCACCCGGCCCATATCCCTCCAAACCCTTCCTATTCATATACCCATCCAATGCCTCTTAAATGTTGCAATTGTACCAGCCTCCACCACACCCTCTGGCAGCTCATTCCATACACGTACCACCCTCTGCGTGAAAAAGTTGCCCCTTAGGTCTCTTTTATATTTTTCCCCTCTCACCTTAAACTTATGCCCTCTAGTTCTGGACTCCTCCGACGCTCCAGGGAAAACAGCCCCAGCCTGTTCAGCATCTCCCTATAGCTCAAATCCTCCAACCCTGGCAACATCCTTATAAATCTTTTCTGAACCCTTTCAAGTTTCACAACATATTTCCGATAGGAAGGAGACCAGAATTGCACACAATACTCCAACAGTGGCCTAACCAATGTTCTGTACAGCTGCAACATGACCTCCCAACTCCTGTACTCAATACTCTGACCAATAAAGGAAGGCATACCAAACACCTTCTTCACTATCCTATCTACCATTTTCAAGGAGATATATGAACTACTAATAATTAATTGTTCCAATATAGTAACTTTGCTGGATGTAAGTTTGCTTGCTCATTTGGAAGGTTCATTTTCAGATGTTTTGTCACCATAGTCAGTAACATCATCTGTGGGCCTCCTTTACAGAATAAATAAACCAAATTTCCCTTCCTTAGAACAGTCACCTTTTCAGTACACCTCTTAACTTCTTTAGGCATTTTGAGAGTTTTTAAACGTTCGTGTCAGAGATCCATAAGCAAACAGTTAAAGCTCTCATGAATCTTGCTGCCAGAATCAAAGCAGCTTTTTTCACACATCCTGAGAATTTGTTACCCTTTGACAATTAACCGTAGACTGTACATATTTTAGTCATAAAGTCATACAGCATAAAAACAGGCCCTTCAGCCTGAACTCCTCATCTTCCGCCTTGGAACACTTCAACCCCAGGGCATCAATGTGGACTTCACCAGTTTCCTCATTTCCCCTCCCCCCACCTTACCCCAGTTCCAACCTTCCAGCTCAGCACCATCCTCATGACCTGTCCCACCTGCCTATCTCCCTTCCCACCTATCCGCTCTACCCACCCCTCTGACCTATCACCTCCATCCCCACCCCCATTCACCTATTGTACTCTTTGCTACCTTCTCCCCAGCCCCAACCCCCCCCCCCCCTCTTTATCTCTCCACCCTGCCTTCATTCCTGATGAAGGGCTTTTGCCCGAAACGTCGATTTTCCTGCTCCTCGGGATGCTGCCTGACCTGCTGTGCTTTTCCAGCACCAGCTCTGATCTAAACTCTGGTTTCCAGCATCTGCAGTCCTAACGTTTACCTACCTTCAGCCTACTATGTCTATATGGACCAAAAAATCACCAAACTACACTAATTCTATTAACCTGCAGCTGGCCTGACATTTTAAGTGCCTGTCCAGATGCTTTTTAGAAGTCGCAAGAGCACCTGCTTCCACCACCCTCTCAGGCAGCCGTTCAATATTTCTACTACCTTCTGTTTGAAAATATTCTTCCTCAGATTTCCTCCAAATCACCTAATCTTCACCTTAAACTCATGTCCTTTGGTCAGGGAAAAGATTCTCATGATGCACACTGTCTATGCCTTTCATAATTTTGTATACAGTCTATTCTACTATAGCGCGTTTCTTCGATGTGAGTCAACTTTAACGCGATTGAAGAATTTAGACTATTATTTGTAGAATGTGAACTTTCCTTACTTGTATTGGATATAATGTGATTCTGGCCCCATTAGTTTAAATGGCGCAACAATTGCATGATTTTCTTACAACGCAAGATCATACAAGAACAGAACTATCGTGTTATACCAGAACCAACTGTACTTAAATGAGATCCCCTTCAACCTCGTCTGGTCCAAGAATAACAAACCCATTTTCTCCAGTGTCTTCTTATAACTGAGATTTTCCATCCTAGGCAGCATCCTGATGAATTTCCTCTCCATCTTTTCCAGCGAAATTACATTCTTCCAATCATGTGATGACCAAAACTGCACTGTGTTCCATCTGCAGTCTAACCAATGCTCTGTAAAGTTGTAACAAGACTTCCCTGCTCTTATATTCTATGCCCTGGCTAATGAAGACAAGCATCCTGTTTACCTTCTTCACCATGCTGTCTTCCTGTGCTGACACGTTCATGGCTCTATGGATATGTACACCAAGGTCCCTTTGTTCCTCAGTATTCCATAGGGAACTGCCATTCATTGTGTACATCCTTCCCTTATTAGACCTCCCAAATTGCATCACCTCACACTTATCAGGATTAAATTCTACCTGTCATTGCTCTGCCCAATTTACCAGCTATCAATCTTCTCAGTTGTTATTCCTCCATTAGTCCCAGATATAACTTTCTGCACTTGCAGAACTTAGGTTGGATTTTCACCTGACGTTTCTGGGAATGAATTCAGCCTTTTAGCACAGTGACTTCAAAACTGGTCCACATCCACTGCTGTGTATGGGTTAGTAGGTCTGATGGTAAGCTGTCCTACCATCCAAGAGGTGAAAATCTTGCCTGTCGCAGTGCTGAAACTGAGGCAGGATTGTGCCATTGGGATTAATCCCAACTCTTACTTTTGGCGTCTGAGTCAAAAAGTCTAGCCCCAATGTCTCAGGTTTGGTTTTGTCCTCAGACTGCTTTGTCTCTAACCTCTCTTTCATTTGAAATCATCTCTTAAATGATAGCTGCAGGAAAAGAAACACATGACCCACTACTGCCCTCTTGCTGTGTTTTAAGAATCATACCATTGAAAACAGGCCTGTGTTTATTTTTAGCTGCTGTATGTGCATCCTTAACAAAACTGAAATGTAGTTATATTAAATTGTATCCATTTATCCCAGATAAATTTAACAGATTATTTTTTCTAACAGAATCTGAAAGTCACTGCTGTAATTTTAAATATACGCTAAATCTACAAACTTCTTTCCAAACCAAACCAATGTTTTGTGGCACATTGGCTCACATTTCTAAATATCCTTAGACAAATGGCAAGTTGCAGGTCATCACAAGCTTGCTGCCCAGTAATATCTAGCCTACGTTTTGAAGGGTTTTGATAGAGTAAATAAGAAGAAATTGCTTCCAATGGTAGAAATGTCATTAACTGGAGGATACAAAATTAAGCTAATCATCAAAAAAAGGTAAGATGGGAATTTATTTGCATCACAAACTGATATGAAGCTTGGAAGGATGATGGAAGCATTTAGTGCAATCTTTCAGAAAGAAATTGGATAAATCCTTGGAGATAAAATTACACCCTATACAGCAAGTGCAGGGGACTGGGACTAATTGAGTATCTTTCCAATAGCAGAAACACAATGGTCTGTTTGGTCTTCCTCTGCATTGTAAAATCTTTTTGTTCTGTAAAACTCTTTGTTCAATTTCAAGATTTATTACCATTTTAAAAGTAAATTATAAATACAATTACTTATGAAAATAGTGATGATCAGTGGCAATGCTAGCTTGATTAATATACTTATTTTGTTGACAGGAGCACTCTGAATGATCGTATGACACTACATTTTATTGTGTTCAAAGTTAAATATCACAGAGCACCAGGTTATTGTCCAACAGGTTTATTTGGAAGCACTAGCTTTCAGAGTGCTGCTCCTTCCTCAGGTGGTTGTATTGTGTTGCTGAAGAAGAGCTGTTATTAAGCTGAGTTTATCCTAGGAGCGTTAAAAAATTTAATCTATGTAAATGCAAACATCCTGAGAAGTAAATCCCAGATTAATTAGAAATGTTGGGAATGTTTGTAGAATGATAGTAAAGTTCAAAATCAAAAGAATCCGTATAATATGACTAACTTACTTTCTTCTTATGTTCTATATTCAGTACTTAGATGTGCAACTTCAGAAATATTCACGCTAAATGTGAGACTCATATTCTGAGTCAGTAAAACACAGACTGGTGGTTTGCTAAATTATCTTTGTTTTTCTGTTTCTCCCATCTAGTTGTGCTGACTCAGTTCTGCAGACTTCGCCATTGTTCAAATTTCAGCTAGTTTGACTAGAGTCAGTTTTAACCAGCTTTACTGCCCTGAGTTTTGCACCTCAGACCAAGTGATTTGTAAACATAAATGAGCTACAATAATTTTTCTTGACACTCATTTTGTAAAAGGATAACACCAATTATTGATATATCACGGCTTTGGATTTGATGAATTGGATAAATATTGGATTTACCAAAATGTTTTTTTTCCTTAGATCCACTGATGCAAGTACCTTTTGAAATTGTTTAATGTTAAAATAAGTCACATAGAAACTGAAAATAGGAACAGGGATCATTCAACCCTTCAAGCCTGGTCTGCTATTCAAAATGATCATGGTTGACCATTCAACTCAGTACCTTGTACACACTTTCTCCCCATGCCTTTTGATCTCTTTAGCTCTAATAGCCCTATATATTAATTTTTTCTTGAAACATTTAATGTTTTGGCCTCAACTACTTTCTGTGGCAGGCTCATCACCCTCTGAGTGAAGAAATTCCTCCTCATCTTAGTCCTAAATGGCCTAAACAATATAATTAAACTGCAGTCCGTTGTTTGAACTCCCCATTCATTGGGAATATCTTTCCCGCATTTACCCAATCTAGTTCTGATAGAATTTTATTGGTGTCCTTCAAATGAGTAAAAGCAATGGTTACACCCTCATAATAGCGAGGTTGTGGAGGTCACAGCAGAATGTAATGAATATGCAAATATGCTCTGGAGGCTTTGGAACATAGACCAGAGAACATAGAACAGTTCAGCACGTTACAGGGCCTTCAGCCTTCAATATTGTGCCGAGCTTTTACCTTACTCTAACATTAAACTAACCTACATACCCTTCATTTTACTACCATCCATGTGCCTATCCAAGAGTCGTTTAAATATCCCTAATGTATCTGTGTCTACTACCATTGCTGGCAATGCATTCTGCACACCCACCACTCTCTATGTAAAGAACCTGCCTCTGACATTTGCCCTGAACCTTCCTCCAATCACCTTAAAATTATGCCCCTCGTGATAGCCATCTCCACTCTTGGAAAAAGTCTCTGGCTAGCCACTCGATGTATGCCTCTAATAATCTTGTACACCTCTATCAGTCACCACTCATCCTTCTTGCTGCAATGAGAAAAGCACTCGCTCCTTCATCCTTTCTTCATAAGACATGCCCCCAGTCCAGGCAGCATTCTGGTAAATCTCCTCTGCACTGACCTCCTCTGCACTGTCTCTAAAGCTTCCACAATCTTCCTATAGCAAGGTGACCAGAACTGAACACAATATTCCAAGTATGGTCTAACCAAGGCTTTATGGAGCTGTGGCAATAACCTCACAGCTCTTTAGCTCAATTCCCCTGCTAATGAAAGCCAACACACCATACACCTTCTTAACAGCCCTATCAACTTGGGTGGCATCCTTTGAGGGATCTATAGACCTGGACCCCCAGATCCTTCTGTTCCTCCACATTGACAAGAATCCTGCTTTTAACCCTTTAATCTGCATTCAAATTTAACCTTCCAAAATGAATCACTTCACACTTTTTCAGGTTGAACTCCAGCTGCCACTTCTCAGCCCAGCTCTGCATCCTGTAAATGTCCTTTTTCAACCTACAAAAGTCCTCTACACTATCCACATCTCTACTAATCTTTGTGTCATTGGCAAACTTACTAACCCACCTTTCCACTTGCTCATCCAAGACATTTATAAAAGTCACAAAGAGCAGAGGTCCCAGTACAGATCCCTGTGAAACATCACTGGTTACCGAGCTCCAGGTTGAATACTTTCCATCTACCACCACCCTCTGTCTTCTGTGGGCCAGCCAATTCTGTATCCAGACAGCCTAATTGCCCAATATCCCATGCCACCTCACTTTCTGAATGATTCTAACATGGGGAACCTTCTCAAATATTTTACTAAACTCCATACACATCACATCCACTGCTCTACCTTCATCAATGTGTTTTGTCACATCCTCAAAGAATTCAGTAAGGCTTGTGAGACATGACCTGCCCCTCACAACACTGTGCCCTTGTTAATCAAGCTCTGCTCTTCCAAATAATCATAAATCCTGTCTGTCAAAATCCTCTCCAATAATTTGCCTACCACTGATGTAAGACAGGCAGGTCTGTAATTCCCAGGGTTACTCCTATTCCCTTTCTTGACCAAAGGAATAACATTTGCCACCCTCCTATCATCTAGTACTATTCCAGTGGGAGGTTTGTAGGGGTGCCCACTGAATATACCACTTAGTAGAATCAATATTTAGTGACAGATTTGCTTTCATCGTACGACCACCGTATCGTCAGGTGGCAGAGGGTTGTCATCAATCTTGTATAGAAGGAAGCATCCCTTGTATCCAAATAGCCAGTCTGATTCTTCAAAGTAGACAAAGTTAGCTGAAATGGGAGACTATCACAAGGTAAAGACATCATTATTGCTGCCAGGATGAGCTTTCATCAACGTGATATCTTGTACATAGTCACACCCTTACAGTTCCTGTACCCCTCCTCTTGATATGTGTGACCTGTAGAGCCATGTGTACGCAATTGATGGCTCCCTGAACTATTGGGAATTCTGTTATCTCGATAAAGCTACATTATAGTTTAGCTTGGTTCTCTGTGAGAGAGCAAAAATGGTGAGTTCTCCTTTCTTTGCATTATTGACTTCTGCCATTTGGAATGATCAGACTCATGTATGTTTTGAGTTACGGTGCCTTAAATGGTCATTGCATAAGTGTGAGGCTTTGTGTCGTAGTGAAAAAGATGACTTGGCTCTAGACCCAATTTTTTGGTGAATCATAGCTGCTTCAGGCATTGATCCTGGCTACGGTGAGGTAGGAGGAAGTGCTCCCTGAAGCATGTACTTTCTGTGGAAAATCATCCTACTCCTTCCCTTGTAAGCCTTTACTCTTCTAGTCTGTTGTATTGCATACTCAAAGGTATTGCAGTCACAGCCCCCGTAATCTTTGGATAGATAGGAAACCAAAATCTCAGCCCTCCCAGTGAAAACTTTTATTTTATTCATTCATGGGACATGGGCTTTGCTGGCTGGCCAGCATTTATTGCCCGCCCCTAGTTGCCTTTGAGAAGGTGATGGCGAGTTACCTTCTTGAACCATTGCACTCTATGTGCCATTGGTTGACCTTTGGGAAGAAATTCCAGGATTCTAAGCCAGCAACAGTGAAGCAACAGTGATATATATATTCAAGTCAGGATGGTGAGTGGCTTGGAGGGTTACTTGCAGATGTGGTGTTCTCTTGTGTGTTGCCCTTCTAGATGGAAGTGATCGTGGGTTTTGAAGGTGCTGTCCAAGGATCTTTGATGAAGTGAATGTCTCACCAAATCCAGGAACTGAACACAACATTTCAGCATTTGTACAAATTTTTCATGGAAGAAATAAATAAAAAGCACTTTAACTGCAAGTTGGATGAATATGTTTTATATAGCAATCATATGGTTGTTCCCTCAGACAGGTGAAAGCTTGTTTAGCTGGTAGAAATTAGCACAGGCATCCAGTGACCACCAGTCAAGTTTCAAAAGCAGACATCAGCTCAACCGGAATAGTTGTTTGATATAAGATCAGCCCCTCTCCCGTTGAAAGCTTCCTGCACAGATGCAGCAAGCCTTTGCCACATCCTTTATCAAAGTGGCTGAAAAAACTATGCATGCCATTTTCTGACCACAGGATTTCCATCGTGCTGGCACTGACATCGATTTAGGGCTTAATTTTACAGCTTTGATCTTTTTAACAAATTCCTACAATAAGTGACATTACATTCCAGGTTGACACTAGAAATTACTCTCTTTTCCTGGTTTTTGTATTATGGTTCAAATAATATGTAAGTATAGCATAATAATTCTTATGATTTGTCTCAATAAGAATTTGTTTTCTGTAACCCAATGTCTTTATAATTTCTGACTGGGATTTTCAATTACCCTTGGTGTCTGTAACAGCAGTAGGCACACTTCGAATGTCACATTCCTGGATGGTATGTCAGTACCCTGATGCCTCCAGGACACGCTGGAATTTTCAAATGAGGCTGTGAGTTGGAGGGAAAGTTGGAACAACTCTTACCTCAAATTAACAAGGTATTAAGCTGCTGAGGGAGATTGCTAACAGGTCATGGAGATCAGGAAGACAATTTCATCTGTAAATTGTGAAATCCGACCAGTTTGGTGCAAGTTTGTGCAGAGATTCAATGAAGGGATGATAGGTAACTTGTTTTGTCATGATAAACATTTTTAATCACCAAGTGTTTTTGTGTGAGATTGAATGCAGTATCTTCTAGTTGGCTGTTTGACCACTTCTCAATACAGTGAGACTCATCTCATCTGTAAGACAACAACATGCCCCATCATGGCTACCATATGCTGTTTGCCATTTGTGTGCTGCAGGATAGAGAAGCAGGAGGCTGGAAGAATACAGGAAGCCAGGCAGCATCAGAGGTGGAGAGGTCAACTGCAGGCAGCTCCTGTCTCCTGGATAGGCTTAGCACCAGTTATAGCATCTACATTTCAAAACTGCATCCCGAGCAACGTAGATGTAATATGGTATCAGGACCCAGAAATTATCCAGGCATTGGCTTTCCCACAAGGATTGAATATCAAGCCAAACTGCTGGTTATTGGTTTAGTTTTGTCTATCTATGTTTGAAAGTCTTTCCTCTTTTGCCTTTAGTATTTCCGTTTACATGAAATAAGTTGTCAATAGGATCGAGGTGCTGCATAAAACCTCTGCAGGACGTCTCTCTTAATGATTATTATTGGTGTTCCAGTTCCTAGTTTGCCAGACATGACGTGGTGTCATGTCACAGTTGTTTTTGGATTTCCTCTAGCCTAAATAAATAATGCTTTTAATTATAGAATGCACCATTATGCCCAAGCATGTAAAAGTGATTAAATACCTTAGAAAAACTGCAACTTCAGATTGTAATAAGACCGTAGCAGCTATTCTGCATCACTAATCTATCACACAACCATTAAATGACCAATTACTCTATTTTGGTGTAACAGATGAAAGAGAACTGTTGGCTCTTCTTCAAATGAAACCTCATTTTTGAGTGCTTGAGCAGAATGTTGGGTCTGCATTTTATTCAAAGGATGGTATCTCTGACAATGTAGCATTTCTTCAGTATTACACTAGATTGTCATTAAATTTACATTCTCAAACATTGATATGGAACTTGCAGCCACAGCTTTTTGACCTTAAAAGCGGGTGTGTTACCAATGACTCAAGTTGGAACATGCTGGGATTCCCAGAGGTATCAGGGAATTCTCCAACATTCTGAAACCTGATTACTCTGACCTTTCAGAATCACTCCCCTGCCTTGTTCCCAATTAAGGTGCACACATTGGCACTGCCATTAGTTTGTTGTTTGACTTAGAGTCATAAAATCACGCAGTACAGAAATAGACCCTTCAGCCCAACTCTTCCATGCTGACCTGGTTTCCTAAACTGAACTAATTCCCTTTGCCTGCATTTGGCCCAAATCCCTCTAAATCTTTCATATCCACGTACCTGTCCAAAGATCTTTAAAATGGGGAAATTTTACTCACCTCTACCATTTCATCTGGCAGCTTGTTCCATATTTGTACTACCCTCTCCATGAAAACATTGCCCTTCAGGTCCCTTTTCAAACTTTCCCCTCGCACCTTAAATCTATGTCCTTTAGTTTTGGACTCCCCAAAGACCTTGACTATTCACCACTATGCCCCTCATGAATTTATAAACTGGGAATATGTGACCCTGACTATTCCACTCTATTTTCTGCACTGGAACTATAAATTAACTAGGTGTCAAGAAACAAAGTACAACTGCTAAACTATGAATAGGCTGACAGGAGAAGTCTGGCTTGTGTTGATCTGTAGTGTGGGAAGATACACCAGTTCCAAAGACAATTTATTAGATATTATTAAAAAATGATCCAATAAGTGCTTTCTTTCATTTTGTTTCAGACCTTTGTCAGTCTTTTAAAGCATAACTTCTTAGAGTCATAGAGTCCTACAGCACGGAGACAGGCCGTGGTCCAAACTGGTCCATGCTGACCAAAATGTCAATCCACGCCAACCCATTTTCTCTGCACTTGGCCCATATCCTTCTAATCCTTTCCTATCCAAGCATTTGTCCAAATGCCTTTTAAATGTCGTTAATGTACGCATCTCAATCACTTCTGTGGGCAGCTCATTCCATATGTATACCACCCTCTGTGTAAAAACGTTGCCCCTCAGGTTCCCTTTTATTCTTTCCCCTCTAACCTTAAACTGATGTCCTCAAGTCCTCAATAGGAAAAAGACTGAGTGCATTCACCATACCTGTGCTTCTCATGATCTTATACGCCTCTATAAAGTCCCCCCTCAGTTTCCTACGCTCTAAGAATAAAGTCCTAGCTTTTCAAACCCCTCCCTATAACTCTGACCATTGAATCCTGGAACCATCCTTTTAAATTTCTTTTGCACTCTTTCCAGTTTAATAACGTCCTACCTATAACAAGGTGACCAAAAATGAACACAATACTCCAAGTGCGGCCCCACCAATGTCCTGTATAACTGCAACATAACATCCCAATTTCTATATTCAGTGTCCTGATTGATGAAGCCTTCTTCACTGCCCTGTCTACATGTGACTCCACTTTCAGAGAAATGTGAACCTGAACCGCAAGATCTCTCTGTTCCACTACACTCCTTAAGACCCTACCATTCACCATGGAGCTCCTACCTTGATTTGATTTTCCAAAATGCAAGACCTCACACTTATCCATATTAAACTCCATTTGCCATTTCTCGGCCCACTTCCCCAGCTGATCAAGATCATGCTGCAATTTCTGATAACCTTCCTCACTGTCCACAATACTGCCTATTTTAATGTCTTACATAGTTTTTGGTTCAATTCTAATAATTGCTTGTTGAAAATCATTAACTGTAGAATTATACGCTGTGCTCTGACTCTCCAAATCAACATTATATACTTTTTCAATTATTCCATGCCTTGTTCCAACATTCCATGCAATTATTCTATTACATCCAGGCTTTTTGTACCTTTATACCTAAGATAATATGAACAGATTGTGAGTGTTAGATTTCTACTTTGAGTATGCATTTAATAGTTATCCTTGGTTCCCTAGAGAAGCTACTAAGGCCCATGTTCTTAGTTAATAGAGTCACAGAGCATGGAAACAGACCTTTCAATCCAACCAGTCTACGCCAAACTAAACTAGTCCCACCTGCTGTGTTTGGCCCATATCCCTCCAAACCCTTCCTATTCATGTACTTATCCAAATGTCTTTTAAACATTGTAACTGTACCTGCAGCTATCACTTCCTCTGGCAGTTTATTCCATATATGAACCACTCTCTGTAAAACAGTTGCCCTTCATGTTCTTTTAAAATCTTTCTCCTCTCACCTTCAAAATTTCCCCCTAGGTTTGAACACCCCACCATACGGGAAAAAGGAGTTTTGTTTTTTCGACTCCTCAAAGAAGTCTTTTGTATCTTGCCCAACTGAAATTTGTTTTGGTGTTTGCATCACACATTGCATACAATACCCTTGTTTTGTGGGGAGTCTTCGAGCATAGGTGCATTATATCACTGGACAGAGGTTACTATGCCTAAACTGATGATAGTAGGACTGGAGTCAGCAGTACTTATACCTTTGAGTCATGCTGTGCCAGTTTGAAGTCCCACTCCAGTACAGAAATCACAGCTGACACTGGAATGCAGTACTGAGGGAGTGGTGCAGCATTGCAGTTCCCAATTTCTGAGATCCCAACTGCTTTCTTAGTTGAATGGGCCACAAGGATTTGTGCTGGGTCCACTGCTTTTCGTCATTTATATAAATAATTTGGGTCTGAAGATAAGAGGTATGGTTAGTAAGTTTGCAGTTTACACCAAAAGTGGAGATGTAGTGGACAGCGAAAAAGGTTACCTCAGAGTACAACAGAGTCTTGATGTGATGAACCAATGTGACGAGGAGTGGCAGGTGGAGCTGCATTTGAAAAGGCAAAAACATATAATGGTAAGGTCCTAGGGAGAGTCGCTGAACAAAGATGCCTTGGATTGCAGGTTCATAGTTCCTAGAAAGTTTTAGGTAGACAGGATAGCAAAGAAGGCATGTGGTATGCTTGCCTTTATTCATCAGTTCATTGAGGTTAGGCGTTGGGTGAGACTGTATAGGATATTGATTCGACCACTTTTGGAATACTGCACTTAATTCTGGTCTTTCTGCTACAGGAAGGATGTTGTGAAACTTGAAAGGGTTCCGAAAATGATAACAAGGATGTTGTCAGGATTGGAGCGTTTGTGCTGGGGCTATTTTCCCTGGAGCACCAGAGGCCATTGGGTGACCTTATCGAGGTTTATAAAATGGTGAGGTCATGGTTAGGGTAGATTAGGTCTTTACCCCAGGGTGGGGGAATTCAAAACTAGAGGGCATAGGTTTAAGGTGAGAGGGGAAAAATTTAAAAGGGACCTAAGCGGCAACTTTTTCATGCAGGTGCTGGTGTGTTTGTGGAAGGAACTGCCAGAGGAGGTGGTGAAGGCTCCTACAATAACAACATTTAAAAGGCATCTGGATGGGTATATGAATAGGAAGGGTTTAGAGGGATATGGACCAAATGCTGGCAAATGGACTAGATTAATTTAGGATATCTGGTTGGCATGGACGAGTTAGACGTAAGGGTCTGTTTCCATGCTACACAGCTCTATGAAAAAGATCTGATGGCACTATTTAAAAGGAAATATCAGGGGAATTATTCCTAATGTTCTGATCATTATTTATTCTTCAATCAACATACAAAATCAGTTTACCTTATCATTATTACATTGTTGTGAGTTGGGATTTATTGTGTGCATATTTTCTACTGCATCTCCTACATTTCAACATGCTTCAAAATTGGCTGCAAAGTGCATTGAAAGACCAGGAGTCATGAAAGGTACTACATAAGTACAAAGTCTTTCTGTTTTGGTTGGATGTGGACTCACATTTTACTTGATTAGGAGGCCCGGCTTCTGGGTTACTAATCTAGTAACATAACTATTCATATATCAATATATATTTTGGCCCAAGTTCAATACAGACGCTGAGATTGAGTCCTGAATTTCTCTACTCACCACGTTGCCCCAATCTAGTTCAACTCATATTCTAATTATTTGTCTTTTTTTAAATGAACTTTTGATCTGGTACTATGTTTCACCAGATTCTTTTAATTCTTAATTTTATTACTAGTATTTTGTGGAATTTTATTGAAGTATTCATGAAAATATTCATGAATTATATAAACATTTGTTTTACCAACTTATTGACTACTAAGTTCTTTTTAAAAACACTTGTTTTTGAAAGTGAACATTCCTCTCATGGAGAATTTCATTCTTCTTAGGAATAGTTTGATTTTAGCGTAGGCAGTTATGCAATCATGGGTAATTGTTCAGCCAACATAATTTGGCACAGGAAGTTGACTATTCTTGAAGCTCAACTCAAATTTGTTTCACAGTTGTTTCAAAAATAGACAATAGACAATAGGTGCGGGAGTAGGCCATTCTGCCCTTCGAGCCTGCACCGCCATTCAATATAATCATGGCTGATCATTCCTAATCAGTATCCTGTTCCTGCCTTATCTCCATAACCCTTGATTTCACTATCTTTGAGAGCTCTACCCAACTCTTTCTTAAATGAATTCAGAGAGTGGACCTCCACTGCCCTCTGGGGCAGAGCATTCCGCACAGCCACCACTCTCTGCGTGAAGAAGTTTCTCCTGAGCTCTGTCCTAAATGGTCTACCCCGTATTTTTAAGCTGTGTCCTCTGGTTCGGCACTCACCCATCAGTGGAAATATGTTTCCTACTGCCAGAGTGTCCAATCCTTTCATAATCTTATACGTCTCAATCAGATCCCCTCTCAGTCTTCGAAACTCAAGGGTATACAAGCCCAGTCGCTTCAGTCTTTCAGTGTAAGGTAATCCTGCCATTCCAGGAATTGACCTCGTGAATCTACGCTGCACTCCCTCAATAGCCAGAATGTCTTTTCTCAAATTTGGAGACCAAAACTGCACACAGTACTCCAGGTGTGGTCTCACCAGTGCCCTGTATAGCTGCAGAAGCACCTCTTTGCTTCTATACTCAATCCCTCTTGTTATGAAGGCCAGCATGCTATTAGCCTTCTTCACTACCTGCTGTACCTGCATGCTTGCCTTCATTGACTGCTGTACAAGAACACCCAGATCTCTCTGTACTGCCCTTTTACATAAATTGATTCCATTGAGGTAGTAGTCTGCCTTCCTGTTCTTGCCACCAAAGTGGATAACCATATATTTATCCACATTAAACTGCATCTGCCATGCATCTGCCCACTCACTTAACTTGTCCAGGTCACCCTGTAATCTCCTAACATCCTCATCACATTTCACCCTGCCACCCAGCTTTGTATCATCAGCAAATTTGCTAATGTTATTGCTGATACCATCTTCTACATCATTAACATATATTGTAAAAAGCTGCGTTCCCAGCACGGATCCCTGCGGTACCCCACTGGTCACTGCCTGCCATTCCGAAATGGAGCCGTTTATCACTACCCTTTGTTTCCTATTAGCCAACCAATTTTCAATCCAATCTAGTACTTTGCCCCCAATACCATGCACCCTAATTTTACTCACTAACCTCCTGTGTGGGACTTTATCAAAAGCTTTCTGACAGTCCAGGTACACTACATCTACTGGATCTCCCTCGTCCAACTTCAGAGTTACATCCTCAAAAAATTGAAGAAGATTAGTCAAGCATGATTTCCGCTTCATAAATCCATGCTGACTCTGTCCTATCCTGTTACTACTATCCAGATGTGCAGTAATTTCATCCTTTATAATAGACTCCAGCATCTTTCCCACCACTGAGGTCAGACTAACTGGTCTATAATTTCCTGCTTTCTCTCGCCCACCTTTCTTAAAAAGTGGTATAACATTAGCCACCCTCCAATCCTCAGGAACCGACCCCGAATCTATTGAACTCTGGAAAATAATCACCAACGCATCCACGATTTCCCGAGCCACCTCCTTCAGTACCCTGGGATGCAGACCATCAGGCCCCGGAGACTTATCAACCTTCAGACCTAACAGTCTCTCCAACACCAAATCCTGGCAAATATAAATTCCCTTCAGTTCAGGTCTGTGTCTTCCCCAGTGAACACAGATCTGAAGTACCCATTTAATTCCTCTGCCATTTCTTTGTTCCTAGTAATATATTCCCGTTTCTGTCTTCAAGGGCCCAATTTTCGTCCTAACTATTTTTTTGCCTTGCACATACCTAAAAAAGCTTTTACTATCCTCCTTAATATTCTTGGCCAGTTTACCTTCGTACCTCATTTTTCCTCTGCGTATTTCCTTCTTAGTAATCCTCTGTTGCTCTTTAAAAGCTTCCCAGTCCTCAGTTTTCCCACTTATCTTAGCTATGTTATACTTTTTCTCTTTTAACTTTATATGTTTCTTTACTTCCCTCGTCAGCCACGGCCGCCCATGCCTCCTCCTGGGATCTTTCTTCCTTTTTGGAATGAACTGATCCTGCAACTTCTGCATTATACACAGAAATATCTGCCATTGTTCCTCCACGGTCATCCCTGCTAAGGTATTGCACCATTGAACTTTGGCCAGCTCCTCCCTCAGAGCTCCATCGTTCCCTTTATTCAACAGAAGTACTGTCACTTCCGAGTGTACCCTCTCCCTCTCAAATTGCAGATTGAAGCTTATTGTATTATGGTCACTACTTCCCAATGGCTCCTTCACTTCGAGGTCTCTGACTAATTCTGGTTTATTACACAATACCAGATCCAGAATTGCCTTCTCCCTGGTCGGCTCCAGCACCAGTTGCTCTAAGAATCCATCTCTGAGGTACTCCACAAAGTCTCTTTCTTGAGGCCCCATACCATCCTGATTCTCCCAGTCTACCTGCATGTTAAAATCCCCCATAACAACTGTAGTGACAGTTAAAGCCAGATATTAACATTTCCTCAGTCTCTTCATCCCTGCCAAAGTAGAATATCTCGTGCTAATGTACATTTTGGGCAGAATCAACGTTAATCAAAAGACAAAGAATGTATTTTTGTTCAATATAATGTGTTCCTAGTTCAATTGTTTCTAAATTAAAAATGGCAAAACAGTTTATTGAAGCTACCTTACATTGTTATCACTCCAGAAAATGAAAGGTAATAATTCAAAAGTAAAACTATACTTTGAATACATTTCCAAATAAAAATTGGTAACAACTGCTGCTGGGAATAGGAATTAACTAATGTATGGATGGATCAAGGAGTGGCATTTTAGTATTTGACAGACCGATTGAACATTTTTTTGTCTGAATTATAAGTGTTACCTTATCCTTTCTACAGAGAGTAATTTGATCAGAGTATTCGAGAAGATTTATAGCTCAGGTTGTGGATGAGGTTGTTGACTTGCTTGCTGAGCTGTTATGTTTGTTCGCAGACGTTCCATCATCATTCTAGGTAACATCATCAGTGCTCTTCCGGTGAAGCACAGGTGCATTGATGATGTTACCTAGAATGGTGATGAATCGTCTGCAAACAAACTTACCAGCTCAGCAAGCAAGTCAATAACCTCACTAATTTTTATGTATGTGGAGAAAATGGAAGAATGTTGCAGAATAAAAACTGGTTGTATAGTCTTGCCCATCCAAGTTGTTTTCCATCCATATTCTTATTTATCAGAGATCATGTATTTAACTTTGTTATAAACACGATGTTTCACCTTAGTTGATTTCCATCCTCTCTTGCATCATCAAGGCTCGTGAGACAGCATTTTTCACACCTACAAACACCGCCAAGTCGAAGGGCAGCAGATACATGGGAAACGATCGTGACTTGGAAATATATTGCCATTGCTTCAGCATCAAGAGTAAAAATCCTTGAATTCCCTCTTTCATGGCATTGTGGGTCAACCTGCAGTGCATGGATTGCAGCAGTTCACGAAGACAGGTCTTCTCAAGGGGCAATTATGGATGGGCAATAAATGCTGGCACAGCCAGTGATGTGCAAGTCCCACAAATAAAAAGCAAGATCAGAAATTCCAGTGTTGGGCGACTGTCTGTGTGGATTTTACACATTCTTCCTGTGACTGCCTGGATTTGCTCCAGATGTTCCAGTTTCCTTCCACAATCCAAAGATATGCAAGTTAGATGGATTGTCTGTGCTAAATTGCCCATAGTGTTCACGGATGTGTAGGTTAAGTGCATTGGTCCATAGGATAGAGGAATAGTTCTGGGTGAGATACTGTTCGGAGGTTCAGTATGGATTTGTTGCGCCAAAAGACCTGTTTCCATAACCAAAAGAGAAAACGCTGGAAAATCTCAGCAGGTGTGGTAGCATGCTATTTTCCAGCATTCTCTCTTTTGGTTTCAGATTCCAGCATCCGCAGTAATTTGCTTTTTTTAGACCTGTTTCCATACCGTATTGTTCTATGAGAAACTTTTCCTGAAACAGCAAAGATTTTGCGACGTGATCTTTAAATGAAGTAATCATCACAGCAAATATGTCCAATCCAGCCCAAAGAATCTTAGAATATTAAGAGCTCAGAAGAAGGCCATTCAGCCCATCGTGTCTCTACACATTTTCTACAATAACTTGTCAGTTCGTGCCCTGATTTCCAAATTCTCACGTTCTGATGGTTGGATAATGAAGAAGGAAAATCAGCTCTGTATGCACCTCAACTGAGTCAGGTTGCCTTTTAGGGAGACTCAGTCTCTATATTTTGGAGTCAGTTTTAGAACAAACGACGACGCCTCGCGCTCAAATCCCGCACGAGGACAGGCGCTCGCACACGCACAACCACGCCTGAAACACGCATGCGCACACTGACTGCCTCCCCCCCCCGGGCCCGGGGAGACGGAGATGTATACGCACTTCCGCCCCAAGGTGTGGGATGAGCGCACCGATGCGCATGTGCATGCGCGGCCTGACTGGTCCCACCCCTAATGGGAGCCGGACGGAAGGGTACGCGCAGGCGCGGTCTGCGCTCCACCTGCCCCCCCCCCCCCCCCCCCCTTCCTAGTGGCCGTCGACGGATGTGAGGGATGCAAGATGTACAGTAGGCGAGGGCCGGCGGCGAGACATGGCGGAAGAAGATAAAGCGGTTCGCATCTTACAGAGCCTGAGGGGCAAAATCTGTGAGTGCTGTTTGATTGCTCTCCCTCTCTCTTTTACCATTCCCTTTCGGCCTGTTGCGTCTCCTTCTACCCGGGCTGTTGCCCTCGGCCCGGCCTGTGGGGAGGCCGGGGCGCCGGCTTCTGGAGGTGAGGCACCGGCCGGGGAAGGGGAGAACCTCTCGGCTCAGGGTGGGCCGTCTCCCTATCTCCCTCCCTCAAGTCTCACCGAGCATCCCGTGCGTTTGTGAGGTGGCCCCTACTCCTGATCTCCTTTTTGTCGCGGTTGAAGTTTAAAGAGTGCGTGTTGCTCCCGGGGCTTTCGGAGTTCTGATCTTGAACCACATTGCCTGTAACCCCCAGAGTATCTGCAGTCCTCACTTTTTCCTAAGAATAGGAGACCCCGGGCATCTCGAGAATTACCAGAGTAAACCTGATGATCTGAAATTCCGGTATAACTCCGTTTGAATGTCTTGAATTAAATCGGTTTGACACCCGAGTGTCAGTATCATTTTGTAAATAATACAACTGAGACCTGAGCTGACCCATGTCCTTTCAGTGTTCTTTCTGTGGGGCAATAGTAGTAGAATAAACTTCTTTCGGTGTTTTATGTCCTCGTAAAATTAAAGTTGAGGTATAGATTAGATTAGATTAGATTACAGTGTGGAAACAGGCCCTTCGGCCCAACAAGTCCACACCGACCCGCCGAAGCGAAACCCACCCATACCCCTACATTTACCCCTTACCTAACACTACGGGCAATTTAGTATGGCCAATTCACCTACCCTGCACATCTTTGGATGGTGGGAGGAAACCGGAGCACCCGGAGGAAACCCACGCAGACACGGGGAGAACATGCAAACTCCACACAGTCAGTCGCCTGAGGCGGGAATTGAACCCGGGTCTCTGGCGCTGTGAGGCAGCAGTGCTAACCACTGTGCCACCGTGCCGCCCACCGTTGCAGTCAGTAATGGTTTTTTTAATGTTTTGACATCGTATGCATAAAAAACCGAACACTAAATTAGCACACAAAAAAATGACCATGTAATATCGAAAGTATAGATTTTTGGGATATTTAACATTTTTAAAATGGCCAATTTTTATTTGTTCAGTGTAATATATTTATTTTTCATGCTCGCAATTAGTATTGATCCTAACATTGTTGTCTAGTGTATATTGCAGCAATCTGGTTATTATACTCCAATTGATAGTAACTTTTTGTAATTTATCAGTGCAGATTAAAGTGCTTTTCTGTGTGCGATTGGTATAACTGTTTCCTCCTATTGGTGTCAATACACTTTTTATGATCTGTTTTCCTTTCGATTTATGTAAGTGTCCATTCCTTGCTCATGACCATTCTTATTTATCGTCAAGCTAGTCACAACGTAAAGTTTCACTGGTTCTGATGGTAGTCACAAGTTAAAATGTGTTTGTGAAGTTAACTCTTTTTGCTGTGCAACTGTAGTGTTATTTTAAGCCAGTCTATTGCTGTGCGCAAAGATTTGTGAATGTGCTAATGCTTTTGGCATGCTTGAATTTGTTGTCATAGAGTCTTAGCGATGTACAGTACGAAAACAGACTCTTTGGTCCAACTCGTCCACGCTGACCAAATATTCGATCCTAATTTAGTCTCATTTTGCAGCAATTAGCCTTATCTCTCTAAACCCTTCCTATTCATACAACCATTCAGATGCTTTTAAATGCTGTAATTGGATCAGCCTCCACCACTTCCTCTGGCAGCTCATTCCATACATGCTCCACCCTCAGGTTGGTGTTCCCCAAAAGGAAACCCTGGATGAATCATGACATCTAGAACCTGCTAAAAACCAGGTGTGAGGCCTTCAGATCAGGAGACCCACTCAAATAGAAGGAATGTTATGGTTCTGCTCGCCGAACTGGGAATTTGTGTTGCAGACGTTTCGTCCCCTGTCTAGGTGACATCCTCAGTGCTTGGGAGCCTCCTGTGAAGCGCTCCTGTGATCTTTCCTCCGGCATTTGTAGTGGTTTGAATCTGCCGCTTCCGGTTGTCCGTTCCAGCTGTCCGCTGCAGTGGTTGATAAGCACATTGACCTGGACCTGGACCCAATATATCGACCACTGCAGCGGACAGCTGGAACTGACAACCGGAAGCGGCAGATTCAAACCACTACAAATGCCGGAGGAAAGATCACAGAAGCGCTTCACAGGAGGCTCCCAAGCACTGAGGATGTCACCTAGACAGGGGACGAAATGTCTGCAACACAAATTCCCAGCTTGGCGAACAGAACCACAACAACGAGCACCCGAGCTACAAATCTTCTCCCAAACTTTGAAATAGAAGGAATCCAAGTATGACCTTCGCATAGCCATTAAGACAGCCAAGGACCAATACTGATCCAAACAGATACCTGGCGACTATGGACTGAATGACATCACAGGTTCTAAAAAGAGAAAGTGCAAGATAGCAGATGATGACACGTCCCTCCCAGATTGTCTGAACACCTTCTATGCTCGCTTTGAGCAGAATTTCAGCAGAGAGGTAACACCTATTCCGACGAGGTCCTGACAAACATATCCCAATAGTCACTGCATCAGAGGTCAGATCAGTTTTCCTTCGTATGAATCCAAGGAAAGTGATGGGACCAGAGGGAGTACCAAGCGTAGATCAACTGGCAGAGAACTTCTCGGACATCTTCAACCTCTCCCTGCAGCAGGCCACTGTCCCTGCTTGTTTCAAGAGACCAACATCATCCCAGTGCCTAAGAAGGCTCATGCAGCATGTCTCAATGACTACCACCCAGTGGCCCTAACTTTGGTCATGAAGTGTTTTGAAAAGCTGGTTATGGCATTAATCAACTCTAGCCACCCCACTACTCTTGACCTACTGCAATTTGCCTATCGGACAACTGATCCACCTCAGATGCCATATTACCTGCCCTTCACTCATCCCTATAACATGTTGACACCAAGAACAGCTACATAAGAGTCCTATTCATTGACTACAGTTCAGCCTTCAGCACAATTATCCCCTCGAGGCTGATTGATTGATTACTAAACTTAGTGATCTCGGACTAAGCCCCCACTCTCTGCAACTGGATCCTCAGTTTCCTGACCCACAGGCCACAATCAGTGAAGATTGGGGGCAATATTTCATCGTTACTAATGCTCAACGCTGGAACCCCCCAGGGGTGTGTACTCAGCCCCCTACTGTACTCACTGTATACCCATGACTGCGTCGCCAATTTCAGACTAATGCCATTTACAAGTTTGCTGATGACACCACCATGGTCGGTCGAATCTCAGATGGTGACGAAACAGAGTACAGACGGGAGGTAAGACCTAGAAGAATGGTACACGGAGAACAACCTAGCTCTGAATTCCGGCAAAACCAAGGAACTAATTGACTTTCCGCGGGATGCTGCTTGTGCCCCCTCTACACATTAACAGCACAAAGGTGGAACGAGTAGAGATTGTCAAGCTCCTGTGAATGGTCATCCACAACAAGCTTTCTTGGACTCTTCATGTGGATGCAGTGGTTACAAAGGCCCAACGAAGTCCCTTCTTCCTCAGGCAGCTGAGGAAATTTGGCATGACGACGAATACCCTTGCCAACTTTTATAGGTGTGCCATTGAGAGCATTCTGGATGTATCACTATCTGGATTGGCAACTGTACCATTCAAGATTGAAGATGGTTACAAAGAGTGGTGAACTCGGCCCAGGCAATCACAAAGGCCAATCTCCCATCTATAGAATCCATCTACCAGGCCCGCTGTCAAGGAAAGGCTGCCAGCATTCTCAAAGATCCATCCCACCCTTTCAATGATTTTCTACAACCTCTACCATCGGGGAGAAGGTACAGAAGCCTGAACACACCCACCAGCCGGTTTCAAAACAGTTTCTACCCTACTGTTGTCAGAATACTGAATGGACTTCAAACTCTTAACGTTTGTCTGTACCTGTGTTTTTGCAGCTGTTTACCTATTATTTACTATCTATACTACTTAACTCTGTGATCTGCCTATATTACTTGCAAGACAAACCTTTTCTCTGTGCCTCTGTACACATAACAATAAATTTAAATTCAAAAGTTGCCTCTCAGGTTCCCTTATCTTTCCCTCTCATCCTAAACCTATACCCTCTACTTCTGGACACATCCCCCGGGAAAAGACCTTGTCTATTTAATCCTTACCATACCCCTCATGATTTTATAAACCTGTATAGGGTCACCCCTCAGCCTCTGCTCCTGGGAAAACAGCCCCGGCCTATTCAGCCTCTTGATATTGCTCAAATCCTCCAACCCTGGCAACATCCTTAAATCTTTTCTGAACCCTTTCAAATTTCACAACATCCTTCCGATAGGAAGGAGACCAGAATTGCAGACGATATTCCAGAAGTGGTCTAACCATGTCTTGTTCAGCCGCAACGTGACCTCCCAACTCTTGTACTCAATACTCTGACCAATAAAGGAAAACATCCCAAATGCCTTCTTCACTATCCTATCTACCAGTGACTATACTTTCAAGGAACGATGCACCTGCACTCCATGGTCTCTTTGTTCAGTAACACACTATAGGTTCTTATCACTAAGTGTGTAAGTCCTGCTCTGATTTGCTTTTCCAAAATGCAGCACCTTACATTTATCGAAATTAATTAAACTCCACCTGCCACTCAAATTGGCTTGTTCTCCATGTATTCCATGAGATCTAACCTTGCTAACCAGTCTTCCATGAGGAACCTTGTCGAATGCCTTACTGAAGTTCGTATCGATCACTTCTACCACTCTGCTCTCAATCCTCTTTGTTACTCAGTCAAGTTTGTGAGACATGATTTCCCACGCACAAAGCCATGTGACTATCCCTTATCAGTCCTTGCCTTTCCAAATACATGTACATCCTGTCCCTCAGGATTCCCTCCAACAACTTGCCCACCACCGATGTAAAGCTCACCGGTGTATAGTTCCCTGGCTTTTCCTTACCACGTTTCTGAAACAGTGGCACCACGTTAGCCAACCTCCAGTCTTCCAGCACCTCAACTGTGACTCTACTCCCCTATGAATCTGCACTCCAAAGTCTTTGTTCAGTAACACTCCCCGTGGACTTTATAAGTCCTGCGAAGATTTGCTGCCCAAAATGCAGCACCATGCATTTATCTAAATTAAACTCCATTTGCCATTCTTCAGCCCATTGGCATCTGATCAAGATCCTGTTGTAATCTGAGCTAATCTCTTTTGCTGTCCACTACACCTCCAATTTTGTTGTCATCTGCAAACTTACTAACTATACCTCTTGTGCTCACATCCAAACCTTTTATGTAAATGATGATAAGTAGTGGACTCAGCACTGATCCTTGTGGCACATCACTGGTCACAGGCCTCCAGTCTGAAAAACAACCCTCCACCACCACTACCACCGTCTTCTACTTTTGAGCCACTTCTGTATCCAAATGGCTAGTTTTCCCTGTTTTCAGTCTCCCATGGGGAACCTTGTCGTATTTCCCCCATGTAGTCTACTTCTCTTTTCCTGGCCTCAATTGATATTTATCATTATAACCAATCGAGTATTTCCAGATTCCCGGCTTTAACAATCTCACTTTCTGACCAGCTTTAATGCAAACGAATGTGTAAAGTAAAGAAAAAAAATTACATTTCTGTTCTACCTTCAATGATCTCATGAACTCTCATGATTAACTACTAATGATTTATTTCTGGTATAATTGCTGGCGTATGGAAAATTAGTCAGCCAATCTGTGCACAGCAAGATCTCTCGCTTGAAAGAATTGGTTGATTTATTATGAAGTTAGTTGAGTGATGAATATTGACCAGAACCTTAGGGAAACTCCTCTTGATGATATGATCCAGAAATCAGGATTAGTTTTCTCTTGTTTGCTGATGGCACTGAACGTTACTTCACCATCCACCTCGACCTCTCAGTTCCAAGTTATTGGATTTGTTATTTGACTTAATTAGGGATGATGGAGTATAGTGGTAAAACAGTGAGGCTAGTCATCCAGAAATCCAGCCTAATATCCTGGGCTAACAGTTAACAGCCCATCATAACAACTCAATTCAAAATCTGGAATAAAAGCTGGTTTCACGAATGACCGTTCTTTGCAAGTTGCTTCATAGGTAGACAGGGTGGTAAAGAAGACTTTTGGCATGCTCGATTTGGAGATGCTGGTGTTGTACACCCCAGTCCAAAGTTAAAAATCTCACGACACCAGGTTATAGTCCAACAGGTTTAAATGGAAGCACTAGCTTTCAGAGCACTGCTCCTTCATCAGGTGGTGCTTCCAATTAAACCTATTGGACTATAACCTGGTATCGTGTGATTTTTAATTTTGTCATGCTTGCTTTATTGCTCAGACCTTTTGAGTAAAGGAGTTGGGATGTCATGTTGCTGTTGGACAGGATGTTGGTAAGGCCACTCTTGGAGTACTGTGCACAGTTCTTGTCACCCTGCTAAAGGAAGAATATTATTAAATTGGAGAGGATGCAGAAAAGATGTACAAGATTGTTACCGGGACTGGAGAGTTTGCGTTATAAGGAGGGGGGCTGGAAAGCTGCAGCTTTTCTTCATTGGAGTGTAGTAGATTAAGGGGTGACCTTATAGAGATTTATAAAATCATGAATGCAGAGATAAGGTGAACAGGAAGGGTCTTTGCCCAATGGTGGGGCTAGTTCAAAACTAGAGGGCATATTTTTACAGTGAGAGGAGTGGGTTTTTAAGTGTGTTCCATATGTGAAATGAACTGCCAGAGGAAGTGGTAGATGCAGGTACAGTTACAACATTTAGACCATAGGACTTGGGAGTAGAAATTAGGCCATTCAGCCCATCGAGTCTGCTCTGCCTTCAATCGTAGCTGATAAGTTTCTCAACCCCATTCACGTGCTTTTTCCCCTTAACCTTTGATCCCCTGGCTTTACTTCCACTCCTATGTCTTATGGTCTTATACTCAAAAATCAATCTATCTATCTCAGTCTTAAACCTACTCAAAGACCTGGCCTCCGCAGCCTTTTGTGGCAATGAATTCCATAGATTCACCACTCACTGGCTGAAGAAGTCTCTCCTGATCTACGTTCTAAAGATCTTACCCTTAACTCCAAGGCTATTCCCTCTGCTCCTAGTCTCCTACCAATGGAAACATCTTCCCAACGTCCACTTTGACCAGGCCATGTAGTATTCTGTATGTTTCAATTAGACACAACCTCCTCCTTCTAAACTCCATCGAGTATAGACAGAGTCCTCGAACATTCTTCTTCATAAGCTTTTCATTCCTGGGACCATTCTTGTGAGCCTCCTCTGACCATGCTCCAGGACTAGTACATCCTTCAAGATATGGGGCCCAAAACTGTGCACAATACTTGAATTGTGGTCTGACTAGAGTCTTATATAGCCTCAGAAGTACATCCCTGCTTTCATATTTAAATCCTCTCAAGATAAATACCATCACTGCATTTGCCTTCCTAACTACTGACTCAACCTGCAAGTTTACTTTGAGAGAATCTTGAACGTGAACTCCCAAGTCTCTTTGCACTTCAGACATCTGATTTTTTTTTCCCCCATTTAGAAAATAGTCCATGCCTCTATTCTTCCTACCAAAGTGCATGACCTCACAATTTCCCATGTTGTACTTCATCTGCCACTTCTCTGTACACTCTCCCACCCTTGGCCAAATCCTTCTGCAGCCTCCCTGCTTCCTCAATGCTACCTGTCCCTCCACCTATCTTTGTATCATCTGCAAACTTAGCCAGAATGCCCTCACTTCCTTCATCTAGATTTTTAATGTATGAAATGAAAAGTTGTGGCCCCAACACTGACCCTTGTGGAACACTACTTGTCACCAGCTGCCGTGCTGTGAAGGGCCCTTTTATCCCCACTCTGCGTTCTGCCAGAGAGCCAAGCTTCTGTCCATGCTTGCACCTTGCCTCTTACACCATGGGCCCTTACCTTAAGCAGCCTCCTGTGTGGCACCTTGTTAAATGCCTTCTTGAAGTTCAGGTAGAAAACATTCATTGGCTCTCCTTGGTCTAACCTGCTCATTACTTCCTCAAAAGTTTCTAGCAAATTTGTTAGGCAGGACCTCCCCTTGACTAAACCATGTTGAGTTTGCCCTATTTTACTATACACTTCCAAATATTCCAAAATCTCATGCTTCATAATGAATTCCAGGATCTTACCTACAACTGAGGTTAGGTTAATCAGTCTGTAATTTTCTGTCTTTTGCCTTACTCCCTTTTTAAACAAGCATGTCATGTAAACGACTTTCCAGTCCTCTGGGACCCTCCTTGGTTCTAGTGATTTCTGAAAGATTGCCACTGATGCTTCTGCTGTCTCTTCAGCTGTCTCTCTTAGAACTCTGGGGTGTAGTCCATCTGGTCCAGGTTATTTATCCACCTTCAGGCCATTGAGTTTTTCTAACACCTTCTCCTTGTTGATGGCTAGCATACTTAGCTCCGACCCCTCCCTCACGTGAAGCTTTGGGATATTACTCGTGGTTTCCGCTGTGAAGACTGACACAAAATAATTACTCAATTCCTCAGCCATTTCCTTGTTTCCCACGCCTATCTCTCCGTTGTCATTTTCCAGCAGCCCAGTATTCACTTTTGCCTCGTTTTGCCATTTACACATCTAAAGAAACTCTTAGTTGTTCTTTGTATTACTGGCTAGCTTACCCTCATTCAGCCATTCGAGCCTGCTCTGCCATTCAGTGTGCTCATGGCTAATCGTCCAAATCAATACTTTGTTCCTGTTTCTCCCCCATACCATTTGATCCATTTGGCCTTAAGAATGATATGTAATTCCTTGAAAAATATTTGGTGTTTTGTCTCAATTGCTTTCAGTGGCACAGAATTCCACAGGCTCACCGCGCTCTCGATAAACAAATTTCTTCTCATCACGGTCCTCAATGGCTGACCTCATATCCTTAAACTGTGACTCCTGGCTCTGGACTTCAAGATCATCAGGAATATTCTTCCTGCATTTATACTGTCCAGTCCTCCTTCATTCTTTTCAATTCTAGTCAATATTGTCCTAATTGATCCAGTCTCGCTTCGTATGTCAGTGCTACCATCCCCAGAAATCAGTCCGGTATACGTTTGTTGCACTCCCTTCGTAGCCAGAGCATCCCTCTTAAGGTAAAGAGGCCTGAACTTCATATGTTGCTCCAGATATGGTCTCACTGAGGCCGTGTACCAATGCAGCAAAATGTTTGCTCCTGTGCTCAAATCCCCTTACAATGAGGGCCAAAATACAACTTCCTGTCTTCACCACTAGCTGCATCTGCATACTTACTTTCAGGGACCGGAGTACAAGGCCACCCAGGTCTCATTGCATCTCCCACTTTCTCAGTCTGTTGCCATTTGGATAATTGTCTGCTGCCTGTTTTTACTACCCAAGTGGGTAACCTCATTTATCCACTTTTTACTTCACTTTCCACATCTTTTGCCAATCACTCAACTTGTCCAATCATACCGAAGCATCCATGTATCCTCATCACAGCTCACCCTTCCATCCAGATTTGTGTTGGCTACAAACCTATAGATAATCTATTTAGTTCCCTCCTCTATGTTATTAGGTAAAGTCACCATGTTCAATAGGACCAAGTGCTGCTCTTCCATCCAAATGAACATAACCAACCAACTGGATCCTAGTACTGATCCCATAATTGTTGTCTGTCATTCAGAAAAAGACCCTTTTACTGCTTTTTTTTTCCTAGCTGCCCATCAACACTCTCTTCATGTCAGTATACTAACCCCAATCCTATGCACTTCAGTTTTACATTTAATTTCTTTTGTGGGACCTTATCCAAAGCTATTTGAAAGACCAGACAAACCAGATTCACTTGATTTGCCCCTACTAACTCTATTTATTACATCCTGTCAAAATTCCAGTGGATTTGTCAAGCACCATTTCCTTTTCATTAATCCATGCTGACTGTCTGATCCTGTCACCATTTTCCAAGTCCTCTGCTATTGATCTCTTAGATTGGACTGTAGTGTTTTCCCCATTATAGATGTCAGGTCAGCAGTCTATAATTTCGTATTTTGTCTCTACCTCTTTTTTTAAATTCTGGGTCACATTAACAACATTCCAATCCGTAAGTCTCATGCAAAGTCTGTAGAATTTTGAAAGATGACTACCAAAGCACCATTTGCTTGGCTGTTTTCTTAAGTACTCCAGGATGTGGAATATCAGGCCCTGGGAATTTATCAGCCAGAGCCAAGCAACACTTTGATTTTAAAATTCTCAACCTTGTTTTGAAATCCCTTCATGACCTAACCTTGTCCCTTCCTGCTCTGTCATGACTTCTAGCCCCACAATATTGTGACATCTACACTTACCTGACCTTAGGCATATACTCTAACTGCTGAACCATTGCTCAGGTCTCTCTCTCTTTCTCTCTCTCTCTTTCTCTCTCTCTCTTTCTCTTTCTCTCTCTCTCTCTCTTTCTCTCTCTCTCTTTTTCTCTCTCTCTCTCTCTTTCTCTCTCTCTCTTCTCTCTCTCTTTCTCTCTCTCTCTCTCTCTTTCTCTCTCTCTCTCTCTCTTTCCTCTCTCTCTTTCTTTCTCTCTCTCTCTTTCTCTCTCTCTCTCTCTCTTTCTCTCTCTCTCTCTCTCTCTCTTTCTCTCTCTCTCTCTTTCTCTCTCTCTCTTTCTCTCTCTCTTTCTCTCTCTCTCTCTTTCTTTCTCTCTCTCTT